>NC_080539.1:21419422-21728172 GCF_028640845.1 Ahaetulla prasina | reverse complement strand
GCATGTGGCAATGCCAGAAACTGGAAGAGCTGGTTTTCCGTTTTCCTGCATGATCATGTGCGCCGGCCAGCTGATAGCCATGTGCACATGCGTGCCAGAAATTTGCAAGACTAGCTGGCCCGGAAACTAGAAGTTCATTTTCAGGCGCGCACATGCGCCCTGTGTAGCTCATCTTCTGAGTTTCGACCCAGAGGAGTGTGCGCACGTATTCCCTTTTCAGCACTAGGTGCCGAAAAGGTTCGTCACCACTGGCCTAGGAGGTTAAAATTAATTTTCTTCTTTTTTAGGAAATGAAAGCTATTGACAAAGTCCAGTTACTGGTTTTTTTCACTGGGAAGCTTCTGCATTATAAATATACTCAGACAAGAATATGGGGACATGGACTTCCAATTTAACCTAACCCAAACCTATAATTTATCATCTATTATCAACATTGAAATTTTATAGGGCTTTTACATTAATTAAGCTTGACCCATTGTCTTCAACAGTCCTCTTTATATCCGAAGTGCCTGTGCACATGTGAGTCTAGAGTCTTTGAGCCATTTGATCCTTTGTTCCTTTTATAGAGACTCCAGGATGAGTCACATCTATCCCATCCTCAAGACATTTCTGGGCAGAGAGCTCAACTTCTATTTTTTGCTCTTCTTATCTGATAAGAACCCAAGAATATCTTCCCAGGTTCCTCCGTTTTGTGCCTCAGTATGTGCTATTCACATGACTTGTCCTTAAAGGTTTTGATTTTCATCTACTTAATTTCATTTTATGCTATTTTATCCTGTCACTACAGTATTTTTCTTTTTATACTTTTATATTTTACCTTTCATTCTTACTGCTTTTTATACAGTATGTCCTATAGTTATACTTATTACATGTAAATTGATGTTTTCGTATGTTTTATGTCACTCTTGTCTGCCCTTATGGCTATAATAAAATCATTGGATTTAATGTAGACATATTAATTGATCTTACATGCATCTTTAATCCTACTTAAATGTGGTAGATAAAAAGCTTTTCAGGAATGGATCTTCCCCAGGTTGTCACTCTCAATTAGTTTTTTATTTAGACAACATGCAAAAGCATTTTTGTTTTCCCAGGTTTTTAATTACTGCTAATACTTCAGATGCTTTGGTTTTATTGTATGGTTGAATTACTTGTTTGATTTTTTCATTTTACTTTCTATTTGTTTTATAGTTCTGTTTCTTACTAATCGGTTAGTTCTGGTAACTTAACTTGAATGCAGAAGACGATTGATATAAACTAATGAATTAATGTACTGAACAACCAGTGTTTCCGATTTAGGAAATCCAACTATTGACAGCATTTTTATCTTTTAAGATTATATCACGGGAAAAATATTGAACAGCTTTTTTAAAGAGAGACTATAGTCCGTGAATATAGGGTGTAAATGGACAGTTTACTTATATGATTAAATAGTATTTTGACTCAGTAAACTAGCTTTAAAAGTCTTGGAACATTTTGCCTGCAATATTGAACAAACAAATAAAAAATCTTCCTAACCAGTTCGTTGACAGCAGGGTGTAAGGGGAAGTCATTAAGGGGAGGCTAAAATATGATGATGAATTAGTAACTATATCAGGTATGTGAAAATTTGACCTATTTGACAGTCTGAAGTACACACTAGAACATTGCAGCCCTCAAGCAAATCCCTTTTTGAATATAATAAACATCTAAAATTTCCCACCCTACTGTAAACAGGATAGAGGTGCCTAGAGCACTCTGAATTTATCAGTGCTATTAAAAGAAAGTACAGAGTGCTGCAAATATAAGGACACATGCTTGAAAGATCACCTCTTAAGTAGCAATGTTAAACAACTCTATTCTAAGCTGATAGTTTTAGAATTAGTGTGTATTTTGGGGTTGGATATTTGATCTTGAATTCTGCAGTAAACAAAAAATGCTGTAAAGAAGATCTATATCAGCCTGTTTACTGGGTGTTAGCTTTGCTGGCTGAGGGACTCTGGGAGTTGAAGTCCACAAGTCTTAAAGGGACCAAGGTTGAAGACCCCTGACCTAGTAGAAGGGCACTAATGGGGTGGTTCAGTGATGGACAAGATCTCATTCAGGGCAGGAGGATCCTTGTCTGATGTAAAGTGATGATGGTGATGGGCCTTCTCCTAAAGATGACCTCCTGGACCTGGAGATACTTGAAAATTATTGCTGAATTGCAAATATCTCTTCCTTGCACTGGAGAGGATGATAGCTGATCAGCTTTATGTATTATTCTTTGAGGGGATGGATTGTCTGGACATATTCTAGTCAGATTTCAGAGTTAGTTAGGCTCTGAAACTTTCTTAGTCATTCTGACAGATTATCTGCTCTGAGGGAATGACTGAGAGACCACAACTCTGCTGGTCCTCCTCGATCTCTTGGTGGCTTTTGATAGCATTGACCACAATGTCATGTTACCTAGGGCTGTATGGAAGACATTGTCCCTAAGTGGTTATAATCCTACTGTATTTCCATGGTCAACTGCAAGCTTGAGCTTTGGGGATTTCTGTTCATTCCCGCAGGGATCCATTCTGCCATCCTTGTTTTTTTAATATCTATGTAAAGCTGCTATGAGACATTATTAGAAAGTTTAGATTTGATTACCCCTGTATGCTGATGATAAGGAGTTTTATTCTTCTCTGTCATCAGAGTTAGGTGAGGATTTTGGACCATGGCTTTAATGGACCTGATGAGGACCAGTAGATTGGAGGCACTGACAGCATAAAAATTCAGAATTAGGTTTTTGATTCTGGATGGAGTTGCATTTCCCCTGAAGGAACAAGGAAACAGGCTTCATTAAATCTGGGATTAATTTCTGTATTGAGCCCTAGTGATGCAGAGTGTATTCTCCAGCTGTGCTTGGTCTGGCAGTTGTGACTGTTCCTGGAAAGGGATGGTGTGTCCTCTCAATTCTAGCCTTCCATTTAGTTTTTTTCTCTTGGCAACTGAAATGCTGGAGTTGGCACAGAATGTGGTAGCAAGGCTGTTAGCATCAGCAGACACAGATTTCTTCTTAGATAGTTGGCAGATGCAAGTTTTCAAACTATAATTTTTGATAATCCAGCATTTGAGATAGAATTTACTTAATATAATTAATTCAGAGGAAATAGATGGCTGCCCTCAATATCTCTGAATTAAGTCATTTTGCTTTTATTCCAGGGAAGATAGTTTAACAATTTAGTGCATTAAAACCTCAAAGTTGCTAAATGTTAAATCTGTTGACTCATTATTAAGTGATAACACTCAGACTTTGTTATCTTAACTAATCAGTAAGTTCAGGGTTTTGAAATACTCTCGTTTTTGAAAATCACTCACATTGAATTTTGGGGTACAATGAATGCAAATCTGGAAAGCTAACTGCTAAGTTCTGGAAGTAACGAGGCTGGAGACCAGGGTAGTGACAACAGCTCTTTAATATAGGGTGAACCCAGCAACAGGCTGGGGGAAAAACCTCTCCTTTTATACAGTTCTGCTGGAGGCTTCGACCAATCAGCAACGTGCTGATTTCCCGCTCAAATATTTAAAGGTACAAACATGAATACATAACACTCCTCCCCTCCCAGAAAACACTTTGCCTCTATTTACATATTTATTTACATGTTATTTTTCGACGTAGTCACGCAAATAACCTGGGCGTCTCCTAGTTCTTTCTGACCTGCGCGGTTCAGTTCTGGGTGGTGTTTTGAGCTGGTCGGAGGGGCTGTTTTCTCCTCCCAGCTCTTTCTCTGGGCCAACGGGCTCCGGATTATTGGCCGACTCTTTTCTTGGCCATCCGGCCTTGGATTAATTTGAACTTCCCTGCTGCTTCCCTCGGGGACCTGATGGCGTCGCTGGAACTCTGGGACCTCAGCTAAGTCTTGCGCCTCCCCCGGGTCATTGTCAGCTGTGGATTCAAATTGGTATTGGTCATGATCTGTTTCATTTGGTTCGGTTTGGTCAGTTATTCGTTTCCTTAACTGATCTATGTGGCGCCTCCACACTCGGTTGTCTGGTAGCTCTACCACGTACGATTTTGGGCGGTTATCTTTATTATTTGTCCTGCGAACCAACTAGGGCCGTCCCCATAGTTTCGGGCCCACACCCGGTCGCCTATGCTCATTTCCTTGTTTTCTAGTTCCCCTTGTAACCCTCGGGTGTGTAATGGGGTTCAAGCGGTCAAGTGGGCACGGAGTTTCCGTCCCATTAGCAATTCGGCTGGGCTTTTCCCGTGGCCGTGCTTGGGGTTCTGTGCTGGACGGCTAGGAAAAGTCTATTTTGTTTGCCAGTCACCTGGCTTGAGCCTGGACAATGCCTCCTTAGCGCTCGGACGGGCGCTCTGCAAGGCCATTCGGCGCAGGGTGGAAAGGCGCAGAGAGGGCATGTCGGATGCCTTCCTCTGCCAGGTATTCTTCAAACTGGGCTGCCGTGGTGGGGCCCATTGTCGGACACCAGAGTGTCCGGCAACCCGTGAGTTGCGAATAGGTGGCGCAGGGTTGCGATTACTGCTTGGCCGTGGTGGATTTCATGAGTATGATCTCCAACCATTTAGAAAATGCATCCACAACCACTAGGAATGTTTGGCGTGGAAAGGGCCAGCAAAGTCAATGTGGATTCTTGACCAGGGCCCTTGGGGCTTTTCCCATTCTCTGACTGGGGCCGTTGGGGGTAGAGGTCTGGACTCTTGGCAAGCTTGGCATTTCCCTACCCTCTCAGCAATCTCTGCGTCCATGAGTGGTCACCATACATAGCTTCTAGCTAACCCCTTCATCCTTACGGTCCCTGGGGGACCCTCGTGGAGGTCCAATACCTTTCCCTTAGTTTATCAGGAATTATTACGCGATCACCCCATGATAGGCACCCCCCTTGAGCCGAGAGCTCATCTCGTTTTGTAACAAATTCGTTGAACCGTTCGCCGGGCGCAGCAGGCCACCCTCTCTGTACCCAACCGAGTACAGTCCTTAACACAATGTCGGTATGATGCCGAGCCACTTCCTTAGATGTGACTGGGCCAGAGTCCAACGAGTCAATAAGTAGGATGGGCGTCCCGGGTGGGGTCTTGATCGCCCTGGTAGTGGGCATCGGCTTAACGCGCCTGCATGCCCACTTCTTTTCCTGGTCGATGCTGCAGCTTGTAGAGTAAGCGGCTAAGAATATAGTCCATCGGGTCAAGCGTGGCGAAAGTGCCACAGGCGTTGGCGATCGCCAGCCAGTATCCCTAGTAGCGGTCTGTGGTCAGTCACGATTTCAAAATTCCGCCCAAAGACATACTCGTGGAATTTTTTAACCCCTGACACAATGGCTAGTGCTTCTTTGTCTAATTGGCTGTAGTTCCTCTCTGGGGAGGACATCGTTCTAGAGTAGAACGCTATAGGGGCTTCTGTGCCGTTTGGAAGTCTATGGCTGGGCACAGCCCCACCCCATAAGGGGAGATGAAACCAGCACTAGGGGTAATGAGTCGTGATATTGGATGAGCAGGCTATCACTTGAGAGCAGGTTCTTTACTGCTTCAAAAGCCCTATTTTCTGACTTTCCCCAAGACCAAACAGTATTTTTTCCTAAGAGCCTATGCAGCGGTTCCATAGCAGGTTGCTTTGTTCTTTAAAAGACCGCGTAAAATTAACCAATCCCAGGAATGCCTGCAGCTCTGCTTTGTTTTTGGGCGCTGGAGCCTTCCTAATTGCCTTAACCTTGCTCTCAGTAGGGTGAATTCCTTTCTTGTCTATCCGGTAGCCCAAGAAATCGACGGATTCGACCCGATCTGGCATTTGTTTGTCTTGACTTTTAATCCGGCTGTCCGGAAAATGCTCAAGACCTTTCTTAACCGCTCCCCCAATTCCTCCATGTTTTCCCCTGGAATTAGGACATCATCGAAGTAAGGAACTACCCCTGGGAGCCCCTGCAGTAGTCGTTCCATCAGGTTTTGGAACAGCCCTGGTGCCACACTGACCCCAAATTGCAATCGGGTGCACTTGAAGGCCCCCTGTGCGTTACAATCGTTTGGGCTTGGCTGTGCGGGCGTCTACTGGCAGTTGTTGGTAGGCTTGGGCCAAGTCTAACTTTGCAAAGACTTGCCCTTGCCCCAAAGAGTGCAATAAGTGTTGCACCACGGGAACCGGGTGGCGCTTTTCTGTAAGGCTTTATTAAGCGTCGCCTTGTAGTCAGCGCAAATTCTAATTGACCCGTCCGGTTTTATGGGGGTGACGATTGGCGTCTCCCATTTTGCATGGTCGACTGGCACCAAAATCCCCTGATTAATGAGCTTATCCAGCTCCTTATCGATTTTTGGTTTTAGGGCAAAAGGGACTCTCCTCGCCTTAAGCCTAATGGGGGCTACCTGGGGGTCTAAGTTGAAGGAAATAGGGGTCCCCTTGTACTTGCCCAGGCAGTCCTTGAAGACATCTTCGAACTCGGTAAAGAGAATGTCTTTCAGGTTACAGTCACTTCTGTAGATGCCAGTCACTCCCATGCCCAGGGCACGAAACCAGTCTAGTCCCAACAGACTGGGCAGAGTTCCTTCGACGATCGTGATGGGCAGGGTCTTTTTATGTGGACCGTACTCGACTCGGACGGAGGTGGTCCCTCGAACAGGGATGCGATTCCCCTGGTAGTCGTGCACTCGTAGCCGTTGTGCTTGCAGGTGGCGCTTCGCGACGGACGGCAGCGACTTCGCCAAAGTGTCCCAGGACATGATGGTGGTCGCTGATCCCGTGTCTACTTCAAGCCGGCACCGTACTCCCTCTATTTTTGGCTTGGTGAAGATCTTCTTCTCCACTTTGGTCGAGGCGCGGCCTATGACCACAGTTGTTTGGTTGGAATCCGCGCCTTTTTTGTTTGAGCCAATCGCGGGCCGCCTTGCCGATTCCGCGCTCTGATTGGCCGATTTGAATTTTCGGCGGGAAGGTTGGGCCGCTCGACAAACTTGAGCTAGGTGCCCTTTCTTCCCACACCGCCGACATGTCGCGTCTTTAAACTTGCAGCGTTGGCGCTGGTGTTGACCCCGCAGCTTCCGCATTCGTCTCGGTCCCTTTGTCGCGTTTCTCGGTGCGGCAGACCCTTCCTCTCTTCACCGTCGGATTCGGTCTGAACCTCCTCCTGGTGCACCGGAGTTGCCTTCGCTCGCCTTTTGTGGGACCGGCTTCTGCAGTGTCTCTGCCGCTTGGGATGACATTTCATGTGCTCTGGCTTCGTCAGGCGTTGGCCAGCGTTAGGTTGCTCTTTGCTAGCAGCCGTCGCCGCAAGCGGATGTCTTTGACCCCTCGGATGAGTTGCTCGAGGAGCACCTCGTCTGGTCACGGTATCCGCGGTCCTTGGGCGCTCTTCTTAGGGCGGCCATGTAGTCACCGATGGATTCGCCCTCCATCTGCCTTCGCTCTCCAATTCAAACCGCCGCCGTATTTGGGCGGCGTTGGTGCGAAATGGTTTTAATAAAGTCTGTAAAGTTGGCCACGACACCGACTGCAGCGTTGGCGCTGGTGTTGACCCCGCAGCTTCCGCATTCGTCTCGGTCCCTTTGTCGCGTTTCTCGGTGCGGCAGACCCTTCCTCGTCTTCACCGTCGGATTCGGTCTGAACCTCCTCCTGGTGCACGGAGTTGCCTTCGCTCGCCTTTTGTGGGACCGGCTTCTGCAGTGTCTCTGCCGCTTGGGATGACATTTCATGTGCTCTGGCTTCGTCCAGGCGTTGGCTAGCGTTAGGTTGCTCTTTGCTAGCAGCCGTCGCCGCAAGCGGATGTCTTTGACCCCTCGGATGAGTTGCTCGAGGAGCACCTCGTCTAGGTCACGGTATCCGCAGTCCTTGGGCGCTTTTCTTAGGGCGGCCATGTAGTCACCGATGGATTCGCCTCCATCTGCCTTCGCTCTCCAATTCAAACCGCCGCACGTATTTGGACGGCGGTGCGAAATGGTTTTAATAAAGTCTGTAAAGTTGGCCACGACACCGACTGCAACGGCGTTGGCTCTGCCAGGGCTTCGCGATGTCGATGACCTCCGGACCACAGTGGCTTAGAAATAAGCCCTTTTCGGTTATCTGGAACTCCTTGCAGTTCGTTGGCTTCTAGAAAGCTTTCGAAGCGGGTCATATCGTTCCCCATTTCTCCTTAGCGGGTCAAGCAGTGCGGGCGGAGTGTAACTGGCCATCTCCTCTTTTCTGCCCTGGATTTGCTGGGTTCGGGTCTATCGTGCTTCAGCTCGGTTCTGGTTCTCCTCAGCCTCGAGATCCCACCTTCGTCGCCAATGTTAAGTTCTGGAAGTAACGAGGCTGGAGACCAGGGTAGTGACAACAGCTCTTTAATATAGGGTGAACCCAGCAACAGGCTGGGGGAAAAACCTCTCCTTTTATACAGTTCTGCTGGAGGCTTCGACCAATCAGCAACGTGCTGATTTCCCGCTCAAATATTTAAAGGTACAAACATGAATACATAACACTAACTTTTAGAGTTGATTGTAAATGGTAACAGCTGTTCATTATCAGTATGTATGTGGGGGGGGGAGAGTGAGTGAGTGAGTGCATGTATCTGTATCTCTCTAATGTATCTTATTTTTAATTATCTGCTATTAAGTCAACATCCGTGACCACATAAACAAGCCTTCTCCAGCATGCTTATCCCCAATCTGTCCCTTCAGCTTTTCCAGTGCTGTTGTACCCATCCCTGCTGCAGCTGAATCTATCCACATTGCTGCTGGTTGTCATCTTCTTTTCTTGCCTTCCACCTTTCTCAGCATTATGGACTTCTAAAGGGAACTGGGTCTTCGCATAATTGTCAAAAATATGATCATTCCAACCTGCTTATTTGTATCTTTAATGAGGACTGTCGGTTGATTGATTCTGTGACCCATTCTTTGTTTACTTGTCTATCCATGGAATCCCCAAGAGTGTTGTAGTCCAACACTAAACTTCAAAAGCATCAAAAGAAAATTGTATCCTACCACTTCAAAGTCCACTTTCACAGAGTATCACAGGAAAACCTTTCCCCTGAACAGTTCTGATCTTGTAGGCATAGTTACATCAGAGCATCTAAATATCTTTTCCAGGACCTTGTGTTTCCTTTACCAAATTCTAATCCTCAGCATATATGTTGTTGATAGTTGATCCTAAAAATCTACGTTATGATAAAGACAATTTAAAAAAAAAGATTGGTGTGTCTAGACTGACACCATCAAATTCTCAAAACTAAAAACTGCCTCTTTCATCTGAATACCCTCACCTTTCATGTATAACTATTCTCTCTTTCTCTCCCTCTCTCCTTCCCCCACACACATGCGTGCGCACACACATACAATCTTTGTAAGTGTGACAATCATCCCATGCTATAAAGAATAGCTTTTGGAGTAAAAATGTTCCCCAGGCAAGCTAAATGAATAAAAAAAACAAAACGGGGGTTGTTCCCAGTGCAATTTGGGCTTAATTCTCTGGTGCCCACCGTCCCTATCCAGAGCTTCTGATGGCCTCTAGCCAAGAGGCAAGGAGAATGAACAATAAGAAAAGTGCATGATTTATAGATAATTATCTTGTACCATCTGTGGATTGTGTGTGAGAGAATCAACACCAGTGGAATAAAATTCTATGTTAGATAGGAAGGATTCATATTTTCCCATCCTGGCAAAATTCCCAGCTTTTAACTTCCTGCTTTAAAAGGTATAATTTTTTATGCAGAATAGTAATTAATTTTGCTCTTTTTTCAAAAAAAAAATTATCAGGACAATTTAAGAACAGTAAAAAAAAATCCAGATAAAGAAACTTTCTTTCAAAAAATTTTAAGAGGCTAGTTCTATAGTTTTAATTTCATGTAATTTTTGGAAACTTTCATAAATGTAAGTATACATATATTGTGCCTATGGAAACATTGATATATATTTATATGCAGTGTGATGAGGTATTGGAAGTTTACACCAAAAATAAATATTTTAAGCAAATCTGTCTAATTTATACATAATTTTATGTCAGATATTGTGTAATACTTTTATTCTGTTCTCATGGTATTTAAATACTTGCACAGTTACATATTTGACCACATTTGTGAGCCTTTTCTCATAGGGAAAAAAACATTAGTAGAAAGTTGCAATCAAGTAACTGGTTATGCATCCTATGTATGTTAATGAGTATTACTTTCAAGTAAATCTTCCACTGAGTAAAAGGAAGAGGAGAATTGGACTGTACCATGTAGTGAACTGGAACAGTGCGATAAATCTCGAGACTTAAGGTCAACAGACTTCAGATTGAGCATTATTCATCATAAATGATAATTTTTATTTAAGCAGCTTGGTTATAAGTATTAGATTCTGAGTTTAATAGCTTCTTGATGATCTCAAATGTCATTTGGGGAGGAGGCACTTGCTAATATATGTAGCAATGGAAACTGGCAGACTTTGTCAAGAGTGCTCTTCCTTTTGCAACTTCTGAACAAAACATAGGCACACACACACACACACACACACACACACACCCTACTTGCCACCATGACACATCAAGGTTGTTTTGTTATAGTCTTGCTGTTCAATTATGTCTCAGATTCACAGCAAAGTATCCCCGCTCTGTGATGAGAGCTATAATTAACTCGCCAAGGCGCTAGTCAGCCAGATTTGGCCAGGCGCCATGAAATCAACCCCAATTACTATATTCACATTGCCAGTAATGCCCACTTCACAGTTCCTGCTAATTGGAAATGGCAAGCCCCAACATCCCGTAAGTAAAATTACCATTTGTGCCCTATTCTATTTGTGATATTTGCTCCCATTATTTTGGCTACATGAAATTGGTTGATGAGAATTTTCAGAAAATGGTTGGTAATTGTAGTGATTCAGAGAGAAGCACTAGAGACCCCAAGGTTATGCTGCTCTTTTTCATCTCTAATTTTGAGATTGACACACATGCTGTTCTCTCTTATTACTGCTTGTGCTGTGCCGCAGTAACTGAAAGGGTATTTAGACTTAGTTCAGTGGTATTATTATATTCATATAGAATTGACACTATCTATGACCCTCCACAGCGTATTCTCCAGCAGGGCGGGACCAGCAGCCAGGCATGGGGAGTGACTCGGTCTGTATCCAATGGGATCGAGTCTGCTAGTTGAAAAGCACCTCCTCCTCCTGGTGCCTTCCAGCTTTCAGACTCGATCTGATTGGGAACAGACGACTGAGCTGCTTCCTTTGAATTCTTCCCAAAGTAAGCTTTTCTTAAGTAATTAGGAGGCGATTCAGCCCTATTTATTCCTTCAGCTGCTGGTATAGGGGTTGAGGCTCCCATTGTAGGTGAGCTCTCCCCCTCCCCAGCGAGAAAGGGCGATTCAGCCCGATACCGCTGGGGACAGCATAAGAAGCTGCTGGAAGAACGGGGAGGCTGTTAGGCCTCAATTCGCCTCCCGTGGCTGGCAAATTCGGCTGCCGAATTTAAAACAGCCGCGGCGGCTTTAATTAATATTAAGTTTGGGCGCTCCCGGGTGCTTCCCGATCGCCTCGGCCTACCCATAAAAGGGTCTAGGCCGGCCAGCCTGCCCTTACCTGAGCTCTGGGGCGTCTTTAATCAGGCCATTGATGGGCCTATTTTCCAGTCACCGGATCTTCGTGGGCGCTCCCGGGCTTCATTCCCGATCGCTTGGTGACTCAGCAGGGCCTCTGCATCGATCTTCGACTGGCTCTCCGGCCACTCACTGAGGCCTTCAGTCTGTGAGTATGATTACCCTTTTAGCCACCTCCGGTTTTACTAGCCACGTGGCAAAATACCTAGTAGGCCCTAGAGAATGGAAAAATTTCCCCACTGAATTTTTATTTAAATGGTAATTTAATTATAATTTGTCCTAGGTCATTTCTGTAATAGGCCTTGGCTTGGGCCTCTAAAGGCTCATAGGCCTCGCATCCAGGCCTTGTCCACGTGGGGTTTGAGGCCTAACTATCGGTTAGGCCTTTCAAGATGGCCGCCGTTCCTCCAGTCCGGCCTAGTAAAAGGAAGCAACATCAGACCAGTCCAAGCCCAGGGCCTAGTGCTTCGAGCTCTCATGCACCCACAAGGTCAGAGACACTTCAATCCTCCATTTCTAAGCCCCAAAAGGCTATTTCTAAGACTTCTGAAATAAGGCCCTACAACGCCAGAAGGCTATGGATAGGGCCATTGCTAGGGCAGTGAGGGAATCTGCTGATACTATACAGGAACAGCAATCCACCTCCTTACCAGTTCAGCCTCCTGTGCAGTCTCCTGGGGCTCCATTAACTTTATCTCCTGATATATCTGTAGACTCATCCCAACCTCTGCCCAATTCTGATTTATTCTGTCCTATTTCTGTATCTGAAATGGAGGTTTTACCTGCAGCCCCGCCAGTACTTGAGTCAGCAGAGGTTCCTTCTAGTGCCACTATTCCAATGGGGCCTGTGAGTCACCAGGCAGTTGCCCCAGTGGCTAATGACCCTGCAGTTATGGCAGAAATGATTGCAGCTGCTGTTCAGAGGGTATTACTGCTTCCAGGCAGACAAGAACCCATTCATGGGTTTCAGAATATGTAGCATCCCAAACTAGTCACGATTTGGTGCAGGACTACTCCACACCTCAAGCTGAAGATTTCCAGGCTCATTCTCCATCTCGGGCCTCACTGGGGGATGAAGGGGACCTTAGGGATGAGAACCTCTCTGAGGATGAGGATTTGGTTCCAGACCAACCCTCCTTTGTGGGTCTCTTCAACCCACAATTATTTGATCTTTGCTACACAAGGCCAAGGTCACTACCGGCTGGGAGTGGCCCGACCGGCCCCAATTCCCACCTCAGAGACCACTGATCCACCCATGGACTTGTTTTCAGTTCCGTGGTCGAGTCAGAAGAGGTGCCTGCCCCCAAGCTCTTTGTGGAAGTAGTCGATAGGCAATGGAACACTCCTATAACTGGTCCTAATCCTAATGCCTTGGACCGTCGCTTGTATAATTTGGAACCTAACTTCCTTAAATTACTGCAAATCCCCACAGTTGATGCCCCAGTAGTTGCATTAGCAGGGCCATCTGTGGTCACAGGTCCTCCAGAGGAAACCCTTCGCCCGGAAGACAACCGGGCCGAACAAACCCTGATTAAGAGTCATCAGGCGGCTGCCTGGGCCGTTAGGGCCTCTTCCTCGGCCTCTTTCTTTAATAGAGCGGCCCTTTTATGGTTAAAACAGTTGCGGGACCGTTTACCAGTCACTGACTCCCGGTCACATCAGGACTTAAACAAGATTATAGCTGCCATCGAATACTCAGCCGATGCCACCCTGAATGCTTCTCGATTTGCTGCCAAATCGATTGGTTCCACAGTATCCTCACGCCGCCTTCTCTGGCTTAGGCGTTGGCAAGCCGACGCCAAAAACAAATGGAGGTTGGCCTCAGCCCCTTATTCGGGGACCTCACTCTTTGGAGCAGCCTTGGATCCTTTACTTATAGAGACCAAGGACAAGCGCAAAATCCTTCCAAGCATGTCCCGTTCAGACTCCAGACCAACCCCATATTTTCGTCCCTTCAGGGCGGCTGATTCTAACTTTGGAAACACCAGAACCCAAAGACCCTTCTCCCCCAGACAGGGTAGACAGGATAGGCAGGATAGACAGGGAGGTCAAAGTCAGAGGGTTCCTTCAAGCGGACCCTTCGGGCGGGGGGGGGGCGGTCATTCAGGCGCTCACGTTGGCTGCCTGCCCGTCCCTCCCATTGGGGCAGACTGGCGCTCTTCGCCAGCCAATGGGAGGAGTCCACCTCGGACTCCTGGGTCAGGAGACAATCAGGTTCGGTCTATCCTGGAATTCCTCTCCACCCCGGGCCATTTCGTCAGGTGCCCGTTATCTTGCAACCCGACGAATGGCTGCTCGTGGCATCGGCCATAAAACATCTTCTCTCAATTCAGGCCATCCAAACGGTGCCACGAGATCAGCACGGTCGGGGGTTTTACTCGCGACTGTTCATAGTTCCAAAGCCCTCGGGGGGATGGAGAGCAATCCTCGACCTGAAGGCTCTGAACCGCCACATAGTCTACAGGCGGTTCAAGATGCAGTCACTCCAGTCCATCTTGGAGAGCATCAGGGAGGGGGACTTCCTCACGTCAGTAGACCTGACGGAGGCATACTTACACGCCCCTATCCTTCCGGCTCACAGGCGATTCCTCCGCTTCTGCCACGGGGTCTCCATTACCAATATTGTGCCCTTCCATTCGGGCTCTCCTCGGCCCCAGGGTCTTCTCAAAGCTAATGGCCGCTCTCACAGCGCATCTCCGGCTATTCCAATCAGAATCCAGGCTTATCTGGACGATCTCCTTATTCAATCTCGATCAGAGACCCTGGCGGCAGCGGATTTGTCCACAACCATTCAGGTTCTAGAAGCCCACGGCTTCTCGATCAACAAGGCCAAAAGTCACTTACATCCTACGAATCGAATCCAACACTTAGGGGCCATCATAGACACGATAGAGGGCCGGGTCTATCTGTCACAGGAGCGTCTCACCAATTTACAGAATCTAGTCAGGGGTAACCAAGAGACGCCTTATTCCTTTAAAGACCCTTTCCCAACTCTTGGGAAACTGGTCTCCTGCATCGGCATTGTACCTTGGGCTCGTCTCCACTGCAGGACACTGCAGTGGTTTCTACTCCCTATCAAAAGGCACACACAGCTCGTCACCAATACTTGTCCAACTTCCACAACAAGTCAGACACTCTCTTTATGGTGGATCTCCCAGCCCTGTCAAAGGGCAGAGTTCAGGAACCCCAACGCCTAATCTTGACAACAGATGCCAGTCTTCATGGCTGGGCGCCCATCTGGGATCAAACATGGCTCAGGGTCAGTGGTCCCCAAGGGACCTGACCCACAACATAAACTGGTTAGAACTCAGGGCCATTCATCTGGCCTTACTATCGTTCAGGACATTGTTCTCAATCAAGACATTCTAGTATTAACGGACAATGTGGCGCAAAGGCTCATGTGAACCGCCTGGGGAACCCATTCTCAGCCTCTCTTGCAAGAGGCAGTGCAACTGGGTCTCTGGGCGGAGGCTCACCTGAGGTCCATACGGGCCTCTCATATATCAGGGGTGGCAAACACACAGGCCGACTGGCTCAGCCGAGTCTCAGTCGACCAGGGGGAGTGGCGACTGAATCCGGATATGTTCCTCGAGATCACACTCCGCTTCGGGAACCCGCTGGTAGACCTCTTTGCCACTCGAGACAATCGTCAACTGGATCGGTTCTTCTCAAGGGACCCAGTCCAGGGGCGGAGGCATAGACGCCTGCGCAGCCCTTGGCCCCCCGGCCTCCTTTATGCCTTCCCTCCCATTCCGACAATACCCAAGGTTATCAGGAAGATGCTGAGGGAACAGGCGGAACTCATCTTGCTGGCTCCACACTGGCCTCGGCGCCCGTGGTTTGCGGACCTGGTGGCTCTCTCAGTGGCTCCCCCGTGGAAACTTCCTCAGACCAAGATCTCGCTCAGCCAAGGGCAGCTGACTCATCCGGACCCTCAGTGGTTCAAGCTGACCGCCTGGCGCTGGAGCGGAGCCTCCTGAGGAAGAGACATGTACCTGCCAACGACCCCAACACCATCCAGGCGTCTCGTCGTAGTTCCACCATTCGCATCTACGGCTCGACGTGGCGCACCTTCTACACCTGGTGTTCAAGCAAGAACATAGACCCTACCAACGCTTCTCGATCACTATCCTGATCTTCCTTCAACACGGATTGGAACAAGGTTTGGCAGCGAACACGCTTGACGACAGGTAGCTGCTCTCTCTTCTATTTTAACTTGCGGTGCTAAACGCCCCTAGCCCACCGGCCCCTCATCCGTCAATTTCTGAGGGAGCAACCAACCTTTGTCCTCCGGTAGTCCACAGGTATCCATCTTGGGACCTCACGAAGGTTCTAACATCCCTCACCAAGGGCCCCTTGAACCTTTGCGGAGTGTGGCCTGCAATATTTGACATATAAGGTGGCCTTTCTAGTAGCCATTACTTCAGCTCGCAGAATTTCTGAACTTGCTGCCCTTTCCACCAGGGCGGATCTCTGCGTTTTCACTCAGATAGGGTGGTCCTCCGGCTAGATCCTACCTTCCTGCCTAAAGTTAACTCACTGTTCCATAGATCACAAGAGCTCATTCTTCCCGACTTTTCTCCAGATCCGGTACACGGCTGGAAAGGTCCTGGCATACCCTAGATGTCCGGAGAGCCCTCCGTATTTATATCAAGCGTGCCGCCTCTCTCAGGAGGACGGAGGCTCTCTTTGTGTCCTTTCAACCAACCACCATCGGCCTTAAGGTATCTTCCTCTACCATCGGTAGATGGCTTAAGGCATGCATTGCCAGAGCATATCAGATTCAGGAATTCCTGTTCCAAGTCGCATCACTCGCATTCTACTAGAAGCGCGGCTACTTCAGCTGCGTGGGCCACTCAGGCTCCGTTAGAGAAATCTGCAAAGCAGCCACATGGTCTTCTCCGAATCCATTCATACGCCATTACAAGATCGATTCCTATGCATCTGCTGATGCGGCGTTGACGCAGGGTTCTCCAAAGGGTCCTAGAAGGGGTTCTAACCCGGACCGGGCGGATCCTCCCGATAGGACTTGCTTTGGTATGTCCCATGCCTGGCTGCTGGTCCCGCCCTGCTGGAGAATGGACATTGGTCCTACCTGAATGTCCTTTCTCTGTTGGCGGGACCAGCAGCCAGCCCCTCCCTGAACGCCCGGTTCCTGTCTTCTATAGAGGTCATTCGGGCTCTCATGGTCATATGCCAGGGGGGGGGAGGGCATAATAGCATATTCTTGCAGTTCCTGTTTTACAGCTCAGTGCGTCGGTCTGCCGCATCATCCTCGTCCGAAAGCTGGAAGGCACCAGGAGGAGGAGGTGCTTTTCAACTAGCAGACTCGATCCCATTGGATACAGACCGAGTCACTCCCCATGCCTGGCTGCTGGTCCCGCCAACAGAGAAAGGACATTCAGGTAGGACCAATGTCCAATCTGAGGAGGAAAACACAGGTCACTGTCTGCCCCAAGGAGTTTGAAGTCTCCGTACTGACAGAGGTGGAACTACCACCGAAAAGAAAAGAAAAAAATCAAAAGAAGAAACAGAAAAAGGACCCAAGTGAGCATATTTGAAATATTGAGAGCTTTCTATACTGTGGATGTTCTGTTCTCCCACAGTGAGTGCTGGTGGGGAACTTGCTCATTCATAAAGTGATTGCTATGAGGGATCTAAGCATGACACCAATTTACTAGACTGGCCCCTGCATATTTTCTAAACTCCCTTCCTCAGCATGATTTTCCTGTTCAGTTTTTTTGTCCTTTTTTCTGGACAGCTGGCATACTTCCAAACTAAGCACTGGATTGCAACTGCTCATCACATTTATTTATTTAAGAAAGCTCCAGATTTAAGAGGAAGGAACAAGAAACCTGAATGGCAGAATTTAAAGATGCAAAGAGAGTTTGATATGTCTGAGGTTGCCAGTGCTCAAAGAATGAATGTTAGGGCCAAGGGCCAGAACATTGTTAGAAATAGAATAGAATAGAATAGAATAGAATAGAATAGAATAGAATAGAATAGAATAGAATAGAATAGAATAGAATAGAATAGAGTTCAGTTCAGTTCAGTTTTTTTTTAAATTTGAATTTATATCCCGCCCTTCTCCAAAGACTCAGGGCGGCTTACAATGTGTTAAGCAATAGTCTTCATCCATTTGTATATTATATACAAAGTCAACTTAATTGCCCCCAACAATCTGGGTCCTCATTTTACCTACCTTATAAAGGATGGAAGGCTGAGTCAACCTTGGGCGTGGTGGGACTTGAACTTGCAGTAATTGCAAGCAGCTGTGTTAATAACAGACAGACTTAGTCCGTTGAGCCACCAGAGGCTCAACGTTCAGTTCAGTTCAATTCTTTATTGGCCAAGTGTGATTGGACACACAAGGAATTTGTCTTTGGTGCGTATGCTCTTAGTGTACATAAAAAGAGAAGATACATTTGTCAAGAATCATAAGGTACAATACTGAATGATAGTCATAGGGTACAAATAAGGTACAAATAAACAATTGAATCATACTAGGAAACAATCAATATAAATCGTACAGTAATACAAGTTACAGTCATACAGTCATAAGTGGGAGGAGATGGGTGATGGGAACAATAAGAAGATTAATAGTAATGCAGACTTAGTAAATAGTTTGACAGTGTTGAGGGAATTAACACTGAAACATGGAAATGAGAGAAGGTGTGGCAAAGCTATGGATAGCCTTGATAAAGGCAAGAATCTTAATGTTAATGTTGAAAGGAGCCATGGTGGTGTTTACAGAGAATTGTCATGTGCACTGGCAAATCAAAAGCAGGTGCTTTTTGGCCACAATGTTATAAATTCAGGTATAAAGGATAGCTCCATGTTGGCCGGGGGGGTGGGGGCAGTAGGAATATGGGATGGATGTTAAGTTATTTTAAACAGATGTAAAGGCAAATATTCTTATTTCCCAAAAATGACTCATAGGTTGCTCACAAAAACAAGAACACTGCAGTAAGTAAACAAAATATATTACTGTGTTTTGCAATGTATGAAAAGCAACTGTATTCTAGAAATTATGTATGAGATTTTGTTCTATTCCTGCGAAGGATTTGATTCTCCTCTTGTAACAATCTAGATTTACTGATGGAAATATCATTTGGTTCAAATCAGGGGTGAAATCTACATACTTTCCTACTGGTTCGGAAGTGCACATGTGCATGTCACGTGCCCGTGCGCAAACCCTTCTGTGCATGCGCAGAGGGTAAAAAAGAGATTACTTTCTGGTTAAAACCAGGAAGTAACAACGACCAGGTGGGTGAGCGGAGCCTCAAGCTGCCATTGCTACCAGTTCAGCTGAACCGGTTCAAACCGGGAGCATTTCACCCCGGTTCAAATGAATGATAGACACTGTACTATCTGTCCCTTCCTTTCATAAATATCCTATGATGGAAAAAAAAAAACCCCAATACTGTCTTCAGTAAAATATGCATCAAGATGAATGGCTTTCAGTCCTCCTTTATATTCTCGTCCTCCTCCCATTGTGGTCTCCACCTACCACCCCCTATTTGCAGGCTCTGGAGCTAAAAAATATATTTGTATATCTGTGACAAACAGTCATGGATGGCAGCAGACTTTGGGATTTTATTTTATTTTTTTAAATAAAAACGAGCTAGTGATAAAGTAAACTTCTAAAATGGTTGTTGATTCCCTCACATTGAAATCTTATATTTGAAACAATTGTTAATCTGAATACAGTTGAATATTCTGTTATATTCTACTATTGTCATTTTAAGGATATATTATTATCCTTAAAATGGCAATAGTAGTGTAAGATAGACCAGTATTAACATCTTCCTTTTGCATACGGGATAGGAATAGATACTATCTTAGCTCTACTCCCACTCTCTATCTTCCAGTTTTATGGGAAACTACAATCCCCAGCTAGTATGGTCAGTTGTAATTCAAACATCTGGAGGACACTGAGGAAGATTATCTAATGAATTCCTGAACAAACTGGGTCATAGTCTAGAATATCGGCTGTCTTCGTCATCCTTGGTGCCTTTCAGAGGTACCCACTTCACATCTCAGAATTCCTCAGCCAGCTTGGTCATTGCTGGAAATTCTGGTAATAGAAGAGCACACATTTGGAAGATGCCAAGATTGAAGCAAGCTGGACTATAAAATAATTTCCCTGACATCATCCCCTCAGATTCCCTACATACAAGATACCGGTCATTTTAGCCTGTCTGCCTCTTCCTCCCCACCCCCCACCCCCATCTTCCACATTTTTAAAATGATTCCGTTATGAGTAGTGAGGAAATTATATAAAAATCCAGACTGTGAGCAACGAGAAGCTCATAAAAAGCATTGGCATCAACTGTCTGGTTCTTATTCTGTTCTTGTACATACCCAAACCAAATTTTACAGAAATACAGAGATGGTCACTGGTTATTGTCCAATGCAGAAGTTATTTGAATGCTGATCAATGATGGTCAGCTTCAGACAAAATTAAGCAATAATTTTGCTTATTTTGAATTTGTGATTGTTTATAATGGGACTTTTAAGATTTGCTTGTGAACCCCAATCTCCCCACAGACCTCTAAAATTCTTTAATCTGCTTTTAAAATGGACACCACCCTGTTCTTTTGAAAGGTTTCAAAATGTGTTCAGATAATTATTCTTCATGCTCTGGAAGATTAAACAGGGAACCTAGCTGCCAAGATGGTTAGTGTTGTTGTCAAATAACTTTAATACATTGCCAGACTGATCTAGTTTAACTTTTCCTTGCTGTTTGAATAGTAGCTGAAACAGCATCACTTTAAATTTTCTTCATTTCTGTTTTATGCACCTCAGCCTTCATTTGTGATTGCTAAGTCTGCAGATGATGCCATCTGATGCCTTCAAAGCTAATTCATTTGTGAACATTTGCTATCCTTTAGCTTTGTTGATAAAGTCCAGGGTTGCTGGCTCTGAAAAACTACCATTGCTGTAATGCCAGAGTTACTAAACATTTTTTCATCTTTTGCTAGAATTGTCTGCATTTTTTTCTCTTTGAAAAGTTGCTGTTGCTTCTTAAATTCTATGGGACTATACCCTTTGTAGTTAAATTCTCTCCAAAGTGGAGCATTTTGGATTCACTCAACTTCAGTTCCTACATTTTGCAATCTTCATGGCCAAGGAATCCCCCAACAGGTGCAGAGTTCCCCCCCAAAAAAGCGTTGTATATAGATTATCTATAAAGAAAACAAAGATTGTTCTAATTGGTGTTATAATAAAATCCTGTACAATGGAAGAGCAATATAATATTCATATTCTTATAAGTCCATACTTGCATTGGAAGTGAGTATACTACAGAAGGTTATAAACACTGTTTCCAAAATGTTATCCATTAATAGAGTTGTGGTTTCTAATAACAGAGTGTGATACCGCAGCTAAAAAAGAAAGCGTAATTGGAGAATGTGTGACCCTACACAGAAGGAAGTCTTCAAACATCCTCCAGTGAGCAATTGTTGAGAAGGCAAAGCTACATTTCCTTCTACATAACTACCGGTAGCTTTCGACATACAACTTTTCATTTAGGGATTGTTCAAAGTTACAGTGGCACTGAAAAAAGTGACTTATAACTAATATATATAATAACTGAGTTGGAAGGGACCTTGGAGGTCTTCTAATCCAGTCCCCTGCTTAGGCAGGAAACCCTACACCACTTCAGACAAATGGTTAGCCAATCTTTTCTTGAAAACTTCCAGTGTCGGAGCATTTACAACTTCTGGAGGCAAGTTGTTCCACTGGTTAATTGTTCTAATTGTAAGGAACTTTCTCATTAGTTCTAGGTTGTTTCTCTCCTTGATTAGTTTCCACCCATTGCTTCTTGTCCTGCCCTCAGATGCTTTGGAGAATAGCTGACTCCCTCTTCTTTGGGGCAGGCCCTGAGATATTGGAACACTGCTATCATGTCTCCCCTAGTCCTTCTTTTCATTAAACTAGACATACCAAGTTCCTGCAACCGTTCTTCATATGTTTTAGCCTCCAGTCCCCTAATCATCTCTTGCAATGTTGCTCTTCTCTGCACTCTTTCTAGTATCTCAGCATCTTTTTTACATCGTGGCGACCAAAACTAGATGCAGTAATTCCAGGTGTGGCCTTACCAAGGCATTAAAAAATGGTATTAACACGTCACGTGATCTTGATTCTATCCCTCTGTTTATGCAGCCTAGAACTGTGTTGGCTTTTTTGGCAGCTGCTGCCCACTTAATGACCCATTTTTCACACGACCATTGCAGCGACCTCATGGTCACATGATCATGGCAACTGGCTCATATTTATGACAATTGTGGTATCCCTTGTGTCACCTTCTTATAAGTAAAGTCAATGGGGGAATCCTGATTCACTTGACAACTGTGTTATTAACTTAACTTCAGTGATTCACTTGACAACTGGGGCAAGAAAGGTCGTAAAAACAGGGCAAAACTCACTTAACTAACTTGCTTAGCAGCAGAAATTTTGGGCTCAATTGTGGTCACAAGTCGAGGACGGCTGCCTGTATTATGGGGATTTGCTGCTTAGATATTTCATTACAGTACATCATATTGTAATTAAACTGAACAGTAGTGGTTAATTTTTTTAATTAAAAGATTTAATTTGTTTGAGCAAAATTGCAAAACAAAGTTTAACATAAGGAGTAAGAAATAGTTTTTAATTATTTTTGTTGTAAGGAGAGACAGATAGAAATAGAAGATGTTATGCTATGTAGGGTCAAAGAGAGCATGAAACTGGAATTCTTCATATAATGTTTACCAATATAACACTCAGATTAAGAACAGTCAATCTGGTTATATACTTCAATATTGCTGATTCCCCCCTCCCCTCTCTTTTTTTGAAGTTATCCATTATCTCCCAGCTTAGTCCTAGTCACTGGGTAAGATGACTAAAACATAATGGAGTGACAGAATGATAAAGAAGTTGAACTTTCTCCTACTCATCAAGGGAATAGAGATTCAGTTTCCCTCTCTAGTCCCTGCTGCTCTTTAAAATAACCATAACCCAAACCCACTTAGCGGGTCTCAGAATTTTTTGCGCAGAGTTTGGTCAGTTTTGCTTTTGTTTGCATTGGAAAATCATCTGGAATGATGCATTGAAGCACAATTGTGATGATGATGATAATAACAATGAGGGTAATGCTGCTTGAGCAGGAGGTTGAACTAGAAGACCTTGTAGGTCCCTTCCAGTTCTGTTATTCTGTTAAATTCTGTTAAATAATAAGCCAAGATGTGTGTGTTGGCTCCTGAACCAAGCAATCAATTAAAATATAGGGCCATGTAAGTCAACCACATTTTTCCTTGTAAAATGAAATACAGGTAGGCCTTGACTTATGACCGTAATTGGAACCAAAGTTTCCATTGCTAAGCAAGGTGATTATTAAGTGAGTCATACCCAACTCACTTTATGATCTCTTCTGCCATGATAGTTAAGTGAATCACTGCATTTGTTACGTGAATCACACGGTCCTTAAGTGAATACCACTTCCCCTATTGGCTTTGATTGTTGGAAGTTGTCTGGGAAGGTCAGAAATGGTGATCACATGACTGCAGGAGACTGCAACTATCATGAATACAAGCTGGTTGCCAAATGCCTGAATTTGGATTACATGAACCATGGGGATGTTTCAGTGGTCGTAAATGTGAGAACCGGTCATCAGTTACTTTTTTCAGTTCCATTGTATCTTCGAACAGTCGCTAAACAAATTTGCAAGTCGAGCAATACCTGTGTATGAAAAAGAGCAAAATCCAATGTTGCCGCCGCCACCACCATCCTCCTCCTCCTCCTCCTCCTCCTCCTCCTCCTCCTCCTCCTCCTCCTCCTCCTCCTCCTCCTCCTCCTCCTCCTCCTCCTCCTCTCCAGGAAAGCAAACCACTATATCTAACACTACCTCATCCACACTTCTCCACAACCACCAAGTATTGCATGGAGAGAGAGTGACTCAAAATTGCTTCGTAGGTTTCATACTGAGAATGGATTTTTGAAGTTGGGAGTTCCTAATCCAATACTAAAACCACCACATTATATGATTTCATTCCCCCTTCCACTCACACACCCTTTTTTTTAAATGCACATGGATTGTACTTTTCTCTCTGTGTGTTCTTTCTGTTTGGCTTTTGGGGAGGCTGCTGTTTCTACTGATTAAAAGTGGGAATGAAAATTGTCATCATTGACATTTCATCACACACAAATTAGATGTTTCAGAAAAAGGTGATGCATGTGCCATTTTTAGTGTAACTATAGCCTTGATACTTTGTCTGTCTGATTAACTAAACAATTTAATGCTAGTTCCTTGATCTGTCAATGGTACAACAAGTTTTTCTTCCTTACATACCAGTTTTGCAGATTTGCCTCAGAATCCATCTTTTTTTAGCCAGGCTCCATATCCGTAACAACTACTTCCTCTTCCTTGCACCGTAAAATAGCATGAATTACACGCATAGGGAGTTTAGATTTTGTTGATGTGGAATTCTCCTCATGAGATTATTTATTATTGGATTTTTATCCTACCTTTGTTCCTGTATAGGTAACTCAAGGCAGTGAACATATTTAATATTCCTTCCTCCACCTGTTTCCCCCACAATAAAAACCTTGTGAGATAGATTCGGCTGAGAGAAAGTGACTGGCCCAAAGTCACCCAGCTGATTTTTCATGCCTAAAGTGGGACTAGAACTCTCAGTCTCCTGGTTTATGGGCTAACCCTAACCCTCACTTTCATCACTACACTAAACCACACTATTACAGGGGAGATACATTTATTTTGAATGATTGTGGATGCACCAATTTGGAATGTTAAATGTATGGGGTAAGATTTTATAGCAAGTGATTATTAGTCTGGCTACCTCAGTGTATCTTTTCCTGACTTTGAAGTCCCAGTTTTATTGATGCATTTACACTGCTAATTATGAGGGGTTCGATCATGTTTTCCCTATAGCAGGCCACTTGACCTTTTGGCAGGGTTGATGATGGGTGTTATAGTACAACACCAGCAGTAAATCTATATTTGGAAAAGGCTGACCTGTTCCTCAACCAAAGATTTTTCCCTTGGTGTTGCTATCTGATTACTTTAACTGGGATTCCTCAGGTTTGAGCATAGGATGTTATGCTCATAACAGGAGCAAGAAAGCATCCTGTTTCTGTCTTTGTTTACTTGACTGGTATATGTAATCAGAATCTCTTGAACCCCAAGCAGTAGTCTTTATTGCTATTGCCAACAATGTATAATTATAATAGGAGTTCACTAATGATTAATCCCCCTCCCATCCTAATTTTTTTTAATAATACAGTGCACTTAGAGATAGTTTGTAATAGTCCTAATCATAGGAAGTGGAATGTATAGTTATCCTATTTTTAAAAAGTGTCTATAAAACATTATGACATTGTTTCTAGTTTCATAAATTTTCAGAAATCAGGTAGCTGGCCATTGACATAATTCATTAATTGTTATCTGTCCTGGGTTTAATTTGAAAAGAGTTATTATTTAACCGTAATTTTTATAGCATGAATTACAATTCTGATTTGTTGTCTTATTTCTGATTTCTACAAGCTTTTCTGGGAGCCTTTTCTTTAACTGAGAAGCAGGTTTAAAATTATTAATTTAATTAATGTTTATCCTAGATTTATGCTAATATTTTAGATTTATTGACCTATGTATCAATTGTATTTTCCAGTCACTTAAAAATAATGTTTTTATGTTCTGAAAAGGAATGTTCAGAAAACAAAAACATATTTGAAATTGTAAGTGGATGGCCAACCAGTTTGGTTAATTGATTTTAGAAAATTATCTGCTGTTGGTTTGTTGATTTTACTTTGGGGTTTGGGTTTAGAACTATTTGCAAGGTGTATACAGATTACTTTTTTTATGGCACAGTTTGGCCGTGGGGTTCTGACTGTCTGTCCATGTCTGCCTGTCTGTCTGTCTGAGCTGTCCATCACACATATATAACTTTACAATATGTGGTGTACAATAAAATAGATAAAATTAATGATACCCATGATGTAAAATAAAAAAAACCACATAGCAGACAAGCATCATAAAATAACCATCAATAAAGCCTCAAATGATGGATTCTATCAAGCATTTATCCATTTTTGGAAGAATTGGAGAAAAGAATCTGAAAAAGACCACTGAAAGAGAACTAGAAGTTGAAGTCCCACACTTAGGTAAACACCTTCATATAGTTTTCTTTGCACTAATATATAGAGATTTACAACTGCCTTCTCAATTTTTTAAAAATACACCAGTTTAGATTACACTCTGGATTTCCCAATGGTCCTTTGTACCATAGCATATTACATATAGCATATGCATCAATCTTTCCATGAAAAATGCATACAAAGTTTTTAGCTTGTTTGCACTTCCGGCAAACAAGATCTCTCTGCTTCTACTGGTCCAGATTTCTAAATGGATTTTTGACAGCTGATGGATCAAGTAATGTTATGTTTTTTAAGATTAATTGGTTAGTATAGGATTAAATGTATTTCTGTAAATATTAGACAGTTTTACTCCTCCAGGAATTTCTCTAATATTCAATGGTCATTCATTGGCTGTAGAAACAGAATGGGTGAAACCAACACCATAGAACTCTAGAAGTCTTCTGCTGTGTCTGCAAAGTATTGTTTTTATGTTTATCATTGTATCATACTTATTTCAAAAATAAAGAATAAATTGGATGGCCAGGAGTTCCTCAGCCTATAGAACTGACCTCCAGTTGCTTGCTTACTTTGTTCCACGCTGTAGAATCCAGACACATGAGGAAAATGAAGTTGATTTGGAATGGGAGGTAGAGGTGCTGAATTTTCCTTTCTGTAAAGTGGAAGCTTGATTAACTGTTCCCTGCACGGTAACCATAACATAAGGAGGCATTCAAAGAAACCGTGACAGCTACGACGCTTTCTCAAAACCTCCAAAATTCCCAAAGACCCCAGATGGGTGTTTTAACTGTGCAGTGTGCAGAGAAAGGGGCTTTTGTCTGCCCCTTTATGCCTTCGTATAATAGTTCCAAATTTATCTTAAAAAGGAGAAACTCCCTATCATTTTTCTCTCATGTATAATTTATATATTTGCAGCTAATCTGCCATTAGTTGCCTTTTTAAACGTTAAAAATCACCTTCCTTATATAGCTCCTTGATCATTTGGTTTGCCCTTTTCCGTCCTTTCTCCAGCTCTGTAATTAACTTTGTGAAATGCAGTGATCAGAGTTGTACTCCAAGTGTGGTCGTACAGTAGATTTGTATAAAGGCCCTGGCAGTTTTATTTCAGTCCTTTTCTAATGATTCTTAGCATAGGATTGTTTTGGGTTTTTTGGTGTGTTTTTTAACCTCCACAGCTGTTGTGTTTCGGATTAAACTTTTCATTGAACAAGGCTGAAAGATATATTTTTTTAAAATGCCATTTGATACTATTTATGTTTACGTGCATTAAGATTTTATTGCTCATCTGTCTATTTTAGAAAGGTTTTTAGAGGTCATGGTATTTTTGTTCTAACTATCATGTGCAATTTTTTTCCATCTTGAAACTCACAGTTAACTCTTGATTATTTAGGAACAAGTTAAATTGAAAGTGATTGGAGTAATATCTCTGAGGAACCCTCATTTCTTATTCTCTCTCTCTCTCTCTCTCACACACACACACACACACATACACACACACACCCCACAATGCCCCAAATGTAACAATTTGTGATAAGAAAGACCAAAACAACAACAACCACCAACCCCTGGATAGTGGACATTGCAATACCCACAGACAGAAGGGAACTGCAGAAAATCACCTGCAAATAAAACTAGATCTATTATGACAAAGCAAAGATAGTATCAATAGTAATAGACACCTATTGTACAAGACAGCTTCACTTAGAACAGGTTATCTCCTGGGACATTACCTCAGATATTATGAAACAACATCTGCCTATTCCAGATGTTCTTAGGAAGGAATCAATAAATTGAACCAAAATGCCAAATCCAGTCTAAAATTCTGACTGATTATGCGGCCAACCATAATAATCTACATACTACTAAAACTCTTGTTCCTGTAACCTTTAGCAGGGTGAAATGGTATATCATAAAGCAACAATTTTTGAACCAAGGTACCTTAAATAGGCTAAACTTACAGATTATGTCCAAAAGCCACCCAGAATCACCTTGGAGAGATGGGTATTCAATCAATCAATCAATCAGGGGCCCATGATTCCTACAGAATTGAAATTTGGCATACTACAAGATGTCATAGAACTTGTTTGGAATGATGTTTGGCTCCTGCTATACAGTTCAACATGGTCTGTTTTCAAGTCAGATACACCTCTGAATCAGGGGTGGGTTTCACTTACCTTTACTACCGGTTCGCAACGGGAGCGCGTGCATGCACTTCTGTGCATGTGCAGATCATCAGTGATGACATTGGAGCAGGTGGGCAGAGCCTCCCGCCGCCATTACTACCAGTTCACAAGAAATGGACCAAACCGGGAGCAACCTATCACTGCTCTGAATGTATCCCAGCTTTTCCAGTAAAGGCAATATTTTAGAAGTTCCCTTACTGTTGAAGCTATTGAGGAGTCTGGTAAAAAAAGTACCTCTGAAAGAATGAGCCAATGGGTCACAGGTTGCAGGAGTGAAATGTTCCTGGTTCGGACCGGATCAGCAGATCCAGTAGCGATGGCAGCAGGTGATTCAGAGAATTGGTAGCAAAAATCCCTGCCTCCCCTGCCCATGCCCACCCAATCACCCAGTCGCCTGCTTGCCTGTTTGCCACTTCTTTTAAAAAATACTTTTAAAAGGTTTTTAAAAAGGCTCTGACGATCACAGCTGAGCTGTCTTGATTGTCAGAGCCTTTTTTTTAACCTTTAAAAGCATTTTTTACAACCTATTTGGCTGAATAGATTGTAAAAAAATGCTTTTAAAAATTAAAAAAGAGGCTCTGACGATCACAGCTGAGCCCCGTGATCATCAGAGCCTTTTTTTTACTTTTTAAAAGCATTTTTTACAGCCTATTTGGCCCAATAGATTGTAAAAAAATGCTTTTAAAAGTAAAAAAAATAAGATTGCACACCATAGCTGATCACCTCCCCCCGTGCTGTTCTACTTACCCCATGCCTCCTTTTAGTGTGCACTGCGCGTGTGCGCGCCCCTCACATTTGCATGAGCAGCCAGCGAACTGGTAGTAAACTGGTTCAGATTTCACCACTGACAGGTTGTCTAGTAATAAATTAAATTTGTATGCCTCCTGACTCTCAATGACTCCAGGCAGTTCACAGTAATATTAATAAAATTAAACAGGTTTTCATTTGTTTGTTTATGTACTTGACCTGTTGTCTGAAATCTGGAAAACAGACCCTTACATTTGATCTTTAGTAGTGCTTAGATCCCAGCCTTTAACTTCCTGAAATTCTTCCCGATCCTCCCCCCCCCATTTAAAAAGGAGGCATTGCATTGGCTGCCTTCCAGTTTTGATGCAGAGTCTAACCTAGGAATGTGTTACCTATTTAGTAGAAGATTTCTACACTTGAGAACTGTTTAAAACTCTTGGGTCAATATCACCTAAACTTGATGATTATGAATTTTTAACTTGTCAGCAAGGTCTCTCTAGTGATAAACATTTGTGTAAGCCGTGATGACATCCATTTGGATTTTTTTTTCTAGAGTGGCTTTGCTTCCAAATGATTAATTGCTGCATGCACATGAATTGAAATGCATTCTATTGGAATTAAAGAAATTTTGTTTTTGGATCTCCCAAAGTGTAGCAGTAGTTTTTAAATCTGCAGCATTTGAGATCAAGGCTACATTTCAAGGATGGAAAAAATCAGCAAGGCACATCTAAAATAAGCAGACAAATTTCCTTTTTTAATCCTCATGAGATGCACAGCACAATCTGCAAAAGAGATACCTAGAATCAAGAAGAAAAGTATTTATTTAAATGTATTATTGCAGCCCAAGTTTAGCATATTTGTCTGATGCTAAAAGTCCATTAAGGACTCATCCATTTTCTGAGTACTGTGTTTTGTTTTGATTTTGAGCTTTTTTGGGGGGGTAACTATAGCATATGAAATTTTTGCATCATTTATTTATGATTTCATAATAAGCAGATGAAGGCCATAGTTAACATTACATGCTCTATTTCTTTTGTTGATGTTTGTGCTTGGGTGACAGCACTTGTAAAAGAAACAATACTCAATATTCCTTTTTCATCTTGAGAATGTCCACTCTAAGGTATATTATGGACTGCCTAATTTAATGTATAGCTTATTGCTCCTTTTGTATTAAAGTTATTTAAATGTAAGTTTTCTCTTAAACTGATTACTAGACCAGCACTTATTGTAGCTAGAAATAGGTAGCTGAGTTTTTCATCACCTACTTTTGCTCATATCCCATTTTTTCGTTTACACAGGATTGGAGGCACATTCACTGCTTCAAATCATCCCAACAACAGTGCTGGGTTTTGAGACAGTTGCAGCCAAATTAAAAAACAGGAATGATCCATAATTTCCATCTAGTTCAAAGCATATTGCTGGGCAACTATAATATTTAGATTGGCTTGACGGTATTAAGTTATAGTTGTCTTTTCCAGGAATGGTGAAGAAGATTAAGGCTTTTTTTCCCCTGCTGAGGTGCCAAGGCCAGTTAAGTATTTGGGGAGCACAACAGCGAAATGACATCTACAGTCTATATTAAATATAATGTAAACTGTCCTTTGAACCTTACAAGATCCACTTTAGAGGATCTTTAAAATTCTATAGTTTAAATAATGAAACGTTAAACGTACTACATAAGACTACATAACCTCTCTGGTAAGAGAGGTTCGGAGCCATAAAAATGTTAATTTTTAATGATAATTAAAACATGACTCAAGATATTTTTTCTTATGGGAATAAATTCCGTTCACACCAAAAAGGCCCATCTTCATAGCTTATTCAGTATGAGACGCAGTGTGTGGTTTCACAATAATGGCAGTTTCAGCAATAAAAAGCAACAAAGCCAGTTTCTTTTGATCTGAAAAAGTGGTTAGTATACTGTTTGAAATTTTCAGAATGTCAATACTGGTTGATTATAATTACTTTGTGTTAAAGATACCATTGAAGAATCAGAACAATAAGGTTTGCTTACTCTTGCCATATTTTGATCTGAAATTCATAAAACGGTCTTCTTTTGAGGAGATTGAAACGGGGGTGGGGGTGGTAGAGATGAGATTTTGCAAAGAGGGAGGAAGTGCAAAATGAAAAAAAACAAAACAAAACAATAAATGTAGCAATTCTGCTTTTCTGAAATTACCATCCAGTAGTTGGTCCACAACCAGATTGTAGTGAAGCCTGCATCTACTTACGTGTTTCAGATTTTTTTCAAAAACAATATTCCTCTTTATTTGATGTTGAAAGACTTATATCTTATATATCTCTTTTTTTTTCTTGTTAAATGAATCATCTTTCTTTTCCCTCCATTTCTCGCCCCCCCTCCCTTTCCTGTCTTTTTCTGTGGCTGAGCTTTCAGTTTCTTTTTTCTTTTTTTTAAAGAAATAATCCCAATCTCTAAATCTGAAAAATTGTCTCTTTTTCTCACTCTTTTTCTAACTATGAGCACAGTTAGAACAGAACAGAATAGAATAGAATAGAATAGAATTTTTTATTGACCAAGTATGATTGGATACACAAGGAATTTGTCTGTGCATATGCTCTCAGTGTACATAAAAGATACGTTCATCAGAATCATAAAGTACAATACTTAATGATTGTCATAGGGTACAAATAAGAAAATCAGGAAACAATTATGGCACCTTCTGGACACCATGAACATTATTAGAATTCCAGATCAATTTGGAAGCTTGGAATAAAGGAGTTTCGATGATTCACAAGCAGAACCTTCCAAACCTGCAGTTTCACAGACTAAATTGAAACAACAACAACAAAAGAATTTGCATTAACACTCCCATTGTACTTCTTCAGCAGAGATGTTTGGGCCGGTCCCATCATGAGATAACTATCATGTTGCCATTAAATATCTAGATTGCAATTGGCCAACAAAAACACTTCTTTTATTCCTTTCCTTTGTGCCTGCAGCAAAAGGTGCAGATACTAGAATTGTGATAAGAAACAAGATTGGCAGTATTAAAAGAGGTTTCGAAACCATAGCTAGCCAGTCGCAGAGGAATCTGATTTTTCCCAGAGAACACAGATTAAAATTTTCTTTCTTGGCTCTGAGTAAGATGCTCTTTCATTTATTTTGTTTTTATTTGGCATGATGGTATCACATTTTTTCAAGTTGCCTCAGAGGTACCTGCCAGGCTCTAGGAATATACCAGAGAAAGGATGTGACAATTTGGGTAATGGAATCAGCTGTGGGGGGAAGCCAGGCTAGCATTTGTAGGGGTTTTATGTGGTTTTGAAAACTTAGATTTAAATATGCAAGGGGAGGGAGAGATAATGACAGATACAACTGAATGGTGATTTAAAACTTACTTGTTCCATATAGACATTCTTGCCACAAAATCTCTGCCTATTGGAAAAGCTGCTTAGGTGGGTTCTGGGCTATCTTTCACAACTAGGCATTTTGTAAATATATTTCATTATAACACAAATCATTCCTGATCCTTTCATACATTTTAGGATTTTTTTAAAGGTGCACTTTTCCTTTATGCAGAGCAGAACATGTATAATGCATCTCTTTTTGGACCTTGCAAAGTGAGATTACACCTACCCTCTCAACTTTATAGGGAGAGATAACCATTGACAATCATCTTTTTTGGGGAAACGGATCCTGTTAGCATAACTGCAGTAAATCTTCAAGGACGTTTTGTAAAGCATCTTAAAAAGTGACTAGATTAGCTATTGGAGCTCCTTGAGTACTAGTTTTATAACAAGATTGAGTAGTCCAATTGTAAGGCAAGAGTCTGATTATCATTGTTTCCTTTAAGTACCAAATTTGGGTTACTCTGCCTCTGAATTCATACTCTCTTAGTTGTTCTGGATAGAGATAAGAAGAGGTGACAAAAATTCCATGAGACTACAGGGGAAGGGAAGATAGTGGAAGAGATTGATGGACTGTTTATGTGCTACCAAATCATTTTTCGACTCCTAATGGCCACATAGATAGGAAGAAGAGAAGTGTGTCCAGATTAAAGGTAGCTTTAGATAACTTTCCCATTTGAAAATTTGTAGGTAAAAATTCAAGGCCAAGAGGAAAGGAATAGCACAGGAGAAAAATGTATAGGTATTACTCTTTATTTCTTTTACAACTGATAATTTTTCACAGATTTTAAAGTGATATGAAAGTTATATAATTTCAATTTTCCCTTACAAAACCAATTTGCCCAGAAAAATAAAAAGTACCTATATCATTGTCAATAGTGGTTCTATACCATCATTATTTTCTAAAAATGTTCCTTCTCAGAATATCCATGCTCTGAAAAGTAATTTCAGATTGATTATGTATCAGAAATCATGCTAAGAAACAAGCTTGTTTTCACCTTGTAATATTCTTACCTCTGTAATGTAATTCCTTGAGATGAATTGAAGCAGCTTTTCTGGATGTAAGAAACCTAGCAAAGAAATACTCTTTCAGTTAAGGGTCCAGCATGCATGTTGGAAGTGGAGAATGCCTGGAGGAATGCTGATACCCCCAGCTTTGGCATCTACTCCTTGAGGCAGCTGTCACCCCAAATATGGATGACATAATTGGTTCCGATGTTCAAAAATCCTTAAAATTGATCTGTTTAGACGAGCATTATTTAACAACTGCGAATATTATTTTGATTGCACTAATTTTTGAAAGGTTTTAGCAATGTAAAGGTTGCTTTTGCATTTTTTGCAATTGTTGGGATTTTTATTTGCCTTATGAACACATGTTGAATGTGATGTATATAAATTCAGTAAATAAATAAAAAGAAATCTGTAATTAGAGCAGGTGATTGAATCTTATTAGCACTCCAAAGCATTAAGATCTCCAAGGTACTAGAATACATGGGCACAAGGAATCATGTTAGCTTTTGCATGTTTGAATATTATTTTTGTTTGGAAGACAATTACATTCTTGTGTTTCCCCTGTTTTTTATTTTTCTTTGAATTCCTTTTCCCCCCCAGGCTGTTATTTTGGACCCTAATTCAGATTTATGCTTTATAGGAGTTAAAACAAATTTGGCTCAGGCAAATTATAAATAATTGCAATTATTACATGGTAATTTTTTTTTTAAAGTTCAGCTTCATGGCTGTAGCTGAAACACATGATATACACATTATTTCCCCTGCTGCATATATTCTATCCATTATCTCCTTTTAAGAAGATTTTTCTTCCTTTGAAATGTTCCAGCATGAGGTCTTTAAAAGCGCTGTTATGGGCGGAAGGAAGTGCATTCATAATCAAAACAATGATTACTGATGCATTAATTGAAATGCGAAAAACTGTTTGAAATTTGTGCGCCAACCCATGTTGGATGGAGGAGGAGATACAATATAATCCCCCCACACATATTAAAAGTTATGGTTTCTTAATCTCCACAGGGGAAGATTAATTTCTCGCGTCTGCTCTGCAGTTTTCTTAAATTTAGTTCTGTTTCTGTGATTAAAGCGATGTGATGAAAATTGGTTTGGGGGGGGATGGTTCATTCTTAAAAACCCCATGCTGGTAAATTTGAAGGAAGTGCAGTGTGACTGACAAGCAGCCAGATAAATAGGAAATATGTGTTTCTTGGGAAAACATGGTTATCTGGCAGATTGCAGCAGAATAGCTGAGTAAATCAGTTCATGTAGGGTCAAACTATAATGTAATACAGTCTTTGTTTATCCAGTATTCTCTGATCATGTTGGGTTCTATAACTTGTAGTTAGGATTCTTGGAGACCACCAGATTGAGGAAGCTATGTTAATTTCTAAATAGGACATAAAGACTCATGAATCCTTTTTGTGAATCTTGGTTATGACTCACATTTTCTTATGGATTTCAGTAAGGCCAGCTAGTTCATAATCTATGACTCTGAGTGGTATACTTCAGTACCACTCTAAACAATGAACTAAAAAACGAACATGATAACAAGTATAATTTCACACACAGACATCTATGGACTCAAAGGCTCAAAAGCTCTGTGGCTCAGACTAGTAAGACAGTCTGTTATTAACACAGCTGCTTGCAATTACTGCAGGTTCTAGTCCCACCAGGCCCAAGGTTGACTCAGCCTTCCATCCTTTATAAGGTAGGTAAAATGAGGACCCAGATTGTTGGGGGCAATAAGTTGACTTTGTATATAAATATACAAATAGGATGAAGACTATTGCTAACATAGTGTAAGCCGCCCTGAGTCTTCGGAGAAGGGCGGGATATAAATGCAAATTAAAAAAAAATATCCTCCTGACCATGGCTGCCACATGCTTCTCAAACAGGAGCCATGAATCCAGGATACTCCCAAATTATACACAACCTCTGAGTGGGAGGGTGCAGCCCCAACTAGAATAAAAAATCTAGGAAATCTCCATGTATGGATCTTGAGAGGCTCAAAGTCCACAAGTACCGTATTTTTCAGAGTATAAGATGCACCTTTTCCCTCCTAAAAGAGGCTGAAAATTTGGGCGCGTTTTATACTCTAATATACTCTTATCCACCTGCTGGACCCCATCCTTCGGCCTCCGCACGTCCTCTTCCTGACTGCAAAGATTGCTACCGACAACGGCTTGTGTTTTTGGGCTCCACGTGTTGCGTTTTCAGCCTCCAAACGTTCTATTTGAGAGCCATTCAATGCTGCGGGGCTGATTGCCACCCAAAAACACAATGCATTTGGAGGCTGAAAACGTGATGCACAGTGCCCAAAATGGCTACCCAGAACAGCTGCTGCCTTCTCTTACCCCTTCCGTGCTTCACCTGCTTTAGTCACTGGAGTTCTCTCTGACGATCAGCTGTACTTTTGAAGCTGTTTTTCAGCCCCAACCTCAAAAACAGTGAGTGAACTAATGTACTGAAGCTGACCAGGCTAAGGACGCTAGCCAGATGAATATCTGGGAGGCAGAGATGGTTTTTTTCCTCCCTATTTTCCTCCCCAAAAATTAAGGTGCGTCTTATACTCCAAAAAATATGGTACTTTGTCTTGCTAGGGTTAAATCAAACCCATTTTTCCCCTAGTGAGGAAGGGAGGGAGGAAGGTAGGTTGGTTTCTGATGCTCCATGCCAGCTTCCTACAAGAAAACTTGATGGGGAAGCCAACAGTTGGTTGGAAGTCAATTCCACTGCTTTTTGCCCACCCTTGGTCTTTCTGTTTCTCTGTTTACATAAGGAAATATCTCCGAAATGTTGACCCAGTTAGTTGTCTAGTTAAAGATAGGTATTGAGATAAAACAGCTGAAATGGAGATAAGACAGCTGAAATTGATAAGTTTATTTTATAGGAAGAATCCATTGCAAAGTTCTGCAATCCAATCGTGGGTAAGTTGTATTACCCTGTATTCCAAAACCATCTTCTTTCTTTCCACTTGATTGCCAGGCATTTCATAAGAAGAACTAATGTACTGCAGCCGAAATCATATCAATCTTAGTAGCATGTGTAAAACCTTAAGGATGCTACAAAGCCTTCCATATTGCTCCATTCCCACAAGCAGTAAGATAAAAAAAATAATAATCTCAAATTGCCAAGTTGCAAGGCAGGAGTTGAGCTGATAAATTCCTCAATTTGCAGAGACCATTCCATTTAACACTAATGTATTAATTAATACAAGTTCTCTGTTCCTCCAGGTTACATAAATGTTTGAATTTTGGCTCAGGTGGTGTTGGCTAGTAGAATGGGATTTTTTTTTAATACATTAGCTTAATCTAACTGAGAGTTTACGCACCAAGACAAATTCCTTGTTGGTCCAATCATACTTGGCCAATATTCTATTCTATTCTATTCTATTCTATTCTATTCTATTCTATTCTATTCTATTCTATTCTATTCTATTCTGAAGTTTGGTTAAAATGTTGAATAGTTGAAGTGCGGTGGAAATATCATAAATATTTTAAATGCCTATTGCTGAAACATTTTCCCCCCCTGCAGTACCTTTTGTAAAGAGAATTACATGTTTTTAGTGGATGGAATTTGAGAAATTGTGGAGCTGGCTGAGGTGGCTGTCAGTGCAGAGGGTAATGCTATTTATTAGAGTCCTGGTTTTATTTAATAGCCAGATGAATGGAACAGTTAATAAAAGAAATATTGCTTTATTCCCTGACATTTATGTCCTTGGTTTCCAATAAAGAATTGAAATTATGAATAGTTGATGGTTTAAATTGATGTTTTATGTTGAACGCTGGCTATAATTTGCCCTCTGAGGATTGTAATACCAAGAAACAGATGGTTTTTCACAGTAACAAATTGCTGTGTATATAGAGCTGGCTTTCAGACCCTTTTGCCTTCCACACAAAACAGTCTTGAATCAAACCGCAGAAAAAATAAAGGATATGTTTTAGCTTTGGAAGAGGAAAGAGAGGCTGGATAATCAGAAGATAAATCAATACAGAATATCTCCCCCCCCCTTTTTTTTCATTTTAATTTTAGGTAGGGCAAGGGCTGCTACTGCATTAAGCAGAAAAATGTTTTGTTGAAACATGAACAGTGAATTCTGCTTGCAACGTATGGCTGGCTAGGAATCCTTCAGGATAAGGCTTATCCTTGCTCCCCAATGAAATGGAGGCCCATCTTTTCACCACCTCATTTTAGATTGTGTTTGCAGCCCTCTGCTTCTTAATTGTTGTACCAATTTAAGAGTAGTGGGTATAGTTGCGTGTAATAGGAAATGTCTCCAAAAGCTTAGGATGAATCATTCATAATTCTCTATTCTGTGTACCTTTATATGTGCCATAGGGAAAATCCAAGTCTTTCATCAAGAGATTGGGTTTTGCAAAGTGGGAAGGAGGGAGGAGTCCAGATCTTATATCCCTAAGATTTTGGTCCTCCTAATGGAGGCATTACTTTGACAGATTTTGGAGGAAGGAATTATTGCACTTGACAGATTGGCTTTTCCCCCCCCACATAGAGTCAAGGGATTGGGGGAAAACTAGGATTCATAGAGGAAGCTCAGCTAGACTATGTCTGGTTTCTAAACATTTACGATATAGGTACTCCATGTTTAGGACACATCTTAAGAATTTCCCCCACAATCTAAAGTTAGATGATTGGGTTTTTTTTTAATTTTAACTTCAAACGTATTCCCATTTTTATAGTTACTAGAAAAGTTCTACATGAACTTCCCAACTAGACCATTTACTGTGCCACTCTTTTCTTCTCTATCTTCTGATGTACTTTATCTGCTTTAAGAAAACTTGCTCTGTTTGGTGCTTTCCAGATATGTTAGATTACAGTTCCCATCAAATAATTCAACTTTTCTGAAGAACAGTAGCTTTTCTTTGGAGGCTTTCGCTATTTCTCATCTCATCAGACTGACATAAAAATCTAACCGGGTTCAGGCCTGCTTAGTACTTGAATGGGAGATCAGTTGGGAAGTCCAGCTCTGTAGCAGACTAGTCTGGGTAGGAAAATTCATTGGAAAAAGCAGTGGAAACTCCCTTCTGTATTGTGTCAATGGATGTGCGTGGATGTGTCCCTGTAAGATCAGCAGGCATTGACCTTGATTCAAAAGTGCTATTTCTGTATTGGTGATAAAGCATAGATTTGTGAAAAAGAAGTGTTACTAGTAATTCATCAGGGACGCAGCGTTGAGACTAATGCTATTGTTGCTTGTATTGATCCTTGTGATCTAATAGAGTTTAAAATAAAATGAGTAACCTGGAGATGGGAAGGGCCAAAATGAAAGTATAAGAGTAAAAGAAAGGTCCTTTTAAAACACACACACACACACACACCACTTCAGCATTTTTGACAAAGAAAGTAAAACAACTACTAACTATATTTATTGACTGTTGATTGGGCACTTTTAAAGACAAGGGGCCTGGGATTTGATTTGATGTTTCTGTAATGACTCTGCACTAGTTAAATTTATTTTTGAGGGTCACATTTAAAACCTACAATCTCTCATGCCAAGATGGTTCTAAAACTTGTTGTTTGCAAACTTTTAATGTTGTCACTAGTGGCCATTGTAAATAAAGGATAAATAAAATAAATAATAATACCACATTGATGTGCAGTATGTAGCACGTAGAGAAGGAAAGCAATGCTGTGAAGTGATTAAGTGCATACCTAAATCTACCCCAGTAAAACCTTTTGATATGGAAGCATAAAAGCTGCCATTAAAAAATATCTCTATGGTGATTATATATTTGGCTCATTTGTTTGATTCAGATTCTGCCTTCTTGGCTGCATTTATATATTAATGAGTTTGATCACTGTTTCCTATAAACACGGAGATGTAATGTTGATCTGAAGATGTCAACATAACACCAGGCTTACAATGTACACCCAGGGAATGTATTGGAATAGCTGTTTAAAATACATGTCTATTTATAATTATACACTTTGTGGGGCTTTACAGAAAAGTTTATACCAAAGCGGGTTCATTTGGGAAGAGAAACAGACTACCCTTGCAAACATCCTATTTTAGAATTGTTTGGTCAAAATATTCTGGATTTTTTTTAAAGAAAAACTTTTAAAACTTGATTGTTTTCCTTTTTTTCTAAGCAATTAATAAGGGTGTTTTTGTAATGCTGTTTGAGTTGATAAAGAATAACATTGTAGATTAAAAATAGAAAGCCAGGAGAGAGTTTTTTTAATAAGAAAATCTATTAATCAGTATAATTTATAAAGTACTCAACAATTAAGTGCAACAATTCTAAAATCTATATATATATAAATGTGTGTGTGTATGTGTGTGTGTGAGAGAGAGGGGGGGAGAGGGGGGGGGAGGGAGAGAGAGAGAGATCCAGCATAACTCTGGAACGCCTTGAGCAATTTCAACCAAACTTGGTACACAGATGACTTACTCTCTGGAAAAAAATACTGTGGGGGTAAAACACCCCTAACACCCCTCGGTGTGTGTGTTCTGTTAAAATACAGCCTGTTGTGCCTTAAAGTGGCTTCTACTGTACTGCGTTAAAATGGCTTCTACTGTACAGCACAGTGGAGTTGCCATGGTAATGGCTTCACAGTACTCCACAAGGGGGCTTCCTCTGGTAAGGAGGAAAATCCAACATTAACAATTACGTTTGGTCCGGACATTTTCAACAAGGCTTTGATTATTCTTGAGGACAAATGTATGGCCATGATCAATAAAATATTACTGCAACTCAGTCTGCCTGCACCACTATGAGATCAACACGACATAGAAAAGAACTACAATGTCGAACAGCTTAGTGCATATATCGTGGACAAAAAGCCACTTCTAAATCAAGATCAGAAAAAAACATACCAAATGATCATGGGTCAGCTAGCAAAACAAAAGGTGGTATCATTTTACGTGATGCTTCTGGGGGCACAGGGAAAACATTTTTAACTAATTTAATTCTCGCCGAAATCAGAGCTTAGGGTGAATTTGCTCTTCCTGTCTAATACAGGATTGGGATAAATAAATACCCGGGCAACGGTGGGTTATCAGCTAGTAAGCTCTAAAAACAATGGCTATCAGTAAACCTCATGATATTGGCACCTCAAATAAAGCCCCTCCTTCTGCATTGCTGTTATTTTGAAATAGTATTTAAAGTATTTAAAAGGAGCCAACTTAATTTCTGAAAGGAAGCTGTTGTTTTTTTAAAATGGAATTTCAAAGTCAGGTGACATACAATGAATCCAGCAGCAACAGAAATACAGGTGTTCCTCAACTTATGCCCATTCATTTAACAATCATTCAAAGATACAACAGTGTTGAAAAAAAATCCTTGCATTTACAACTGTCACAGTATCCTTAAGCTCATGTGATCAAAATTTGGGCACTTGTCAAGCTGCATGTAGTTATAATGGTTGAGGTAACTATGTGGTGGCCATTTACAACCTTCCCAGGGGACTTCTGACAAGCAAAGTCAATGGGGAAGCCAGAGTCACGTAACTAAATCTTAATTTGCTGAATAACCTCAGCAAAAAAACAAAACAAAACATAAAATTGGATGCAACTCCCTTAACAACTACGTCACTTACCGTATTTTTCGGTGTATAAAACGCACCGGAGTATAAGACACACCTTAATTTTGGGAGATGAAAACAAGAAAAAAAGAAAAAAATCAAAGCAATAGAAGTCTACATTTCTCGAGCAAATGTGCATAATATTTTATCCTATATTTTCCTGTACTGTATATAGAATTTACTCTATAATTAACATTGTTTGCACCTTTTTAATCTGATAAGCTACATTCAGAATGGAAAAAGTAAAGTGTTGAAGAAACTGAGCAAATGGAAGTGACAATGTAGATTGTTCACTAGCTTTGGTTTTCTTTTCAGACCTCCTTCGGCAAGTTCAATAAATTTACTGAGCATATTTTGTACTGCTTTGTATTGTGTGAGCTCGCTTTGCTTTGGTTTTGCGAAAAACCTGAGCTGTTGGACCAGCAGCTTGAACTTTTTTTTTTAAAGGATTTCCAGATTAGAATGGTCAAGAGATCAAAAGATCCAAATTGAACAACTGTGAGTCAATAATGTATCTGACTTGTAAGCAGCCTTTTGGCCGGCACTCAGAATGGCACTAGCCTGTTACTTTTTACACACAAATTTACTGATGAATAGCTCAGACAATAAAAGTGCTAAGGCAAAAATGCAAAATAATGTTCCTGTTTAACATTGATCTATTTTATATATATTAGATTTTATTGCACATTTTGTGTTCCTTTTGCTATCATTTTTTGAGAAGGGTGATTTCTCAGAGGCAGAACATGTTTTTTGTTTAAACAGGATCCCAGATTTAGTCCCTGGCAACATAAAAAAAGAAAAAGATCTCAAGCAGAAAGGGAGCTTAGTTTTGATATCATGATTGTGAGTTTATGAGTACTTTAGATTGATTTAAATGAAAACTATTTTGTGTGTGATTGGACTAGATTGGTTAAATTGTGACATGTTTTGCCCTTTGAGAAGTGGTGTGTAGCACAATCCTTCTTGCAGGACAATTGAGAAGCTGTTCTCAACCAGCCAATAGCTCTTCTCCTTGAGGTGTCAGTTCAAAGTAGTCTCTTGTTGAATTGGATTTTTCAGGTTTTTTTAACTCTGTGTCCCAGATAATAAACTCTGCCTGATGCTTTTGCATAAAATGGCACCTTCGTCTTTGCCCTCTTTGCGTTTATCTTGTTGCCTTGATGAAAACAGGAAATTGATTCTTCAGAGTAGACTTCCAGAGTACTAAAGTCATGTTTTCCAAAAACAATAATGTGATAAGTCCAAAACCGCCACATGTCAGTTCTGTAATGAGTCCATCTGGATTGTTTCTTGTCCTCAAATGTCAGTCAGTTTTTGAATGATGTCACTTTGGTGATGGATGAGGAGGAGGAGAAAGAATAATTCAATTTTCATTAGTGTTACATTATTGAACCAGGGGATTGAGAGAAGTCCAGAATCTTCTTAATTCTAAGCGTTTTATTACTTGTATTATTAGAAATCAGCTTTCTACCAGTTGAGTTTTTCAAAGCTTCAGCAGCATTCAGACTTTTTTTCACAGTTTCTCGAAATTTATATATATAGCAGCCATCTAAATATAGGCATTTAAAAACTTCCAGTAATTTACATTTTAGTTTTATGTAGTGACTTGTAGTCATCTTCTCTGTTCTGATCCTTGTAGAATCTCCCAGAAATACTTTCATTGGTCAGTATTTTACTGATATCCTTACTGCTTGTGTTTTTGCAAACTTCGTTTACAAAATGCAGTGTTTCAGAATGGTGTGTGACCCTGCAATTGTTATTTTCACAGAAGAAAACAGACTGTATAGGGAAACAGGGAAACAGAGGAGCTATTTTCACAGAGGGAAACAGACTGTGCACACTTTGTTTAATTAAACCAGGGGTCCCCAATCTCTGGGCTGTGTACTGGTACCATAGCCTGTTGGGAACCGGACTGGACAAATGGAGGACGCGTATAAGTAGACCATAACCTCCTACTAGATAAAATAGAAAAATTTGGGTTAGACAGCATCACCTCCAGATGGATTCGTAACTGGCTGACCAACCACACTCAACGTGTAGTCTTCAATGGAACTGGATCTACATGGAGGGCAATATGCAGTGGGGTACCCCAGGGCTCTGTTTTAGGCCCAGTACTCTTCAACATATTCATCAATGATTTGGATAAGAGGAGAGATGGGGAACTCATCAAATTTGCAGATGACACCAAGCTAACAGGAATAGCCAACAGTCCGGAAGATAGGTTTAAGATACAGAAGAATCTTGACAGACTTGAACATTGGGCGCTATCTAACAAAATGAAATTCAATGGTGAAAAAAAATAAGGTTCTACATTTAGGCAAGAAAAACAAAATTCACAGGGATAGTATATGTGATACCTTTCTCAATAGTGGTGACTATGAGAGGGATTTGGAGTCCTAGTGGACAACCATTTAAATATGAGCCAGCAGTGTGCGGCAGCTGCCAAAAAATCCAACACTTTTCTAGGCTGCATAAACAGAGGGATAGACTCAAGATCACATGAAATGTTAAAACCACTTTATAATGCTTTGGTAAGCATTATACACTTGGAATACTGCATCCGATTTTGATCGCCACAATGTAAAAACGATCTTGAGACTCTAGAAAGAGTTTATGATCTTGTGGGGCTGCATTACTAGCTGTCAAGGGCCATGCAGGTTGATCATGCTGGTATAAACAATAGTAGAACCTGTTGATATCCTGTTGCATTGAATGAAATGCAGATATCTAATCAGTGGACATAATAACTAAATGAGCTGCCCTTGAGCCAAGTTGTGGCTGTTTTCATTGGCCAAGATTTATTCTTCTTTCAATCTCATTATTTCTTAATTGTCAAATATTCTTCCACTTCTGTGCTTTTCTTAACTTTTTCAATGCCTCCTAAATTTCTCTTGTTTTCTTTTCTACTTCCTAACAGCCTTTGGTAAGGAACCAGTATAATCCTGTTGCTTTTCAGCCTGTGTGTTGCTGTACAAAAGGAGCCAGTTTCACTGTTGATTGTTTTGTCATCTGATAAAAGAACCCAACAAACCCAGAGTTCAAAGGTCTTGTGTGTAGGAAGTTTGCTAGCAGCTGTCTAGCTTCATTAGGTTTCCTTCCCCTCCCTGGTATGTTCAAAGCATTTCCTGGTATTTATAGGATACTGGAAGAGGACATCCATTTGCCCTCATCTGTGGAACAAATTCCCATTTTTATATGGAATTGTGAAAACAGCCTCATCACTTCTCATATGGCCTGTAATCTTTTGTGGCCATTTTGTAAAATTGTTAACAAAAGGAAAAACAAGCAGCAGTGTTTTTTGTCACGACAATGCGGATTGTGTTGAACGTTAGTATATATAGGATGGAAAATATACAGTTCGTACTTACTTCTCAGATATTGTACTTGCATTTTTGTTTTGTAAAAATAATTTTTCATTGACCAAATTTTGATTCTGTTCTATAGCCCTTTCTCATTCCACATAAAAAGAAAGCACAGAATTCTCTAGAAACATTGAAAAAATATTTTTTTTAAAGGACTTTCTTGGTGAGTGAGGATGAAGTCAAGGCAGATTGCAGAATCCTCTGTCCATGTCTCATTTCATAGTTGTGAAACTTGATGATCTCATGTATGGAGGAAGGAGAAATTCCCTTTCATTTTAGTAGAATAGCTTTGCTACTTGTTTATCTGTAGTATTGTGCTCATTGCAAGTAAAATAGGCAAGTGGTTGTTTACAGTACAATTGTTCATTAACAACAGTAATTTGGGAAGTGCTGCAACTCATTAGTCCCACACAGCTGTTATATTTATTTATTTACCATTTATTTATTAATCAGATTTCTATAGCCACCCATCAAAATCTACTCTGGGTGGCGCACAACGCTCAGATAAAAGCACAGGAATAAAAACAACAAATAAAAACATGTAAAATCTACATTAAGAAATAAATATTATTAAAACAAATATACAAACTTAGGAGCCCTGGTGGTAAACTGGTAGAATGCAGTATAGTAGGCAAACTCTGCCCACAGCCTGGAGTTAGATCCTGACAGGCTCAATAGAATAGAATAGAATAGAATTTTTTTATTGGCCAAGTGTGATTGGACACACAAGGAATTTGTCTTGGTGCATATGCTCTCAGTGTACATAAAAGAAAAGATACGTTCATCAAGGTGCAACATTTACAACACAAACGATGGTCAGTATATCAATATAAATCATAAGGATTCCCAGCAACAAAGTTACAGTCATACAGTCATAAGTGGAAAGAGATTGGTGATGGGAACGATGAGAAGATTAATAGTAGTGCAGATTTAGTAAATAGTTTGACAGTGTTGAGGGAATTATTTGTTTAGCAGAGTGATGGCCTTCGGGAAAAAACTGTTCTTGTGTCTAGTTGTTCTGGTGTGCAGTGCCTATAGTGTCGTTTTGAGGGTAGGAGTTGAAACAGTTTATGTCCAGGATGTGAGGGATCTGTAAATATTTTCACGGCCCTCTTCTTGATTCATGCAGTATACAGGTCCTCAATGGAAGGCAAGTTGGTAGCAATTATTGGTAGCAAGCCTGTTGACTCAGCCTTACATCCTTCCAAGGTTGGTTAAAAAAAACAACCAGATTGTTGGGGGCAATAGGCTGTCACTGCAAACTGTCCAGCATACTGTAATGCACACTGGGACAGCATATAAGTCTTAAGTGCTGTTGCTATAGATGAAGAAAGGATAAGAATGGCCACCTCAGCAGTTGAGGTGGAGAAATTCCTTTATTTCTTCTATAATAAAAGATAGATTGGAAACTATGAAGAAATTTCTTTAAGTCTACATCTTTGAAAAGTCATTGCCAGACTGAATGGGCAATTTCTTTACAATTTCCACTTTGTTGTAGGGAAATCTAGAGAATCTAATTCTGATGTATACAGAGAGAAGGTACTGGGCATTATACCTAAGTTGTCCACTATTATGAAGGACAGATATCTTTCCCTCTGTGGGAAGGGTATCTAATATGCAGTGGTGTCTATGGATTCATTTTTCCAAAGCTCTCATATCTCAAGTTTCTCCTAGTTATAGTTAATGTTATAGTACGTTATTATGAAGTTTGTGCCCCAGATTGGAAGTAATGAGTTCATATAGAGTTCAGGATCATCAGTGAAAACCTAAAACGCAGGAATTTAATGATATTGAAGATCAGAGTGAAAGGATAATGAACAATCTAAATTTGAGGCTAAATATTGCATTTGCCTAAGAAGATGTGGCTGAGAAACATAGTGAATACAAAAAAAAATGTTCACATACGTACTAAACATTCAATTATACTTCCTTATGAAAATTCAGTTAAATATTAAATGATGCCCCCATATGAAAGTTCACTATTTGGGGGTGGGGAGTGGACTCTCATCTTCCTTTCAGATAAAGAAAATGATTAGAGTAGAGGCACCACCTAAACCAAGAGTTGACCCAACATTGGGAAATGAGGAGATGATCCTTTGATGAGGAGGCTTGTGGAGAAGACTGCATCTTATCTGCATTCTTATCACACTTTGGAGAACCTGGCAACTGCAGTTTGTCCTATTGGAAATGCTTTTGTCTTCCAAGCAACAGAGATGTCATCCATCCAGATCGATTCTCTCTACCTTGCAATCTAATGTATTTGATTGCACAAACCCTTTAGAAAAAGATAAGAGAAACGTCCCACAAAGGACAAAACGCCAGGCCTTAAAACAGATCACTGCAACCCATGTTCTAATGCAGGGGTGTCAAACTCAAGGCCCGGGGGCCGGATCCGGCTTATGGGGTACTTAGATCTGGCTCGTGGGACCACCCTGGAAACAGCAAAAGACTGGTCCGCGGTGCTTCTGCCATCGAAAATGGGCTCCGGAGCTCCGCTTTCAGATGCCACGGCCTCCTGCAACTCTCTGCCACTGAAAACGGAGCTCGGGAGGGCCGCACGCAGCCCGCCCAAACTCCATTTTCACTGGCAGAGGGTTGCAGGAGGCTGTTGCAGCCGACAGCGGCGCTCTGGAGCCTGTTTTTGCTGACGGAGCACTGGTCCACCACAGGCGCCCCCGACATGAATGATTTTGAGCTGGCCACGCCCACCCTGACCACGCTCACACTGGCTACCTGAGGTCAAACGCAACCCTGGTGCATCCCTCAATGAAATCAAGTTTCACACCCCTGTTCTTGTGTGTTATCTGAAGTTTTCATGCGAAACCAAAGATTAGATATAGTAAAGTTTATTTCGGATACAGTAATGACGAATATCAGCTTTTATAAAGATTAAGTTATTAAATCCTGTATTTTTTTTCTCTTTTGCTTCTTGGTAGTTCGAGTTTTCTGACTTTAGTGTTCTAGCCGCCTAGAGATTGTTTATAAAATGGTCCTTTGAGGTAAACAGTAACAAGAAACAGACTCTACTAGAAGAATTTAACTATACTTTATTGAAATAGGCTTTAATGATATACTTTTGCAAGTTTGATTGTGCTTTACCTTACCTTTCTCATAAATCTCAGTGAATCCTGAAGGAGCCTAGGCAAGCCTATTTGAAATACTGTTTTGTTTCCCAGCACTTAAGGAATGTTTTAGCCCTTTTTGCTTATATAATAGTTTTTGACAATTTCCCTTGAGGTCATCTCTCTGATTCTCTACAGTTCCTTCTATGTATCTTAACAGAAATATCTTGAGGACTTCATATGGGAACACAGCTTACTCCCATATAATGCCACGTCCATCATGTTTTCCCTTTCATCTGAAACAGTCCGGCTCTTCATTAAAAGTAGATTTTTTCCATACATCTTTGTTTTTCCTTTGTCAATGGTAGTTTTTATCTAATGTATTAATGAAATGAAGAATTTTATAAAAGGCCTTATACATCTCTGACATTCTTATCCATTCTGGCCTGGAACTTCCCTCCCTTATTGTTCTCTATTTTAATACTGAAGTTGTTTGAGACCCTAGCTCCTCTCCTGGAACATAGCTTTTCTGTTGCCACGACATCAGATAATTGAGCTGGAGAACTGTTAGTTTTACAAAAAGATCAATTTATTAATTTTTCATAGGGAAAAGTAGTTCTTGTTCCAAGGTATTCCCTTCTTTCCATTTTAATCAAGGTATCATGTTGCCTACTATTTCCCAACTACTCAACAATATTAGAAATATTGATTTGTTCTTTACGCGAATGTTGTAGCCTGACTTTTTCCTGGACAGCTCAGCAGGACCAACATTTATATCTGTACTTCCGAGGCTCACCTTAAAGAGCTTGTGTTGTTTTCCCCCCTGAATTGTGGCAAATGGATAGTGACCACAACACACTTTGCTACAAGCTGATTGTAACAGCTGTACTTCCATCCAATCTGTCTCGCTCTGCAAGAGCAACTGCAGCACTAGCAACCTTCTTTTGCAGTGTTCCCCTACAGGGAGTTCCTCAACTTACAACCACATTGAACCTGCAGTTTCGGTTGTAAGTTATGACAATCGTAAAGTGGGTCGTCATATCCCATCCAATTTTCTGATCTTTATTTGTAGCAGTATTTAAATCAGGAGTTTTCAAATTTGGCCACTTTAAGACTTGGGGACTTCAACTCCCAGCCCACGCTGGCTGGGGAATTCTGGGAGTTGAAGTCCCCAAGTCTTAAAAGTGGCCAAGTTTGGGGACCCCTGATTTAAATAAACATCAGGGGCCAACAATCACATGGTGATTGTTAATCAAATGCTCTGGTCGATAAGTGACCTCATTGTTTACTTTGGGATATTTTTTTTCCCCCAGAAACCAGAAGTAAAGGGCAGTTTCCATAAATTATGGTCACATGACTGTTGGATGCTGTAAGCTAGTGGTTCACAAACTTTCAGTCTACCACCCCCTTGGTGCTACAAACTCATCCTCAGTGTCCCTATAAATAGCATTGTTCGGAATAGTGGTTTGCAGGTTCTGTGGGTGTGGCTAAGTGGTCATGTGGCTGGGTGGGCATGGCTAGGTGGTCATGTGACTAGGTGGGTGTGGCCAACTCTCCCCCTCTCTCTTTCTCTCCTTCATCTCTCTTTCTCCCCCCTTTCTCTTTCTCTCCCTCATCTCTCTTTCTCCCCCTCATCAATCTTTCTTCCGCTCCTGCCTGGGTGGTGGTGACCGCAACATACCTACTGCACCATCAGGTCGCCCCTTGGCCTGGAGGTGGCACCTTAGGCCTGCGCCCCATTGCGCATGAGCCCGCCCAACTGCTCCTGTGGCTAGCTCTGGATGCTCTTACTGAGTTTCACGATGGGGCAGATGGCGTCCCTCCTCATTATGGCCATTACAACGCCCATTACGATGAACCCATTACAACGCGGAGCATCGGCTGCAGCCAGGCCAGCGAGTGTTCCTAGGCGGAGAAAAATAACGTGTCTCCCCCAGTGACCAGATAGGGTAGGGTAGGCTGGTGCCGTGTGGCTAGTGAGGTGCTTGGATGGGGTAGCAAGCGGCTCGCAGCCACTAGCAACCCCATCCAAGCACCTCGCTAGACACGTGGTCGCCAGCCACTAGCGAGGCACTCAGATGTGGGTAGGCCGTGGCCGGCAGCCTGGTGGACACAGGTCGATCACCTTTCCCAGCCCCGCTTCTCTGAGGGCAGCATTTGGCTGTTCAGTTCAAGGTGAGAGCAGAATGGGAGGCTGCCGCATTGTAGGCCGCAGCAAAGGTAGGAAAGCAGGTTGGGCCAGTTGGTCGAGGAGCCAAAGAATAGTTGCAGTTATGTCTCAGTATGTCACTAAGGCAAGCTGTGCAACACTGCGAGCAAGGCCAATAAATAGTGGTGGGACAGGGCGAGGGGCGGGGGAGCCAGGAATTTAATAAATAGTTTGCTGCGAGGCCAGTAAATAGTGGTGGGGAGGGGCAGGAAGAGCCAGCAAGGCTGCGAGTGGCCGACCTCCAGCACTCCTCTGCCACCCCCCCCTTGCCTCTTGGCGCCCCCCTGCCGCCGCCCCCCCCTTGGCTCTTAGCGCCCCCCTAAGTCATCCACCGCCCCCTAGGAGATGGTACCGCTCACTTTGGGAACCACTGCTGTAAGCGGTTGAAAATGTGGGCTGGTTGCTGAGCGCCCAAAATGTGGTTATGTGACCATGGGGGTGGGGGGGTGGGGTGGGGCAGCGGGAACCTATGATCGAGATTTAAAATAATAGTACAAGGAGGACTTATTTGGGACAATCATGCGGCCAGATCCAGGTTTTTTTAACTGATCAAGGGAATTCATAGAACTTGAATTTGCCAAAGAGTTTCCTTTTTTAAATGTGCTCTTAGGCTGAGATGTTGCCATCTACAGTCTCCTTGCCTGTACACTGTTGCAACACCGCTTTTGTCAGCTAGACTTGTCCTTGCAAAAGTACTTGTGAACTTTATTGACTCCTTGTTACAAAAGATTACTTACAATCCCAATACGCTGAGTGAGTGGAGTTCATAATAAAGAAGGTGGCTCTAGTTTGATTGATGCATGCGGTATCCCGAAACAAGACTTGGTGCAGCCAAGTTAGACAAAACATGCAGGAAAAAAGAACACTCTTCTGCATTGTCATTGGGTGACAAATGGTACTCAAAATCTGGGTGACAGTTTATGATGTATTCATCTGGAGCAAAATGAGCTGGTTACTGCAATTGCTTTGGAAAACAAGTGTGTCTGAGGCAAAGCTTTTTTCGATTTTTCTTAGTTGTGTCTACATGAAAACGTCCAGGGCATGATTGGTCTCATCTCAAGTAGGCTGAGTAAGATAATGTGGTTTTGTTTCCTTTTAAAAGAGCTTCTATCTGCGTCTAAGCAGAACTGGCTTGATATCACGAACAAATATTTTCAGAATAAGCAGTAGGATATTGGAAATATTTCGGTGAAATCAATTGTTTGGAATATTGAAATAAAGCAAAACTTGATCTGCTTTATTAGCATGTGAGGGTCTTTGTAGTATGCAGAGCACGGCTCCCAGATTTAGCAAGTAAAATTGACCCAGGGGTCTCTGCTAATCTTCAACTATGAGGTTGCTATTTGTGTCCCAGCACTACTGAAAGTGCAGAGGGGTGAGGGTGCGGCAGTGGTTGGATTCAAATTTTTTTACTATCTGTTCTGTGGGTGTGGCTTGGTTGGTGTGGCTTGGTAGACATGGCAGGGGAAGGATACTGTAAAATCTCCATTCCCTCCCCACTCCAGGGGAAGGTTACTGCAAAATCCCTATTTCCTCCCGATCAGCTGGGACTCGGGAGGCAGAGAATAGATGGGGAGGGGAGCAGTCAGAGATGGTATTTACCCAGGGGTGAAATCTGCTTACCTTCCTTACCGGCTCAGAAGTGCATGTGCCACGTGCACGCCCTCGCTTTGCTCGTGCACGCATGCACATCACATGCATGTGCAGACCTGCGCATGCGCAAAACCTTCTGCACATGCGCAGAAGGTAAAAAAACACATTACTTCTTAGTTAAAACCAGGAAGTAATGACACCTGGGCAGGTGGGCAGAGCTTTGCTCCGCCATTGCTACCGGATCGCCGAAGTACCGGCCACAATTGCTACAATCCAGTCCAATCCGGGAGCATTTCACCCCTGTATTTACCGGTTCTCTGAACTACTCAAAAATTTCCGCTACTGGTTCTCCAGAACTGGTCAGAACCTGCTGAATACCACCTCTGGGGTACGGGGAAACTGCTTTTTAAGGTCTGTAGGAATTTCTCTGTTTTCCTGACTTGTTGCATCAGAACTTTTTATTGGGCACAGTGGCTTCTTTCTGGGCTCCCGTAGCTATAATGCAACTTTATATTTGCACTTCTGCCAACTTGGTGAGAGGCATTGGCATATTTCAGAGTCAATGACATGGAAATAGGCATTGCTAATTCATAGAACTTTAAAAAATTAATATTTGATCTAGAAGTCCTATAAAAGTTTTTTAATGTTCCAGATGCATTAGGTGCAGATAAGTGTCTGTCATTTTTCCCCCCTCTGAAGAACACTGAATATTTTAGGAGAAGGGAAATACCATGTGACTTTGCGAGTTTGGTCCTATGTTATTTTAAGGTCTTATGGTGATGCCTCTGTTACGAATTCCCGTTCCATTAAATATACAAAGAAGCAGAATAATTTCTCTTCCTTTCATTTCCACTTCTTCCACAGTACCTGTAGGATAATGATGTCCTACTGTCTGAGTAGCTTTCAGTTTGAGAAATAGTTCCATCTCCTGAATACTCAAGAAACCTGGAGTATTCAGTATGTCAAATAATAGCAAAGCATTTTACCAAATGACTGTTAAATTGCTGCATATTCCACAGGAATTTTAGTGTCGTCTTTGTCCAAGCCACGTTACAATGTTATTTCTTTTATTTAAATTATTTATTAATTGCTTTTATAGCTTGCCAAATCAAAATGCAAATTATGTGGGCTTTTTTCATTTTTATCATTGTTGTATTACTGACTGAAGCGTGGCCAATTATATAACAAACATACTCTTTTGTATTCCATATTGAGCTGTGACATGGCCATATTCCTCACTGTTGCATTGGCTGGTATTCCTCATTAGGATTTTGCAGCACTTTTGACTCAGAAGCAAAAAAATTACTCGGATAGAGTAATTTGTAATTAGTAATTAGTATTCAATAAGTAATTGAATAAGTAAGTAAGAAAATAAAAAATGCTTTGGAAAATGGGGACAGTGGAACAAGTTTGATTATAGGTTTTGGGTTGCATTTTTAGAGCTCTAATGCTGTACTGTACTTATTATGGAGGGAAAAAAACATAAAATATTACTGCCAACCTCAAGTAATTGGTTCGTCCATTTACAATATATGTAAGCTTATCCAATCCATAGATGTAAAATGGTTGAGGTAAAAATCCATAAACATACAGTACAGGTAAAACATACAAGTCATTGCAGTCATAAGTCAGGTAGACCCAATTTTATAATTTTTATGGTAGTTTCATATCAGGATCTTCCATAGGAATTGGCTGAGAAATCCCACCCCATCCTATTCCCAGTTAAATAAAACCATAGCTTGGTGTCCCTTTTAAACTATATTTTCTTTGCTGGTTGGTTGCTGACAGTCAGTTTGACAATTTTAAGCTTATACCAAACTATAATTATACTTAGGAAATATGAGACATTCGAATACTGTATTTAAACATGAAGCCATATTTAGATAAGTTGTCCAAATGGCACCATTGAATCTCTTGATTAGTCTGTAAAATTAATTTAGAAACTGGCTTTTCTTGTCACTGAACTTAGAGGCTGGAGGATCTGCATCAGTGTAGAATAGCCTAGCAAATAATGTTCTAAACATTGATAGTCTGCCTTTCCTTTTGCTATGTGTCGAAAGAAATACCAACTCACTGTCTTTGGGGAAATGTTTTTGCCTAACTACTGGCAGCAGAGTCTAAACTTTTGTAGAAGCAACATACTTACTTTTGACTGTGGTTTCCCAAATACACACCCACCCACCCCCCACATATATATGTATGTGTGTGTATGTGTGTGTGTGTGTGTGTGTATATATATATATATATATATATATGTATGTATGTATGTATGTATGTATGTATGTATGTATGTATGTATGTATGTAATATATATATGTATTCTGGTCATATATATATGTATTCTGCTCTCTCAGAAGCTTCGTGCTTCTGGGAGTGCACGAAGCTGAAGCCTGAAGATGACGAATGAGACTTCGTCGAAACGTCGCCAAGACACTTCCAATTTTATGCGGGAGGAAACCCGAATGATCAAAGACCTACATACAAACACCTGCGAAAAACTCAGAAAACATACATACATACATACATATATATGGTTTTACTTTTTTATTTCTTTTGCTTCTTAAAAAAAGTGTCCAGGAAAGAGACCTAAAACAAGATAGATTGACGACATCAGCAAGTATTGCAGGTCCAACTGGCAAAGGAAAGCTCAGGGCCACATTGGTTGGAAAGAAGAGGTCTTCTCCCTGCCATGAATAGATAATGGCTAGAATCAGAGGTGGTATTCAGCCGGTTCAGACCAGTTCCCCTGAACCGGTAGCGGAAATCAGGGGTGGGCCCGTTTTCCCCCGCCGCTGCCCCGGCTCTATGCCATCCTATTTAGGCATGTTTTTGAGGCTGTCACATGCGTGGACGTGCTCGCGCAAAGCGCATGCATGGAAGGCTGGGCGCATATGCGGAAGGCAGGCATGCGCACAAACCGAGTGCACACAAAGCGATGGGCATGGGCACGGTGAACCAGTAGTAATGGTAATATGAAACCCACCGCTGGCTAGAATGAATAAATGAACTTTTTTATTTGTCAAATAGTTATGCTTTTATTACTTGTGTCATTTCCATATGACACTTCAGAATTATTCAATTCGAAGATTCAAGTTAGAAATATGGTAGTTTCTTGTCATGGTCTTCTTTGGTTACTGTAAGTTCAAATATTGATTTCTCTAATACAATACATCAATATGCATAAAAAGTATGAATTGGAATTTTGAAGCAATCCACTCCGTACTTTTTATTTTTTTTTCTAAGCACACATATTGTCTTGGACACTACAATGAAATTTAAACATGTATTCGGCATAAATTTTGCAAACTTAATGGCTGTGACTAAATTTGTACTATGTCCCTTCAGATTGTTACCTGGCATTTGTTTATGCAGGAACTCTGAATCATGTTTTCCATTTATCTGTTATACACGCAAGGTTCTTGAGGCAAGGGATGAAAATGTTTGAGATTTGGCTTCTGTCACGGTTAGAGCTGGGTCTTAAACTGTATTGTCTGCCTTGATTGCTCCATCCGACTGTTAAATAGACTCCAGTTCCTCCTGGATCTCAAGGGCTCTTGTGGGCAGGAGGTGATGCTTCATCAGAGTGGAAAACTTTAGTATGTATAATTGCGTACTTGAAAAAGACCAGTTTAGTACAATTGCACGCTGCAAATTAGCATTAATATTATGGAAAGGATACCACTGTCCAGTACCTCTACTCTGCACAATTTCCGTTTTCATCTCTCTGTTTCTGTTTCCTAACCCTTCTTGCCCATCAGCACTGCTGATTTTTGCCTTTCCCCAACTCTCTGAATTCTAAATAATGGGAGTGGACAATCATTTGTTCACAGCAACCCACACGATGCATGCATTTCTACAATGACTATAATCATGATTTATCACTATTGCTTGTACGTACACTGAGACCTTATGCACCGGAGACAAATTCCTTGTGTGTCCAATCATGCTGGGCCAATAAAGAATTCTATGTCTATTCTGTGTCTGCACACAAACATTTTATACTTTGTTCATTGAAATTGATAATGTATTTAATATTTTTGATAAATTTAATTTTGATAAATTTGATGTAAAGAAGACAGATTTTAATGTAAGAGCAAAAGGACTAAAACAGAAAATAGATTTGTCAAGGTGTAATCAATTGACTTGTCAAATATTGTCAGTTAACCTCTGATCATGTCATTGCCACATAGTATTAGGAAAAGGTTCCCCTTGAACATATGTGCTAGTCGTTCCTGACTCTAGGGGGCGGTGCTCATCTCTGTTTCAAAGCTGAAGAGTCAGCACTGTCCGAAGATATATCCATGGTCATGTGGCTGGCATGACTAAATGCCAAAAGCGCATGGAACGCTGTTACATTCCCACCAAAGGTAGTCTGTTTTTCTACTTGCTTTTTTTACATGTTTTCGAACTACTAGGTTGGTAGAAGCTGGGACAAGTAATGGGAGCTCACCCCATTATATGGCACTAAGGATTCGAACTGCTGAACTGCTGACCTTTCGATCGACAAGCTCAGCATCTGAGCCACCGCGTCCCTTTCACATAAGATTAGATGTTCCATTAATCCCAGAATGCAATTGTGTAGGTACCGTGTTTCCCCAAAAATAAGACAAGTCCAGATAATAAGCCCAATCGGGCTTTTCAGCACATGCGATAATATAAACCACCCCCGCAAAATAACACCCCCCCAACTACTTACACTCATGCGCAGCTGATCCCGCCATTTCCCCTGGTTGCTTGCCGTGCAACCAAAATGAGTTGAGGCCGGGGGGGGGGGAAAGAGGGGTACATGCTCTCCTCTCCCTATTCTTCACATTGATTGAGTGGCCTAACACATCCCATCCCAACCCAATGGCAACAGCAGCCTGGCTGCTTTCCTTCCCTGTTTTCTATCGAGAGGGATGGCAGGTGGGGCGGGGGAGAAGCAAGACACATGGAGTGAGACTTGGCTCCCCTTGCCGTCTCTTCTCCCCCCACCCTTGCCGGGCATGGCAGGGCTCTTGCCCTTTGCTTAGCCACCTGCCCCCTTTAGGGATGCAATTTGGGGGTGGCAGTTGGGGTGGGCGAGAAGCGGGACACAGGTCTTACCTTTCAAGCTCCATCGCTTTCCTTGCCGTTGTATCCAGGGAAACACGCTGTAAAAGAAAATCTTCTCGCGAGTTCAATCAAACTTCTCGAACCCTACTTGCCACCCCCAAAATAATAAGACCCCACGATAATAAGGCCAAGCCTTATTTAGGTTGTCCAAAGAAAATAAGACCCTGTCTTATTTTCGGGGAAACGCGGTAGCTGTCCAGTTTTGTGCTGCGTTATGGGACTGTTGGTTAGTAGAGCTAGTAATTAAGATTCTCTCTTAGCTTTGCAGTGGTCATAGGTAGACTTACCTATAGAGCAAGGGACTCCTAAAGATATTAGAATAGGAATAGGAAAAGAATGAAAGCTGATCCCACTAGCTCATGATGGATTTTATTTAGATGGTAAATTATAGTGCACAGCTGACAATATAAAACCTTCCCTAAGTTTTTATGGGATCACATTTTACTAACGATCTTGTGATTTTCAAAGGTAATATCAATACCTTTGATATTATGCTTGGAAATTAATCAGTGGCTTCCATAGTAAAGGCAACTTTTTAAGGTTGTAAGGATAGTCAATATGTAAAGTCATCTTTGAGATGAACTCCCTCCAGGTAACTTTATGTCCATGTCCCACATAATTTTCTTCATAAAAAATAGAGAATTGGCAGGATTGGCCAACAGCTTCACTAATTAAGAAACTTCATTACCCATATATTCAAGATTGCAGGTCCTGATATATCTTTCCCTATATGGCTGTCTGCAGAATATCTGTCCAAGTCGGCTAGACATTTATGGACTTTGCTGATTCATCTGCTTGAGCCAAGAATTGTGGCCAAGACAGAGTGTTTGTTTGACTGTGCTAAGTTTCTGAATTGCTGTGGAGCCAAGCAAAAGGCAGGATTTAAAAAAAAAAAACACTTCCAAAAAATAGTTCATTGAAATCTGAAAACCATGCAAGCCACCAAGGGCTTTGAATATTTTCATAGTAACTGAAAACTTTAAATTGTAGGAACACTTATTCATAACTGGCATTGATGGCCCTTGGGATCAGAATTTGCTTTAGTGACAATAAATTTGTTTTCAGCATTTGTATGTAGGCATGTACATGCACAGTGCAGGAATACACAGGTTTTTTTTTCTATTTTTAAAGTTGATAAGGATTAAATTTTTATGCCTCCTCTTTGTGTAGGCAAACACAACTTGTTTTATTTTGCACTGGATAATTATGTGATGGATGGTTCAACACGCATGCTCCAGTGACAGGAGGAAAGCGAGTACAAGACTTGCAAAAATATTTCCTTTTTTGGTATTTTCCTACAATAACTTTTGAAACCCTTATAAATTATAACTGGGGGATCACACAGTTTGAGTTCTAGATTCCTTCTCTACATTTTATCTCTCCAAAAGCTCATCCTTCTCCTAGGTTGCTGTGCTGGAATGATGAGAGGGAAGACGGGCTGTTCTAAGCACAATCTTCTCTCAAAATGTAGTTTTAATGGGGTTTTAGTTTTATTGTTATTGTTAGTTTTTAGTATTTTGGCCATAAATTATATTAATTTTATATTGTTTTTAACTTGTATTATATTGTGTTTTTAAACTGGCTGTTAACCGCCCTGAGTCCTTCGGGAGAAGGGCGGTATACAAATTCGATTATAAATAAATAAATAAAAGGCTTGTTCAAAAATGGCACAGAGGCAGACCACAGTTCTTCTATCCCAGATCATAGAAGGTCCCTACATAGTATTTATACTAGAAAATATAAAATATATATTCATAACTACTAGTAATAAGTGAATAACCCTAACTCTCTAGAGCAGGGAATTTTAAACTAAAGTTTGTAGATAAGATTCCTTGGCTCTGGATTTGGAAGGTGTTGTATTTGAGGTGGGGTGGGAGAATTAAATTTGTCATTGCAAGTTTTGCTTATCCTATAACTGTATGCAATCGTATCTTGAATACATTACGTCAGGGGTCCCCAACCCCCGGTCCATGGTCCGGCATCGTTCCGCAGCATGCCAGAAACTGGACTGCGCAAACAAGTGAAGCTCTATGCCCCTTCTGGTCCATGGAAAAACCTCTCTTCACAGAACCAGTCCCTGGTGCCCAAAAGGATAGGGGCCACTGCCTTACATTGTCAATGCAGAAGCATTTGCTAAGAAATTAGCGAGCTACAAATGCGTTTAAGTATAATGGGTCACAATGATGGAGGACAGAATGATCAATCATTACATCCCACAAGAAACTTTAAAAATGGAATGTTTTGGTCACATACTATTATTATTATTAGTAACATTCTTAGAACATGGCCTCCATTTGTGTATAAGAAGTTTCCAGAAAACCATGTGAATCTTAAGAGGATCAAAGTACCATCCACTGTGTATCTTTTCCATATAGTTTTCCTTGCAAATGCGGTTTTGCATAATTTTGTGGTACCTACAGTCCACATATACTCAAATATATTTTGTATATTTAATAATACAGTCATTTGCTTGTTTAGGAATTCTATTATTACCTGATACTCAGATACCGTATTTTTCGGACTATAAGACACACCGGAGTACCAAGATTTCAAAGAGGAAAACAAGAAAAAAAATAGTTTTTGGCCTCCATGTATCTGGTTTTTGCCCTCCCTGTGGGACATGCAGAATGTTTGGGAGACTGCTCCTGGGGGCCGGGGAGGGCAAAAACCGAATGCGGAAGGGGGTTTGGGAGGCTAAAATTGGGCCCGTTTTTTGCAAAAACAGCCCCATTTTTCACAAAAACGAGCTGTGCAGAGGTTTTGGGAGGCCTGCAGAGTGCTCCTGGGGTCTGGGGAAGGCAAAAACATGATGGGTGGGAGGTTCGGCCGGCCAAAAACGGGCTGAGTGGGGTTTCGAGAAGCCAAAAATGGCTGCATTCAGTATATAAGATGCACCAACATTTCCACCCTCTTTTGGGAGGGGGGGAAAGTGTGTCTTATACTCTGAAAACTATGGTAGTTAAACTTGGTTCCAAAATAGGGAGTTGGGGGATCACACTTTACACAAAGATGGCTACATATACCTGTACAGTAAAATGCTTGAGTGGGGGGGAATGAATTTTTGAGATAAATAGTCAGAAAGGATTAAGTGTGATGGTCTTCCTTCTCTCATGCTCTTCTATGCAAAATTAACTTCCCAAAGCTGCTTTCCATTAGTAGAAAAGGAATCTTGCTGTGTGCAAGATCTAGTTTGCCCCTCTCTGTGTTAAAAATAGCCATGAAGGAAGAATAGTATGAAGATGGAACACATGGAGAATTCTGTATCTTACTCAATTGAAAAAAAAAAATTGTGTTTATTGATCAGGTTTGAGTAGTCTCTCTTAAAAGCAAGCTCTCCCCTGACATTTTCAGTAAATGATTGAACAGAAAAAAATTGTTTCCCTTTCTGTTGTTTCTTGAAAGTGTTAACTTGCTGTTTCATAACTGATGGCACAATATTAGCGTGTTCAGAAAAATGTGTGGTTTGAAAAGAATTGACTTGTAGTTATATGAAGAGAATTGATTCCGATGTGACTGAATGCAACAACATTTTCCATGTGCAGTCTGTTGTGTAAACAATTGTGAAGGCAGTCTATTAATATTTGCACACCATTGAACATTTTTTAAATAAAGAATATGCGCAAAAGAATATGGAAAGAGTTTATATATTTCAGAAGAAGTTAATAGGTCTCACCATTTTAAGGGAAAAACCTTGAAAATTGTGATTAATTTGCACTCTTTCCTGTAAAACTGTCCGTGGCCATATGTTGTTTAAAACAAACAGCAAGCAAACCTCAAACCTGTAAAATTAGCATTGCAGAAATGATTTTCTCCTGTAGGATCTTTAATGTTGACTGTTGCCTGCACCATCCAAAGATTCTTGTGGGCATTTTGCTTAACCCAGAAGCCTATCAGATTTCTTTCAGTGTCTAGGTCAGGGTACAATAACATTTTCAGGCTTAAAGCTTGGTCTTGAAAAAACAATTGGGGCCACACTTCAAAACGGAGGAAGAACCACAACAGAGGTGTTAGTAGGAAGAGACAAAAAATAAATTTGATTTAATTGAATTAAAATTTAATTACAGTATAATAAGGTTACTTCCCAGATAGTTAACATTTTCTTCCTTCTATAGATTAAATGAATTAAAAATTATAATTTATGGAGGATTCTGGGTTGTATTTCTAAAATTTTCAGGGACTGAATGGGAACTTAGAAGTTCAAGTTGTTTGCCACAAGCTAGGATCTTCTTTTTCAGCTGCCTAGATTAACAGAGTTGGAAGGGACCTTATAGGTCATCTAGTCCAACCCCCCGCTGAAGCAAGAGACCCTACACAATTTCTGACAAATGGCAGTCCATTTTTTTCTTGAAAGTCTCAAGTAATGAAGCTTCAGCAACTTCTGTTCCATTGGTTGATAGTTCTCACTGTTAGAAAGTTCCTCTTCATTTCCAGGTTGAATCTCTCCTTGGTCAGTTTCCATCCATGATTCCTTGTCTGGCCTTCAGGTGCTTTGGAAAATAGCTTGACCCCCTCCTCCCTGTGGCAGCCCCTCAGATATTGGAATACTTCTATCATGTCTCCCCTGGTCCCTCTCTTCGCTAGACTAGCCATACCCATAGTGGTGGGTTTCAAGATATTGCTATCACCATATCTTTTAATCACTTTCTGGTTTTCTGGAACTTTTTTTTTTTTTGTGCTGCCTCTCAGACTCTTTGGAACCCTTGTTTAAAGTTCTTTCCAGCAAATGGAGCAGCATGTGAAATAACCCATCCCCAATCATCAGATAGACGGGGACCTTGCTTCTTCTCTCCCCACCAGCTCCTGGGTCTGCAAAGCAAAAGGGAAAAATACACTTTTGTTCCATCCTGCAGTATTCCCGGACACAATGTATTTGAAAGTGTTCTTGGCAATGTATTCTGCAATGTGCTTTCCCGTTAAATGGAAGAAAGTAGTAGGAATAGGTAGTAGGAACCATAGTAAATGGTGCTTAAGCAAAGTGGACACATTTCCCTTCTGCTTCTTCATCCCAGATCAAAGATAAATGAAAGGCCTGGACTACTGTCATTGCATGCTTCTTGATTTCCCCAGCTACATATACACCTACATAAAGGAATGCGGTGGCTCAGTGGCTAAGACACTGAGCTTGTCGATCGAAAGGTCAGCAGTTTGAATCCCTAGTGCCGCATAACGGGGTGAGCTCCTGTTACTTGTCCCAGCCTAGCCTCCTGTTACTCTGCCAACCTAGCAGTTTGGAAGCACGTAAAAAATGCAAGTAGAAAAATAGGAACCACTTTGGTGGGTGAGCCCTGCCATGCCCGGCGAGGGGTGGGGAGAAGAGATGGCAAGGGGAGCCATGTCTCCCTCCACGCGTCTTGCTTCTCCCCCGCTTCATCTGCCACCCCTCTCGATAGAGAGACAGCAGGGAAGGGAAGCAGCCAGGCTGCTGTTGCCATTGGGGTTGGATGGGATGTGTTGGGCTGTTCAGTCGGCATGAAGAACAGGGAGAGGAGAGCATGTCCCCCTGTTTCCCCTCCCCCCTCCGGCCTCGCCTCCTCAACTCATTTTGGTTGCGCAGCTAGCAACCAGAGGAAATGGCGGGACCGGCTGCGCATGCGTGTAAGTAGTTAGTGGGGGTGGGGGGGCTTATTTTGCGGGGGTGGTTTATATTATCGCATGTGCTGAAAAGCCCGATTGGGCTTATTATCTGGACATCTTATTTTCGGGGAAACATGGTACCTACACAATTGCATTCTGGGATTAATGGAACATCTAATAAGGGAAAGGGATGCGGTGGCTCAGTGACTAAGATGCTGAGCTTGTCAATCGAAAGGTCAGCAGTTCAGCGATTCGAATCCTTAGTACCATGTAACGGGGTGAGCTCCCGTTACTTGTCCCAGCTTCTGCCAACCTAGCAGTTCGAAAGCACGTAAAAAATGCAAATAGAAAAAATAGGGACCACCTTTGGTGGGAAGGTAACAGCGTTCCGTGCGCCTTTGGCATTTAGTCATGATGGGCACATGACCACGGAGACGTCTTCGGACAGCGCTGGCTCTTCGGCTTTGAAACCAAAAGATGAGCACCGCCCCCTAGAGTCGGGAATGACTAGTACATATGTGCAAGGGGAGCCTTTACCTTTACCTTATATACCTACGTCTTATCCTGATACTTCACGAAACCTAGTTATAATTGAACCATTTTGAGTTCTAACTAGGTCTAAAAGTTTGTAGATCAGGAGCAAACAAGGAGATCGCCTTGTTGTCTCCGAGCAAATGTAATAATGGAATTTTGGTGTCAAACGTGAGGATGGAATTTTGAAATGCCTTTCAGAGGGAACATGTAGCATCCTGACACATGATTGTTTGATTTGTTCTTACCAGATTTGCCCAACCACATAGTAAGTCATCCTCCTCTGCAAATGCCATTCTTTGCCTTTCTTATTGGATTAGCCAACGGGATAGGGGGGAAAAAATAGGTCATGAACAGTAATCCAACCTTTCTTCTGATAAATAATTAAAGTTAATGGAATTTTCACAAGATCTCTGAGCTGAAGTCATTCTTAATGCACCAGTATGTTCTTTTTTTCTGCTACTGTAAAATCAAGGTCATTATTTTTTTATTTATCAGAAGGAATAGCTAGGAACATTCTCCTAAACTGTTATTGAAAAACATTGTGTGGTTGTGGATTTCTAGGGTGAGCTGTTCTCTATGGAAATAGAAAAGCCTCAGAGTAAATGCATTGATTATCAAAGGATTGGGCATTTACTTGAATGATACTAATGAATGCCAAAATAGTTCTTTTTGCCCTGCCGGAAGGCCTTGCCAGGTTTCTTTTTTCTTCCCTTCGTGACCTGTAAATATGCAAATAGACACTTAGGAAGTCTGAATAATTCTCCCAAGGTGCATTCTTCATTGAAGGCTATTCCATTTACAACCAGCAAAACAATTTCTTTTAGCACATGTTTGAATATTAATGAACATTTACCGTTAAGTACCTTTTGGCCATTGCTAGGATTACACTTACTTGCTGCCTATAGAAAAAGGAAAGTATTTGGCTTTCTTTGGGGGAAAGGAGGTGAGTACTGCGAGAATTCTATCCACTCTGTTTTGAAGCAGTTCTATTTTCTCTCTTCCTGCTGTGAGAAATTTTATATCCAAATATATATTATTCCTTACTCTGTTTCCATCTTCCCTTAAAGCATTAACAAAATCCACAGTGGTCTGAGAATCAGGGTCTCCACTAGATAATTGACCGTCAAGGGGAAACTAAATTAATCTAGTAAAAATAGCAGACAGGTAAAATCAGTTACCCAATCTTCCTCAAACTCCCAAATAAGTTATCCAGCATAATCCACATATCAAAGGACAAGGTCTGCAAACACAAATATTGTTAATTAAATTAGGCCTTCCAGTGGAACTGCATGTCCACAACAATTCACACACACCTGCGCCATTCAAGTGTCACCCTTGAATCAGCACATGGACACTTCCATACCTGGACAAGCTCTCCCTATAAAAAGTCTGCTGCTGTACCCCATTTCTCAGTAGCTGCCCCTAAAGAAATAAATATTTCTTCTTTCCTCACAGCTCCCTGGATTCCATTTTTATTTATTCTTGCGCAACCCTGGCTTGAGTTGGAACCCCAAACTATTCTTCTAACACTGCTTTGAACCTTAAATTATAATAAAATAAATTCCCAAACACTTGAAGTAGCAGAGATAAATACGGATTATAATTAAGAAGCAAATCAGTATGTTTCAGCTCACAAAGCCCTAGAGAGAACATGGTTGTAGCCAGGGGCTCGAAGGATTATCAGATGAATCTGAGTAAAGAAGCGGAGGACCAGGGGGGAATATTGAAACCCCTCCCCCCAAAAAAGTCATCTTTCTCATATGTACCTGCCTAGCTGCTTGGTCACTTGGAATAGGTGTACAGGTGGCCATCTCACTAGTATCTGCAGTTTCTCATGAGAGCAAGTCAGTCTTTTATTACTACATCCATCAGTCTGTTTCTTTTGAAAGGAAAAGTTGGGTCCTCAGAAGGTCTATTATGTGCTAGTTCCAGGGGAGGGAGACGGGAAAGCATTTCCCTTGCAAGGTTAGAAGTCTTCAGGTTATGGGGAAAGTATAAGGTACTTGCCAGATGTTTGGGATTATAAGTGCCATAAGTTCCAGACATGAGAGTCCTATTAACCAGACCTTATAGGAACTACAAGACATCAGCAGAGCAGCAGGTTATTTACTTCTGCTTGAAGACATCATGTGGGGATACAACGAAATGGGTCTCTGAAGTCAGGCTCTGATGCTCTATTCCTTCTTTAAACCTGGCAGAAAAAAAACTCTGCTGTAGAAATCTCAAATAGTTGCAGCCCTTGCCTGAACGTAAGGTGTTATAAATAGCCCCATAGCTAGATATGCTGGGTCTAAACAATTTATATTTGTTGTGAAGAACATCCATCTTCCCCCCTTCCTTCCCCCCCCCCGCCCCCGCCGTTTGCTGCATGAAAACTTGACCTCTGATTCTTTTGGTCCCCACAGTTGAATTGCTGGCTCTTTTGTTGCTCGCCTTCTCCCTTGGTACTGGCCATGCACCATCTCCTATCTCATTGGAATAACCCTAATCCAAATTCCGACTTATCAGGTGGCTCGTTTAATTTATCTTTTGATCAGTAGCAAAGTTCCAATACATGGACGACATTTGCCATTTGAATTATATCATTTGATGCAGGATGTGCATCAAATGATATAAAATAATAATAATATAATATAAAAATAGAGAAGGCCCTTCCCCTGGGGGCCACCAGCCGACATTGCTTGGCTGACGGCACCCTAAGGAGTCCCTCTCTGTGAGAGTGCACGGGTCGGTGGGAGGCACAAGGTGGCAGTAGGCGGTCCCGTAAGTAACCCGGTCCTAAGCCATGGAGCGCTTTAAAGGTGGTAACCAACACCTTGAAGCGCACCCGGAAGACCACAGGCAGCCAGTGTAGCCTGCGCCGGATAGGTGTTATGTGGGAGCTCCGAACCGCTCCCTCTATCATCCACGCAGCTGCATTCTGGACTAACTGGAGCCTCTGGGTGCTCTTCAAGGGGAGCCCCATGTAGAGAGCATTGCAATAGTCCAGGCGAGAAATAACCAGAGCATGAGTGACTGTGCATAAGGAATCCCAGTCCAGAAAGAGATGTAAGATAAGGTAATAAGATATGGTTACTGTTTTTTCTTTTAAACCTGGACTGAAAACCACTAAGAAGAACCTGTTGCATTTAATAGCATACATACTGTACCTCTCACACCATGCTCTTTTGGGATAAGCAGTGTTATACTAAAATCCTGAAAAACAGTAAGAAGTATTAAGCCAAAGAAATTAGTTATGGGATAAGAAAAAGTAAAGAAAATACAGCTGAATCTATCCATCCTTACAAACCATCTGCTTCTATCAAATCTATACACCATTGTTTTTTGTTTAAGCCTGGCGACTAAAGGGACAAATCCAAGTAGGGTGTTTTGGCAATAATATGGAGAATTTTAAAAATATTATTTGAAACCTCTACTGTTGATTTCTCATTGTCAGAAAAGAATGGTGTGGCTGTAACTGATAAGATATCTTAATGCTAGCTCAATTTGTCCTAACTGTGTCCAATTCTTAGACAAGTCCCTGCAATTTTTCAGAAACTATTTGCCATTGCTTCTTCCTAGGACTGAGAAAAATGGACTGGCCCAAGAATCAAACTTTATCGCCAAGATTAGTGATTTTTCACTAATCAAACTTTATTACTAAGTATCTAGTTCTTTTTTGGGTGCAGTGGCTCAGTGGTTAAAGACGCTGAGCTTGTCAGCTGGAGAGTTAGCAGCCTGGGTTCAAGACCCGAACACTGTATGATTGGATGAACTCCTGTTACTTTCCTAGCTCCTGCTCACCTAGTAGTTTGAAAGCATGCAAATGCAAGTAGATAAATAGGTACCACTTTTGTGGAATAGGCTGAAAAATAGCTTTTATCCATGGGCCATCAGATTTCTGAATGCAACATAACACCACAATTAGGTTTAATATGATAGGCTTGCAGAGCCAGCGCAACGTGCAACATGTTCATACTGGTGTAATATAATGTTATATACATATATGTATATGGGAATGTGCACCAGTTATTACTTATTTGGGGATTTCTTTTTCTTTTATTTATTGAGTTGTTGAGATGTATTCTGTGTTTCGGGGATGGAGGAGGGCTGCACCAAGGGAGGCTCATTCAATCTCATTGTATACATGTTGTGCATTAACAATAAAGGTTTGATTTCATTTGAATTGATTTCATTTGATTTGATTTGTTGTGCCATGGCTGTGTTGGCCCCATGGAAATTGTCTTCAGACAACACTGACTCCTTGGTAGAACACTGGAATAGCTTGCCTTTGTTTTCTCCTACAAAGTATAAAATGCCATTGTCACTAAAGTCATCATCCATCTCCATCACTTTCCTATTTTGCTGCTGCCAGACATAGGTGCCTGCTTGCTTTAGTTGGACAGCTGGGATCATAACATAAATGGATTATAGAACAAAGTTCTGATGGCCAGGCTCAAATTATCATATTTTTGGACACATAATGCAAAGACTTGACTCCCTTGAAAAGTCCATAATGCTGAGAGAGTGCAAGGAAAGGGAAAATGGGACAATCAGCAGCAAGATGTATGGCTTTGATTGTGGTGGGGATGGGTGCATCACAGTGGTTGGTTGCTACCGGTTCTCCCTGGATTGGGCGAACCGGTAGCAGAGGCAGCAGGAGGTTCTGGCCACCTGCCTGGATGTCTCTGCGCATGTGCAAAAGCATCACCAGCGCTTGTGAGCACCCGCAAGCAAACAGTAGCGACCAAAATTGAAACCCACTACTGGTGCATCAGTGGGAGAGTGATTTAGGCCAGGGGTCTCCAACCTTGGTCCCTTTAAGACTTGTGGACTTCAACTCCCAGAGTCCCTCAGCCAGCAAAGCAAAGCTGGCTGAGGAACTCTGGGAATTGAAGTCCACAAGTCTTAAAGGGACTACGGTTGGAGACCCCTGATTTAGGCCATATTTATGCAGAAATATTGAAGATTCAAAAAAGGCTTATAAACTTTCAAGCACCACTCTACTTTGTCTTACTCAATGTAGGTGGATGAGCCACAGAAAAAGCTCAGATAATAATATTGCAGGCAAAGTCCCAAACTGGTGTTTCTTATCTCTTGTAGCCCAGCAAGGATCGGAGAATCTCTACCCTTGAGAATATGGGATACTAGATGAAATGGATCAGCAATTTGACTGTAGAAAGAGCTTATTGGTTTAATATAGGGAAAAACGATTCCTGTTTTGTTCTGAAACATTACAAGTTTGAGACGATACAATCACACATACAAATAATGAATTATGGCCATGTTTTCAGTCATTATTCACGTTTTGCATATCTTTAAATATTTTCAGTTGGGGAAATTAAACATACAAAGTGATAAAATGTATTTTTAAAGGTGTTGTAAAATTCTAGAAATAGTTCTAGGAAAACTACATATTCTCACATTTTGAATTGTGCTATCTAATAAAAATAATGAACAAAGATTTTATGCTTCTTTGATAGGCTTCTTTGTCTGTTTTGTTCTTGTAGTTCTTCTTTTAGGCTCTGTAGGCCTTCCTCATTTTACTGTCATTTTACTTCCTCATTTTACTGCATTATTATTATTATTTTACTGGCTTATTATTTGGGTTTATTAAAATTTATTGGGATTGTTATATATTGGGGTTATTATTAAAAGATCTAGATTTGAAGTCTTTCACCACCATTTTAGTCCTGCTTTTGGTGCTGTGGCAGCCACAGCTTTTAAAATCCGTAAATGCATTACATTTAGTTTGTCCCTAAAACTGCAATTTAGGATAGGGGTTTTTTGTTTTGTTTTTTGCACAGAAGGGTATCTGTTTATGAACAAGTATATTCCTCTTATTACTTGCTTTATTATTCACTTGCCAGCAAGCTTCCCGTTCTGTCAACCTTGATTTTTTGTTTGTTGTTTGTTTCCTTCTAGCAAACACTAATACATATTTTGAAGAATGATGCTACTAATTTAATTTATGATACTCGTGAATGATTCCAGTCATTTGTGTTAACTAGCACTTGTTCAAATATTTAGTGCCATGTAGAGATAATTGTACCATGAATCTTGCTGGGAACAAATTTGGATATATGACTGCCAGCAGATTGGTGGTGGGATGAACAATAGCAAGAATGAAATTCTTTCCATTTATTCTTCTCTGGGAAGCAAATACGTGTATGTGTGTGTGTGTGTGTATGTGTGTACGATGTGTGTGTGTGTGTGTGTGTGTATAACAGCAATAATATGTAATACAGTGATACCAACTTTGGCACAGGAGTGTTAAACTTGCTCAAAAATTGGTTTTGGAAGATAAATATACTGGAAAAAAGCAAGTGAACTGCTAAAACCATGTGTTTCTGTTACATTGAGATTTACATGCACATTAAATAAATAATGTCCAATTCCTTGCACATCAAAAGGAGGCTATACTTCAAACTGGGGTCTAGCTTGATCCCTTTCCATGTGGCTTCACATGTTTTACATTCCATTAGTCATTCACTGCTCTGTTTCAGTTGAATTGTTAGACTGAAGGAGTTCACTGATTATTCAATATTACTAGAGGCTTTTGTTAACTAATTCCCCTCCTCTGGGACAAACCATAATTGTATATCAGGCGAGATTCATAAGCCAGTTAAAATGGATTTTTGCTACATTCCTTGCTCATAGCAATGTTTTGATTAAAAACGTAATCAGCCTTCAGCTAATATGATAGAATTGGTTAAAAAGAAGAAAGGAGATAGGAATAGCTGATGAAAACACTTCAGTTTTATTCAAACAGTTGCATTTCTTGATCTACGTGTTTGCTTTTTTATCTTCCAGGACTTACGCAAACAGGTAGCTCCACTATTGAAGAGTTTCCAGGGAGAGGTAAGCTCCTTTTTTTTCTCATTTCTTTTAAGGCTACTTGGTTGCCTGAAAGATTCTCGGGATGGCCATCAGCCATTCCTTTTACTGTTACTAGCATAACTTCGACTAGCCATTCCTTTTTCTTTGAGTCAGTTCAAATGGCACCACCAAAAATGGGTCATCTTTCTCATTTGCACAGTAGTTTACTCCATATTATTCCTGCAAGGCTGCAAAGAGTGATAATACAATAACTATGAGATTTTGCAGCTCAAAATTCAGTTGCCACAGTGGGATTTTGCAAGGTATCACCACAGCCATTGGGGACCAAAAACAATATACAGTATGTGAAAGCCGAGAGGGGGAAAAAAACCCAAAAAACTCAGAGCAGTCTCACAGTCAGAAAATGGATGATCCCTAAAAATTTTCTAGAAAAAAATTGAATATGACTTTGGCCCACAATAGAGATTTTATGCTCCTGGAATATGACTATGTAGCTGAAATGTGCAAATGTGTGGCTCTGTAAACAGAACTCTTGTTTCCCATCCGAATGTCCTGTTTCAGTAGCGGGCTTTCCTCCCATGGCATGTACCAGAAGGAGGTTCAGCATGCTCCAGAGGGAGACAGAACATTTTGTTCCCCAGATTGATATATTTTGCACATCCATCCAACCTCTACGTTCGGATTCCCCAAGTAGGTTTAGGATTGATCTTGCAATGCTTTAATGCAAGCAGAAGTGCACAGAAAGCTGCCTGCTACCAAGTCCGCATGTAATCCGAGGTCGAATTCCAAAAAGGGTTAGTCATGGCCAAGGGGACATAGAGAAGATTAGTTGGTAAATTGGTCCAGAAGTCGGAAGCCATCATGTTCTACTTCTGGGCAAGGTTCCAAGAGGCAAAGATAAGAGAACAAAGGTTAGAATTCAGGCAGCAAAGAATCCATGATTCTGAATACTCTCTGCTAGAACATGAGAATAACCAGTTTCAGCTACTATTGAGTTATTCTCAAACACACAACTTCATAGGAGCGGTTGTAGCTAGCGTGCTGTTATTCAGCTGGTGTTCATTAAGCCTGTTCTTTCTACAAGGCTATCCAGATGTATTTAGTTAGCTGCCATAACGCAGCCCTGCTTGTTAACTACAATGTGGCTGCAAGATTCCCTAGTCATGCTGGGCTACCCCTTGAGTAGATTGTTAGGCTTTATCCCGTACAAGGAAGCTCCATGGTGCCTCTAGGCCCTTGTTCCTTTTTTTTGCCCATTACTTATGTTAAACTGTCAGTCCAAAAATGTTTTGCTTGCTTCAGATGTAATTAGCTGGTATAATAATACTGCAACAATACATTTGACACCATCACACAATATCTGCTTATCCCAGGTCTTTATAAAGGACTCAATAGGTGGATAAAAATGCTAGATTTATCCTAAACATTTGGCTGACTATCTGACGGACCATAATTTATTCAATTTATACGTAGCCTCACTCCCACTATCTCTGGGCAGCTTACAGTTGTTAAAACATTTAAAAAACAAAGAACAATAGGAAACACACAAATAATAAAGGATAGAAGAACAAGGTTAGCAAACAAAGTAAACCCAGAAAAGAAGGGAGGGAATGAAAGAATATCAGTTATCTTCTCCAAAAAGCCTGGGTAAAAAGTTACAGCCCTTACAAAAGCCAGCAAAATGATACCTGTTTGAGTCTAGAGGGTAGGGGACTTCATTTCAGAGGCCAGGCACTGCTACAAAGATGGTGTGCTTCTGGGGCATTGATAGGTGGCAATCAATGGAACCCTGACTGTGCTAACCTTGCCAGATTGATTTAGTTGGGCAGATACTACCTGAGGCTGCATGTTCTACCGCCAAAGACTTATGGTTTCTAAGTTGTTTGGCACATGACTTTTGAAGTTGAGGAAGGCTTTCAAAAGATGTTTGTCATGGCTGGACATTTCATAGCTGAAACTGGAAATTTCAAAACAGTGGAATTCTTGGAGGTGTCTGAACTTTAAATGCGACACCCCTGCTTCATCTCTAGTGCCCACCCACATTCAGAATTACAGAAAACAGAGTTGGAAGGGACCTTGGATGTCTTCTAGTCCAACTCCCTGCTCAAGCAGGAAATCCTATGCCATTTTAGAAAAATGGTTGTCCAGTTTCTTCTTAAAAATCTGCAGTGTTGGAGCACTCACAACTGCTGGAAGGAAGCCATTCCACTGATAAATTATTCTAACTGCCAGGAAATTTCTCCTTAGTTCCAGATTGGTTCTCTTCTTGATTAGTTTCCATCCATTGTTTCTTGTTTTGTCTTCAGATGATTTGGAGAATAGATTGACACTCCCTCCTCCCTTCTTTGTGGGTTGGCCCATTTCTTGGCCCGCTACTGGCACTTCAAAATTTGGAGGAAGTTATGAAATGCTGCTTGGGTAGGGAGTGCATTTTCCTTCATCCTACCCCTGCAGCTGTTCTCTTCTCTATTCAGATGGCAATTTTAAAAAAAACAAGCTTCATTTCAATCCACAATTCCTTCTATCCCAAGTTACAGTAGTCTTCCTTCTAACCTTTGTTCTCTTCCTGGAATACGGTAGCCCCTTGGATAAGGAAAGCAGTTTTAACATGGAGAAGAGGGGCAAGTGATAAACACATGATAAAAGTGACTCTTGGGTCTAGAGTCTATTTCTTCTTTGACTCACTAGAGTTCATTCACTACACCTTTACTTGCTCTTTTTCTTGTAGAACTGCTGTCTCATTTGCACAGTGGACTGCCGGAACTCATTGTACAAAGAAAATATGTTATTCCTTCTCATAGAATCACACAGGGTTGGAAGGGACAATTTAGGCCACTGAGTCCAACTTCCTGCTCAGTTCAGGAATCCAAATTAAAACATCCCTAACAGATGGCTATCTGGTTGAATGCATCCAGTGAAGGGGAGGCTATCACCTCCTCTGGGTAATTGGCTCTGGGTCATTGGAATGAACCAATTGATTCCATCATGTTTCTTTGGATCCAGGCCAGCGCAATTAATGCACTAATTCGTTATTCACTTCTTTCTATATATAGATCACCTTTCAGTGTTACAGCTCACAAAGTGGCATACAGTATGTTAAAATATTAAAACTTATCCAGTGAGTTTAAGAAAAATATAGATAGATAGATAGATAGATAGATAGATAGATAGATAGATAGATAGATAGATAGATAGATAGATAGATAGATCGATCCGCTATTTTAAAGAGGCCAGTTTGTAGTGACCTTCCTTAGTAGCAAATGTTAACTCCTGCAAGAAAGGGCATTGGATGTCCCTGTTCCCACACATGAGATGGCATATGGGCATTCCTTATTGGAAGTATAGATAAGCAGTGCAAAAGTCTTTCACATTTTCTTGCCTTGCGAGTAGCAGAACGTTGTGCAATTGTTATTTAGCACGTGTGGCTGAAATGGGATGAGGTGGGATGAAAGAGATGCCATAAAAAGTTCTGGAGCCTTAGTTTTCCTCCCCAGTGGTGTGATTCAAATTTTTTTTACTACCGGTTCTGTGGGCGTGGCTTGTGGGCATGGCAGGGGAAGGATATTGTAAAATCTCCATTCCCATCCCACTTTAGGGGAAAGATACTATAAAATCTCCATTCCCTCCTCACTCCAGGGGAAGTTACTGCAAAATCCCCATTTCCTCCGGATCATCTGGGACTTGGAGGCAGAGAATAGATTGGGGAGGGGCCAGTCAGAGGTGGTATTTACTGGTTCTCCAAATTATTCAAAAATTCTGCTACAGGTTCTCCAGAACTGCTGAATAGCACCCCTGGTTCCCCCTCTGCAGTTAAGGTCTGCTGTTCAGAGGGGTAGGGAAGAAGTGAAAAGATATGAGCATTAAGAGTTCCCCTTTTTAAACAGCACCGATCTGTTTCTTAGATCTGACCTCCTGCAGACAGGTGTTGAATGCACAGTAGATTTGCATCCTAACGTGATGCAGTGAGAGAGAGCAGTTATCCAAGGTTTCTTTAGTGAGGGATTGAGAAGACTTCCCCTTGCTCTTGAGATAACAGGCTAACACTGACTAATCTGTACATTTGACCTTGATTTAATACAAAATTAGACTAAACTCTATAGTTCTGACTACTTCAGCTTTTGAATAGGTGATCTCTCTCTTTCTGTATATGTATAAATTGTGTTTGTGCATATATATTATGAGCCACGCAGTTTTGGCCTTGAGTCAGGCAGTAACACAAAAATGAGACCTTAAGATATCCTAAAGAAAATTAAAGGCATACAAAATGCAAGAAGTATTAAGAATACACAACCTTGTAAGAGCAATTTATCATAGCAGAATTAACAAATTCTCCCAGAGCTACTGGAAATTACTTGAAAGGGAGATAATAATTTCTGTTTTAAATAATCTTAGATTAACTGGAAATGCATGTACATACACAGACTCATTCATTCGTTCGTTCATTCTGCTTCAATTTTTGAGGGGAGCTAGATGTGTTCCTTTCAACACCTGCTTGAATGGGAAGTTATTGCTAGCTTTCCAAACATCGTGTGTAGGAGACAGAGGGAAAGGTGGGTGAATGTATTGTCATCTGGGGATGACAGTGAGATCATTGTGAGAAAGCTTGATCTTTGAAGCCACTTGCTAATTTTGGAAAGAATGCCTCTTCAAAGCAGAGGGATGGATCAGAATAAAATTAAATTTGTTAGAAGTAGAACTGTGTGTACCAAGTGGAAAAAAGAACACAGTAAACTAGAACCTAATTAATACATTATTGAGAGGCTGAGATTATTATTTCAAAGACCTAAGTGCTAAAAGCTGTTTAAAAATACTTTAGATTAGCCTGTCTGAAAAGTTTTTTCCATAACTGGCATTATTACCAAAATGGTAATCTTTCCTCACACATACCCTTCCCTCCCAACACCTTAAACAGTTCTGCCAAGATTCCACAAGGGGTGGGGGGGAGGGACAGATTGTTTTTCTTAACAGTTGAATGTGTGACATTAAGTCGAAACAAATTTCAAAATTAATATATTGCTAACATTCTGAGTTTAAATCACCTATTGCAAGAGCCTGAAAAAAATTCAGCCTAGCTTCCAGTTACATCACAATGTCAGTGCCTTATGTCTTCTATGACCTTTGAGATAGGAGATGGATAGATTCCCTGTTTTCCCCAAAATAAGACATCCCCTGATAATAAGCCCGATCGGGCTTTTGAGCACATGGCAATAAGGCCGTGCTCTTATTTCAGGGTTCAAAAAAAAAATAGAAGACAGGGTCTTATTTTTGGAGAAACACCGTAGAAAATTAAAAAGGAGTCCCTCAGCTGTAAAAATGTTTACTTTCAGCGTTACTATGACGGGCAGTCCCAAGATCTGCTTGTAACCCGGAGAATGCGCCACTCAGTTCTGGCAGCAATATGACTGGCTTTTGTTCATGTTCCCATTTTGCCAATTAAAGTTGCAAATGGGAGGCAAACAGTTCTCATTCCTATCCTTAATTTCCCACAATCTTGAAAAATGGTCCAAAGTCTGCCCCACCTATGATGGACCATAGTAGAGCTACACTTTCCCAGGAAAGAGGAAACATATTACAGGAAGGGAGGTGTGAGGGGAGGCAGTACAGCCTAAAGCTGGATAGGAAGACAGTAGGAAGAGAGTAAAAATAGCCACTCCCTGGACTCTCCCAAGGTCTGTCTGTTATGGTGAAAGTAGTAAGCGTTCAATCTGGCAAGATTCTGTCTATTGTGTGGAAGTAAATAAAGAACTGAACTCTGGGTGAATTGTTCTTTGTCGTTTTGGGGCTGAGCCTGACACCACCTCACACAAAACCTTTAAGTTGCTTTTTTTCCCCAGTCCAGTTGAAGGATATCGATACTAGGAATGAATGGTCATGTATTTCCTGGAGATTTCCCACTTCCATTTTTATCTATAAAATCCCAGAACAGAAAAAGCAACAGCAGACCATAAATGTTTGCCCCCTGCTCCCTTTCAGCAATCACTGGGTTGCTGCTTACAGCCCTTCCAGAAGGGCAACAGACAGAGGTTTTGCCCATAGCCCTTCAAGATACTGGGAATTTGTCCCAGAGTGTCTACAACATCCTCTTAGTTTATACATCCGGATGTTGAGGCAGTGTTTCTGAAGAGGATCTGTGGTTTATGTAGGATCGGCTAGAAAAAGGCATACTTTCAAATAAATGCCATGCCTTCTAGAGCTGTAGCTATTAAAAAGAGTTATTTAAATTGGGCCTGTTGTGGACTCCCATAGTTAAAAAAGCAAAAGTTAGAATATTTTGGACATGTGGTACAACACCCAGAAAAATACGCCATACTTTACTTAATTCTCCAGGGAAAGATTGAAGGCAAACGAGGTCAAGGCAGAAGAAGAACATCATGGCTTCAAAATCTAAGGGGCTGGTTTGGACAAAACTCAGCAGCACTTTTTCCTGCGGCTATTGATAAAAATAGGATTGCCAACGTCTTGTCTATGGCACAAAAAGAAGAAGAAGAAGATAGTTCAAAAGGAATTCAATCCTCTAAACAGTGCTGGGATATGGTTTTGAAAATATACTAATGAGAAAACCAAAATTGGTCATGGCTTTCAAAAAAACAAAAAACAAAAAAAACCTGGGCCAGACTGACTATTGTTAAAGAAAAGTGAATATTAGGAAATGGAGTGTCTGAACTTGTCTTTGTGATGTCACGAAGCAGCTATTTTTAAAACTGGGTAGGGATTTCCTGAGGTCATCAATATTCTTTTCATGTGGCATAGTAGGGCTGTCCAAGAGCAACAGAGAAGTTGCTAATTTGGAGCTGGCCAGAGGGTAGAGACTCTGGAAAAAAAATGTGACTAGCAGTGCCTACCATTCTTCAGTTTGCATTTGGCACAAGGCAAGGGGTTGTCAGGCTAAACTCTCCTGTTACTTTGAATAAGGAAGCTTATTGCAACATTGATGGGTGAAACCCAGTAATTTAGCAGGGGTGTGTGTGTTGAATTGTGTGGTTAACATTTGTATCTGTGCAGTAGAGAGCACTCATATAGCTTTCTCGGTCTGGGTTTCATATGGTTGAGGAGGCGGGATACAAAAAACTATATTGTTCATTCTTACAAATAAATCTCTATTGTGATGTTGTGGTAGTGGTGGTTAAGTTGTATAGAAGGAGTGGTCTGGGAAACTACTATCTGTTTCAACAGGAGATAGGAGAATGCTTGCTTTACCTACTTTCTTTCCCTAAACCTACTCCATAATTTCTGAAACCCTAAAGTATAGCTTAGTTACAGCACTAAGCATTAATGAATACAGTTCCTTATTTTAATGATTTTGAATATTTTCATATAGTCTGCTAACTGCAGTTCCCTGAATGGTGTAGAACTTAGTAAATCTATTAATAAAAAAAGAGAATAGTATTAACAGTAACATGGGAAGCAGCATAAGCAAGATGAATAAACAACATAATCATCGGTACCATTAAGGACTACTATACAATAACAAAGAGGCAGTCAAATTCTAAAAGAAACCTAAAATTGTGCTTTAAATGTCTTGGAATTCTCAGCTTATTCCACTTTCTGGATATTATATACATTGCCTATTTGCGACCAGATTTGATTGCATAGGAAATGTAAGCTCTTTTTAAAAATCCCACCATTATTATTTTTATAGTAATGAACATACTCAATACTTCTTCCTCCTCCAACGTTCCCCACAAAATAGGGGGAAATAGCCCTGTGAGGTGAATTGGGCTAAGAGAAAGTGACTGGCCCAAAGTCACCCAACCAGCTGTCATGCCTAAGACTGGTATAAAACTCATGGTCTCCCGGTTTCTAACCTGGTACCTTAAGTCACCAGATCAAACTGGCTTTTGTGTTGCAAGGTTGACTCAACCTTCCATCCTGAGTCCCTTGGGAGATAGGGCGGTATATAAATATGATTAAATAAATAAATAAATAAATAAATCCTTCCGAGGTGGGTAAAATGAGGACCCAAATTGTTGGAGGCAATTTGCTGACTCTGTAAACTGCTTAGAGAGGGGGGTAAAAGCACTGTAAAGCGGTATATAAGTCTAAGTGCTATTGCTATTGTTCATGCATACCAGTGTAACCAGAAAAGTTACTGGCTATACAATGCTGCAGGACTAAGATAACATAATCTTGTTCTGTTGTGTAGCACTTCCTTCATTATTAAGTACCTACTCCCCATCTTCCCATTGCCAAGATTTCTTGTGTTGAACTTTTGCAAACCTAATTAATCCAATTTTGTTACTTTACATTTGCTCCATGATGGCTCAATTAGAGCAGCATCAGAACTGTGGTTCAGTATCTAGGCCAGCTTTTTGTAATTGGAACCACATTTTCCTTCTGAAGGGCTGCAGCTGGTTTGGTTCTACTCAGGCAGAAAAAGGATATAACTTTGCATAACATAGGAAATGAACGGTTGAGAGAGAAGCCAAATTCAATTTCAGTCAGATATTTTGAGGATAAGTCCATGATCTATGGAAGCAAGGGAATGAGAAGTGTGTGTTTTGTGGAAAGCACTGTCTTTGGCAGTCTATTAATCATGGCCAGTCTGGGCTTCTTGCGCTGTTGCATTAGCCCGATTTTGTGCAAAGGGTCTGGAAAGCAGCCAAGAATTTAACCTCTTCAAGTCACAAAGCTGCATTTGCTGTGCATTAAACATCATGTGGCAATTGGGAGCATTCTGAATTTTATTAAATAATAGCTAATAAATGTTAGAGCAGAAAAGGCAGTTCTGAGACGCACCTGCCAAACTCAGTGAGTACAAACTGCACCAAATAACAGGCAGTCCTCGACTTACAACATTTAGGGACCGTTCAAAGTGAGTTGTGAAAAAAGTGCATTGTGACCATTTTTCACACACTTAATGACCATTGCAGGAGCACCACGGTCACATGATCAAAAATTCAGATGCTTGGCAACTGAATCATATTTATGACGGTTACAGTGTCCCCGGGGTTGTGTGATCATCTTGTGTAACCATAGAATAGAATAGAATAACAGAGTTGGAAGGGACCTTGAAGGTCTTCTAGTCCAACCCCCTGCTTAAGCAGGAAACCCTACATTACCCCATACCTTCTGATAACCAAAGTCAGTAGAGAAGCCAGATTCATTTAACAACCGTGTCACTAACTTAACAACTGCAATGATTCATTTAACAACTGTAGCAGGAAAGGTTGCAAGATGGGGCAAAATTCACTTACCAAATGTCTCGCTTAGCAACAAAAGTTTTGGGCTCTATTGTAGTTGTAAGTCGAGGACTACATATAGTGAAAGTCACTGGCTTATGACCAAATCCCAAAGTTTCATGGATTTAGGAGGGTCCATTTAATAAAACCGAAAGGGTTACCCCAAGGCTTGTAATTTTCTCATTATAAATTGTTCCCAAGATCAAAGTATGTTCTATTAATTATAAGAATTGTTTGTTATATAAAATGCTTTCAAGAATATGCTTATTTACAGTATTATAGCATTTTATAAAATCATTGGAAAATCTGAAGATTGAGGAGGAACATCGGTTTGTAGAGGACCATTTTGACTTAGGGAATGAGTCTTGGTTGTATAATGGTATGTGAAAAAGTCCTTAAGAGAGTGGTTAGGGCAGGGGTGTCCAAACTTGGCAACTTTAAGACTTGTGGACTTCAACTCCCAGAATTCCTCAGCCAGCAAAGAGTTGGGTGTTGAAGTCCACATGTCATAAAGTTGCCAAGGTTGGAGACCCCTGGCATAGGTGACAGCTGGATAATGGATAGTGAGTGGGGCAAGGGGTTCAGATGAGACCCTCCCTAGTTTCCCAGGCTAGAAAGGGAGGGCAAGGATTCTATTTTCAGACCTGCTAGATTCTGTCAATGTGGCTTTACGATAAAGCAGAATTAGCTCATCTTGTTGTCATTTCAGTCTGGTTCACCCATGTGAGTCTGACTTCAGTCTTGCAAGAAAGACGACAGCATTTCCTCTTGTGTTCCCCAATTCTCAGGTTTCATCTAGCCCTTAAAAACCTGAAAACGCTGGAAAAGTAGTGCCAGTCTTTGGGTTTCGTTTCTAATTCATTCAAAAAAAGTTGAATTGGTAGAAAACTGCTCTTTGCTTTTTCAAAAAATAAACAAATCCTGAGATAAATAAAGCACATACTGTGGCCTAATAGTCCAAGATGTGGGTTTCGCTGTTGGCATTAAAAGCAAAAAGGTGGATTTATTGATTGCAGCACAGCTGATATTGTAACTGTCCAGTAAGTAAGTGGCATATAATGCCTTACAGCGTGGATTGTTTATCACAGAGCTGCTAGGTTGTATTACTTCTCAGGCTTATGTGTTAATGGCTGGAGTGAGAGACAAACCTGATTCCAAAGTATAAGCTGTTTTGGTTCAGCCTTAATAACACTTCTTTTTGCTTTTTTTTAACTCTTGGTGTATTGATGGTGCTGCTTGAAAAAGGTGGGTTAAATGATGATTTCAAGCTTTTTAGCATTTTTTCCAGAATGGTTTCACAAATTAATGGAATTGAACTAGAGCAGGGGTGTCAAACTCAAGGCCCAGGGGCCAGATCCGGCCCACGGGGTGCTTAGATCTGGCCTGCGGGGCCACCCTGGAAACAGTGACAGATCGGCCAGCAGTACCTCTGCCAGTGAAAACAGAGCTCAGAAGGGCCGCGAGCTCCATTTTTGCTGGCAGAAGGTTGCAGGAGACCATCGCAGAGACCATCGCAGAAAACAGAGTTTGGAAGCTCATTTTCTCTGGCAGAGCGCTTGGGCCACCACTGGTACCCCTGACAGAAGTGACATCGAACTAGCCATGCCCACTCTGGCCCCCCAAGGTCAAACACAACCTGATGTGGCCTTCAATGAAATCAAGTTTGACACCTTGAACTAAAGGAAGGCAAGTTCCAGTTGAATATTGAATGCTTTGTGGCGAGATGCACGGCAAACACATTTAATAAATATAGGAAGTAAGTTAAGTAAATAAGTAAATAAAAGCTTCCAACAGTGAGACCAGTTCAACAATGGAATCAATTGTCTAATGAAATTGATCTGCTCAAATGAAGGCTAGATGTCCACTTGGTCAAAGATGTTTTAATTTGGGGTTGTGCAGTTGGAGACTAGATCCAATAGTCTAAATAGCCCTTTCTGAGTTATCAAGTCTAAATGTGGATATTGTCTTTATTTGCATTTATAACCCCTTTGTCCTTCATAGAATGGTCAGCAACAGTTGTTCGCAGTTTAGGCATCCCATGTCAAATTATAAGCTATGGAAGTAATTGTCACAAAATGTAGTGTTGGCATCCAATTTAAGCGGGTATAAAAGGAAATTAAACAAATTTATGGAGATTCCCAATAACTATAAAACATATTGGCAACAATTAAAGGCCGTGTGCCTCTCGGTGTCTGAATGTTTATGGAGATTCCAATTATCCAGGTCATGGTTGTCCGAAAGTTGCTTTTCCAAAAGGCAACTAGCCTTAGGTTGATAGAAAGCTGAATAGGCTTTGGAGGTTTAGCAAAGCTTTTCTTTTGCTTTTCCTGAGAAGGAAAAAAACAGCAACCCACCAGCTCTTTTTAAAGCATTTGAGGGTTATAATGATACTATTGATGGTGATCCTCTGTTGGTGTGTATGAAGCTTTTTTACTTAACTTTAAACTGCCTTTTAGAAAAGGGGTCATACAAGGATTGAAACCATACAGAAATACAAATATATATATACCCCAAAGATTTTCTTAGGAATTCAACGTTAGAAACTTTTGATCTGTAGATTTTCACAGTAATATTCCAAAAACCAAGGACCGCCTGGGACAGGAGTTCCTAACAGTTTTTTTGGGTGCCCTTATCAAATCTGAGGGACACGGTGGCTCAGGGGCTAGGACGTTGAGCTTGTAGATCGAAAGGTCGGCAGCTCAGTGGTTCGAATCCTTAGTGCTGCTGTGTAACGGAGTGAGCTCTCGTTACTTGTCCCAGCTTCTGCCAAGCTAGCAGTTTCGAAAGCACGTAAAAATGCAAGTAGAAAAAATAGGGACCACCTTGGTGGGAAGGTAACAGCATTCCGTGCACCTTTGGCGTTGAGTCATGCTGGCCACATGACCATGGAGACATCTTCGGACAGCGCTAGCTCTTCGGCTTTGAAACAGAGATGAGCACCATTCCCTAGATTTGGCAACTACTAGCACGTATGTGCGAAGGGAACCTTTACCTTTTTTATCAAATCTACGTTCACTATGGCCAGTAATTCTAGCTTTCCTCATGGAAGTAGCATTGGCTCCTGAAGACCTGCTGTTGCAACTGTTCCTTGATGCTTGACTGAAGCTGTTACTAAAATGATGGTTGGAGGAGGCAAGAGTCTGGTGCTAGTGGCTCATCAGAGTTGTTGGGCTACCTTAAATTCTTGAGAGAAACTGCTGACTGGGGCCTTATAGAAATTAGAATCCAAAAATATTTGGAGAGCAATAAATTGCCTTGTTATAGAGGGAAATGGATGTGAATGGAGAAGAATGGGTGTTAACTGCATTTATACTTAGAAATATAAAAAAACATTCAACTATGAATGTCATAAATTAAGCCAGGGTTCCCCAACTCCTGGGCTGTGGCCTACTACTGGTGGCCTTGAGCTGTTTGGACCAGGTCACAGAAGTGGTGAGCGAGCGTGTGCATGCACATGCATCCCCACTTGTGCAAGTAGCCAGCAAGTGCATGCACACACACTACATTTACGCAGGCATTTGCTTGCTACTCTTGCAGAACCATCCCCCTTCCCTCCCCCATCACCCTTGCCAATCTGCAAAGCCGGAAAGGTTGGGGAACTCTGAGTTAAGCCGTGTGGTTGTTGAAATGGGAATTCAAGGGTTTGTTTGGTTTTTTTAGATCTTCCCAGTATTCTAACTTAAATAAAATGATTCTGGTTGAGGATTTCAGAAGCTTTATCTACAGCAATTCTTTCTGGTTGGTCCCACCATTGCCCTTTGTTTCTTTCTTCTCTTAATGACAGGAGTCAACCACAGCAATGAAAGATTTCTCGGTGTCCTAAATTATTATTATTATTATTATTATTATATTAGGACAGGGTGCGCAACTTAGGTGTCCTCCTGGATGATCGGCTGTCGTTTGAAGATCATTTGATGGCCGTCTCCAGGAGGGCCTTCCACCAGGTCCGCCTGGTTCGGCAGTTGCGCCCCTTCCTTGATCGGGATGCCTTGTGCACAGTCACTCATGCGCTCGTTACCTCTCGCTTGGATTATTGTAATGCTCTCTACATGGGGCTCCCCCTGAAGTGCACTCGGAGGCTTCAGTTAGTCCAGAATGCAGCTGCGCGGGTGATAGAGGGAGCTACGCGTAGCTCCCATGTAACACCGCTCCTGCGCAGACTGCACTGGCTACCTGTGGCCTTTCGAGTGCACTTTAAGGTGTTGGTTACGACCTTTAAAACGCTCCATGGCTTAGGGCCTGGGTACTTACGGGACCGCCTGCTGTTATCACATGCCTCCCACCGACCCGTACGCTCACACAGAGAGGGACTTCTCAGGGTGCCGTCCGCCAAACAATGTCGGCTGGCGGCCCCCAGGGGAAGGGCCTTCTCTGTGGGGGCTCCTACACTCTGGAACGAGCTTCCCCCAGGTTTACGCCAAATACCTGACCTTCGGACTTTCCGCCGCAAACTGAAGACACACCTTTTTATCCGCGCGGGGCTGGCTTGAATTGAATTTTAAATGTCAAATTTTTATTAATTTTAAATGGGGTTTCTTAGTGTATGGTAAATTTTTTAAATTTTCAGGCTAATTTAAATAAGTTTTTTAAATGGCATTTTAAATTGTACTTTGTATTGTTTGTTTTATTTTGCCTGTACACCGCCCTGAATCCTTCGGGAGAAGGGCGGTATAAAAATCAAATAAATAATAATAATAATAATAATAATCCAGGACTCATTCTCCTTTTTTTCTTTTCTTTTCTTTTTTTCCAGATCGATGCATTAGGCAAAAGAAGTAAAGAAGCAGAAGCGGCATTCCTAAATGTCTACAAGAGATTAATTGATGTTCCAGGTATGCTGATTTATTGTCCTGTTCTAAAAAGCAAGGATGTGTATAGGCTTAAGTTCCATCGGACGTTTTCACCTTTGCCTGGTGTTTGGCTGCAGAATTAAGAGGTGTTTCTACTTTGCCTTGCCTAAAACACCCACCCTGTGATGCAAGAGAGAAAAATAGAAAGGGAGGCATGAGATGCTACCTAGCTGAGTTGTTAAAGAACTGAGTTGTTAAAGAACTCTGCCAGTTTTTTCTGTTAATGTTCAGTTCTTTCAAGGTCAGATTTTTGTAGGATCTGCTGTGAGCATGGATGGCTACAAAGCCTTTGAAGATATAAAACACACTGGAAAGTTTATCTAACAATGCACACTTTCATATGTCTCCTTCCAACTTGTTCTCTAGTCTTGAGATTGACATGATCAGGAATTGTATCTTGAAATAATGAGCCTTGATTCCCTGATGTGGCTTATTATAATTATAAAGCAAGATGTTTTCCTGTGGGTGTTTGGCCTTTATTCCTAGCATTCTACATTCCAAGCTTTTCTCTCTGTCTCTGCTTATAATTCATGTATGGAATGTTCTTAGACCGCTCAGCATAGCTACTACTTGTAAATTCTACTTGTATCCATATAGAGATAAAAGGAATCTATAATGCAAGCATTGAAACACTATTTGGAGTATTCTACTGTGCCTATTGCTGCAAGAATTTAAGTTGAATGCATCCATTAATAAATATTACTGTGAAAGGTGTTTTTCTCTCATCGTTTAGTGACTAATTCATCAGTGAACAGTAATGTTTGGAAATGCAGATGGCCAGACATGATTTGCCTGGATCCAACACTTCTAATTGGTGGGGTGGATTACTATCCTACCTTCCCAGAGGGGGAAATATTTGACTAGAACATATATGCACAACAGATATCAACAGGCTCAGACTATGCTATAACCATCCTACTTAAAATCTGGCTTATGTGTACTGGGTTTTATAGTCGTATATCTGTAAAAACAGTAGGATGATAAAAATCTGTCTTAAACCAACTCAACCTTTTTCAGTCTCCGTAGCCCAATAATTTTAGTTACTAGATTCTTTCTTTGGTCTCATACAGTAAATTAGTAAAGCAAAGCACAATACTAAGTCTTTTCCCAAACTAGCTTAGAGATGCTTGGGGTTTGAACCAAGGACTTTTTAATATCAAGCCTGACTTTGCATATACCTGGCAGTGCTAGAGTCTACAGATACAATGGCTGGCTGCCAAAATACTCTTTCAGATCCTAGAACAGATTCTATGGGAGTACTTATATATAACTTAAATAAGTTACTGAATCCTTGGAATATATGCTGAAATGGAAAAAAGTTAGATTTTTAAGGAGGAGACTTCATAATTGATATTAATTACAGGTAGTCCTTGCTTAATGACTGGTCGCTTAAAGTTATGAGAGACACCCTTCCCAAAAGTTACGACCCAATTCGGATGGACACACACATATACATACACACACACACACACACCATGACCGCATTTCAGGTAGTTGGCAACCAACTTAGCTTTAAAGCTGGTTGTAGTATTCCACAGTTTCACTGGCCTGGGATCCTTTGACTGCCATTTGTGATCTTCCTGCCGGCTTCCAACAAGTACTTTCAATGAGGGAAGCCAGATTCGCTTAACAACAGTGGCCTAATAATAATAATAATAATAATAATAATAATAATAATAATAATAAGAAGAAGAAGAAGAAGAAGAAGAAGAAGAAGAAGAAGAAGAAGAAGAAGAAGAAGAAGAAGAAGAAGAAGAAGAAGAAGAAGAAGAAGAAGAAGAAGAAGAGCGGTCACATGATGACTCTCTTAATGACCAAGCAGCTTAGCGATGGAAATTCCAGTCCAAATTGTAGTCCGTAAGTCAAGGACTGCCTGTAATAATAAGTAAAGGGAAAAGCCCATTCGCTTACTGGCAAACAAGTTTGGAACAGGAAGTTGGCTACATGTCTTAAACATGTTAGGCTCTGACATACACACGATATTGCACCATTTCTCAACTGTTTAAAAGTTTAGCATTTATTTCTCCCCTTACTCCACAAATTGTCATTGCTGTAAAAATTGATTGGCACTCTTGTGGCAGACTCTGTGGCAGTGAGTTCTAATGACTGATTGAGCATATTTATTTTATGCCCATGGTAGGTGGGGGAAGTTAATTCTCCACATTGTATAAATTCTTTAACTTTTTCCTTTTCTGAGAAGCCATTGATATGGCAATTCATAAATAAATAGATAAACCGGTGGACTAGAAAGCATTTCTTGACTCCACCTGTTACATTCACCTGATACCCTGCTGAACTGGTAAGGCAGCCCTTCATATCTGGCACTCTGTCAATTCATTATTTCATAAAATAAACCAGTAGTGCAACAAATGAATACAATGCAAGTGGTTGCCAAGTATTGTGACAAAAGGAATAAGGGATCCAGATAAGGCTACCCAGATCTCTGCCTTTAAGATTTCGGATGCCTTAACAAGCCACTTGTGTCCTGTTAGGTACTTGCATGATAATTTTTAGTAAGTCATGAGGCCAGAGCTCCAGTTTCAACTTTGAAGTATTTTTAGCTGATTTGCTGTTTCTATTCATCTCCAATCTGAGTTTTCTTTTGTTGTTGTTGTTGTTCCAAATTTTTTTTCTTCCTTATCCCCTTGAGCTATTATTTTCTGACAATGCCATCACTGCAAGGATAAAAAGGTGGCTGTTGAGAAATATCCGTATCTATTTAAGAATACATAGAAACAATTATAATTTGGTTTATGCTGCAGAAGTTGTGGGTGCTCCAACACTGGAGGTTTTTAAGAAGATACTGGACGTCCATTTGTCTAAAATGGTATAAGGTTTCCTGCTTCAGCAAAGGGTTGGACTAGAAGACCTCCAGGGTCACTTCCAGCTATGATATTCTGCATTTTCAGTTGCTTTTGTTCAGTTCTAAATAATATAGAAATTGAGCGCCTCGTTTAATTTACTTGCAAACATATGATAATATTTCATGATGTATTCAGTTTAGTTGAAGACCAAAGCAGGGGTGCTATTCAGCAGGTTCTGACAGGTTCTGGAGAACCGGTAGCGGAAATTCTGAGTAGTTCAGAGAACCAGCAAATACCACCTCTGGCTGGCCCCAGAGTAGGGTGGGAATGGAGATTTTGTAATATCCTTCCCCCAGGAATGGGAAGGGAATGGGGATTTTGCTGTATCCTTCCCCTGCCACGCCCACCAAGCCACACCCTCAGAAGCGGTAGTAAAAAAAATTAAATTCCCACCACTGGGTCCAAAGAGTTTACTAATTTAAAGAGTAGCAGCAGTCCTGTTTTAGAAAATTTCTGCTGTGAAATAAGCGTTCTTTACTAGCTGCCACTCCAGAAAGAAGATCTGTTTTGGGAGCTAGTAACAGCCCTCAGGAGCAGATACAGGGATAAGATAAAACAAAACGAAATTAGAATGTTAGAAAATGTAGAGCTGAGCAATTCTCATCTTCCTGGGAAGAATCAGTGTCGTTCGTATTCTCCTTTTCATTCACGGGCAAGGAGTTGTATATCTGGGAAATTTGATGCGCCCTAGACCAGGGGTCTCCAACCTTGGTCACTTTAAGACTTGTGGACTTCAACTCCCAGAGTCTGGGAGTTGAAGTGCACAAGTCTTAAAGTGACCAAGGTTGGAGACCCCTGCCCTAGACAAGCCATAGAGACAGTTTGATGTAGTGGTTAAAGCCTAAGGCTATAAACTGCTCGTCCCATCTTAGCCAGCTGGGTGTCCTTGGGCCAGTCACCTTCTCTCAGGCCTAGAAGGTGGCAATGGCAAACCAGCTCTGAAAAACCTGCAGGGACTTGTCCAGGCAGTCTCTGAGAATTAAACCCAATTGAAAAGAGGCGGGCGGGGGGTGTGGGGGAAGACATCTTGGAAAAACACTAACACTTCACCTTTACTATCAATACTCTGTTGGGGATAAGGTCAAAAAAAGGATAGAGGATCTGAAACCTTCCCATGGAATACAGGGGAAAAATTATACCAACCTAGAGTTTGGCGTTGCACTTATTATGGGTTATATAACATTTAATCACCAAGCCTGCCAGCAGAGAATGCCCAGAACATCTTCTGATTCTTCACCTCCATGAGCCTGGCAGAGCTTTGAATTTGGCAGTTCCTCCATCATGAATAATCTTCTTGTCTCTAATCTGGCACTGCCAAGCAGGTGAAAACGCACCTTGTACACACACACACACACACACACACACACACACACACACACACACAAACTCTCCAGGCAAGGTGGATTCATTATGCTGGACTCGCTTAAATTTTAAATTTTAGATTTTATATTATTAAATTGTATGGGTTTTTAAATTTTTTAGTAAATTTTAGTGGGAATATTTTCTTATTTATAAGTAGCCAAATTAAATAGGTTTTTTAAGGGTTGTTTTTAGTTTTGTACTGTTGTTTTCTTTCTGTATTTTACTTGTGGCTGTACACCGCCCTGAGTCCTTTGGGAGAAGGGCGGTCTATAAATAAAAATATTATTATTATTATTATTATTATTATTATTATTATTATTATTATTATTATTATTATTATTATTATTATTATTATTATTATTATTAATTTTCTAGGAAATAATTAATGTATCAGTTACATCAGGATGCATTTGAATATTCAGAAGCCAGAGTATAATTAGGCTACTTGGTCTGCGGTGCATTTTTATTTGTGGAAGGACGTATAAGAGCTTATTAGGATAGTGTTACGAATTTCCATGCCTGCCTCTCCGCTCCTCATGATGGTTGTGTAAAATAAATAAAGCAGAACAATTGTCAGTTGGCCAAAACTGGTGTCCCAGGTCTAATTCTATCTTCTGCTCTGCATCATCTCAGGGAATGTCCTGGTAAAGCATTGCTTTGCTTCCTTCTCTCTCTCTCTCTCTCTCTCTCTCTCTCTCTCTCCCCCTCCCTCCCTCTCTCTCCCCCTCCCTCCCTGTATGTGTGCATATGCACACATGTGTCATAGTTATGGATATTGTTGAGAATTCCCCAGGGCAGAATAAAGGGTCATTTAAGACCTCCTTTATGCCTCTCAGTGCTGCTGATTTGTGCATTTGAAAGGACTCGCTTCGGGGTACTCTTTTCCCCAGCTCTTCCTTCCCCAGCCTTACTCATGCCCCTCCTTAAGTTCTTGTGTGCGGAGATAGATTTCTCGAAAGAAAGCAGGCGCTGAGACACTTTTGCTTCAAGACCTGATTTTGGGAAGAGCAGATACAACCTCTCTGAAAGGATTTGAAGCGCAGAGAATGAATTATTTTTAGAGCCAGCCCTTCGGAAGCCATTACCAGCTGTATAAAATATTAATTGCCTGTGTGGTTCTGCTCATGTTTCATAACGATCTGTCTGACTGTTGTCAGTGTTACAGGGGCCTGTAATGAAGTCCTTTTGTTTTAACATTCAACATTACCGCCCCCCCCCCTCCAACCCCAGGAGATGAATGAGTTACCATTTGGCAAATTGGAATTTAGCAAGATAAATAGAGATTGCCAGGTTTGTTGTATTAGAGCCGTGTGCATCTAGCATGCGTTGCAGGTAGGCGAAAATAATACAGTTTAGTTGGTTGTGGGTTGGCATAGCAGTATTTGCAGATCTACAGTTTATGTGTAGATACTGGAACTTTCAAGGATTCTGTACAAATGGGAGGGAAGTTGTTTTTGTTTAAACAAACCCGGATAAAACAGCTCCGCTTTAATGAAAATCCATAGGAAATAAATAAATTTTAAATAACTTTCTGGTTCTGCTGAGCAAACTCCAGTCCTTTTCTTTCCAGTTCACTCCATCGGCCACACAGGAAGATAGGCTACTCGCTAGAGTCCAGAAAACAAGTGGCATGCTTGGAATGCCAAAATATCCAATCAGCCAACGGGCAAAGGCAATAGAATGGTGTGGCTTAGGGATGGGTTCTACTTACCTTTACTACCGGTTTGCATTGTGCTGTGCTTCTGCGCGTGCGCAGATTGCTTTTGATGACATTCTGGTCAGTGGGTGGAGCTTCCCACCAGTTTTACTACCTATTCTACAAAACTGGTCCGAATCGGGGGCAACCCACCACTGGTGTGACCCAGGGGTGGATTCTACTTATCTATATTACCAGTTCGCAATGGGATCGCACGCATGCAGGCACTTCACGGCATGCGCGGATTGCCTATGATGACATCCGGGTCAGTGGGCGGAGCCTCCCACCGGTTTTACTACCGGTTCTATAGAACCGGTCCGAACCGGGGGCAACCCACCACTGGTACGGCCTTCTAGGAAAGTCCTTGGAATGCTCTCGCCTGCTGCACTCCAGCTGTTGTACTGAAATGAGGGCAATCAAATATGTTTTCCCTTGCAGTTTAGGGAATGCTCCACCATTGTATTGAAACAGGAAAAAAGAAAAGAAAAAGACATCTTAAATTTGGCTGCTTATTCTATCACTCTGACCCACCTACCTCTCCTCCCAGTTTTGGATTTTAGAAGACTATGGGTAAGATAGTCCTGCACTTGGTCTGTTTCTCTGAACTTAGACTTCCTCAGTTCCCAAGGACATAGAGGGGAAGTGATCGGGGTTTACAGGGCAGATACAGGCTGGATTACTGCAATGCTCTCTACATGGGGCTGCCCTTGAGGTGCACCCGGAGGCTGCAGTTAGTCAAGAATGCAGCTGCGCGAGTAGTAATGGGAGCCGCTCGAGGCTCCCACGTAACACCACTGCTCCGTAGTCTGCACTGGCTTCCTGTGGTCTTTCGGGTGCGCTTCAAGATTCTGGTTACCACCTTTAAAGCACTCCATGGCTTAGGACCCGGGTACTTACGAGACCGCCTGCTGTTACCGTATGCCTCCCACCGACCCGTACGCTCTCACAGAGAGGGTCTCCTCAGGGTGCCGTCTGCCAAACAATGTCGGCTGGCGGCCCCCAGGAGTAGGGCCTTCTCTGTGGGAGTATCGACGCTCTGGAATGAACTCCCCCCTGGCCTACGTCAAGTGCCTGATTTTTGGACCTTCCGTCGTGAGCTAAAAACATATTTATTTACTCAAGCATAGGGCCGGGCTATTTACGGGACCGCCTACTGCTACCGAATACCTCTCACCGACCCGTGCGCTCTCACAGAGAGGGACTCCTCAGGGTGCCGTCAGCGAGACAGTGTCGTCTGGCGACGCCCAGGGGAAGGGCCTTCTCTGTGGGGGCTCCCGCCCTCTGGAACGAACTCCCCCCAGGACTTCGTCAACTCCCGGACCTCCGAACCTTTCGTCGCGAGCTTAAGACACACTTATTCATCTGCGCAGGACTGGATTAGGATTAGTTTTTAAATTTGTGGGTTTTTTAATGGGTTTTTATCATTTATTCTAAATTTTTAATCTCGGCCAATTGAATAAGTTTTTTAATTGTATTTTAATAGTATTTATATTGTAATATTATTGTTTATTTTATCTGGCTGTGAACCGCCCTGAGTCCTTCGGGAGAAGGGCGGTATACAAATTTAAATAATAAATAAATAAATAAATAAGCGGGACTGGCATAATAGTTTGATTTTATATTGGGGTTTTATTAATATTTTAAATTTTAAATTCATTTTTAACTATCAGCCGTTTAGTAATTGCTATATTTTAATTCCTTTTAATTGTATATATCTTGTATTTTATTTCTGGCTGTACACCGCCCTGAGTCCTTCGGGAGAAGGGCGGTATAAAAATTTAATAAAATAAATAAATAAATAAATAAATAAATAAGTATCAGTGAGGAGGGCAGCAGGACATAATTCTGAATAATTGTTTGAGCCATTGGAATTCTTTACATAGTTATAGATGTTTCTGGCTTTACAAGCATTTTCCACCGTGATTGATTCCTGTCTCCTTCCCATTAGAAGACCTGAGCCATGTTCTCAGAAATCAGAAATGAGGCAGTACAGCTGTATGCATTTTCGAACATTGAAAGGAGAGCTTATTATTTCCCATAAAGTAATGGGTGGATTAGGCAATGAAACCCTTCTCTGTGACACGCTTACCCATTTGCCTGTAGGTCCTTATTTAGGACGGAAAGGCCTTCAAGTACAAGATTGTCCACCAATATCTAGGGGCCTGTGGATAATGCAGCCTACATTTTGTGTGTAGCAATCCTCATATTTCCCACCCTGGCATGACCAGGTTTGGATTACAGATGATAGGAAGATTTCTACTCTGCTTGTACAAAAACACCTACAGAGCTATTAGCAATGAGAGGAGGCAAGGCTGGGCAGATTGGTGAATGCTCTAACCGAGGATAAGGGCTAGAGCAGGGGTGTCAAACTCACGGCCCGTGGGCCAGATGGGTCACACACTGGCCACGCCCACCCACCCCAGTTCAGCGAAGGGGGAAAAAGTCATGAAACTCGCGACACGAGTTTAACACCCCTGGGTTAGAGCAGGGGTCTGCAACCTTGGTCCCTTTAAGACTTGTGGACTTCAATCCCAGAGTCCCTCAGCCAGCAAAGCTGGCTGAGGAACTCTGGGAGTTGAAGTCCACAAGTCTTAAAGGGACCAAGGTTGGAGACCCCTGGGTTAGAGCATTTCACTGAGAAGAAATAGGTTCTTCTTGCCATAAACCAGCTCCTTCAGCCAAGATCTGCTTATTTCTACTGTTCCAATAAGTGCTGTATTTGGGTATCCCCTTCTCTCCCTTTCTGGAAATGACCCTCCCCCTCCCTCCTTCCTTTCTCCCTCACACACACAAAAATTGGTTCTACTTTTTGCCACCTCTCTCCCCCCCCCCCCAACAATATATCACCATTGTGTGCTGCTCATTCTTGCTTTTGAATACTGTTGGGTCAGATGGAAAATGTGGACTGGAGTTTTGGATTCAGAATTGGTCTCTCAGTCGCCCCAGCATGTTTTAACTGTTGTTGTTTTTTGAACATCAACCTAACTGGGAGGGGCATCTTATTAATGTCTGGACGATGCCTGCTTGGGCTGGGCTTTTCTTCCTCAAATGTTTTTTACCCAGCTCTTCTTTTTACTGCTGAAATAGGATTGCTCTCTCTCTTTTTCTTTTTTTTTTGGCAATGACATGGGTGGTCCCAGCATCCTCCCCATCCTGAGGGATTGTCATCATTTTTGCTCATCAGCATGTTAATTGCTGTATGACTAATTATGCCCTGAATTTCAGTTGATTTTCTTAATGAGACAGCTGGGTTAATTATGTAATCATATGATTACATTCGCCTAAAGTGCCCCAGTGCAAAAGAGTCCATGTGGGCGTGTGACGTCATTGAAGAAGCAAGACTCACCAGGGGCACATTGAGCACTTCACCTAACAGCACAGGCAAGGGAAGGACCAGCAGAGAGCTAAGCTCTTCCTTTTTAAACCAGGGGTCTCCAACCTTGGTCCCTTTAAGACTTTTGGACTTCAACTCCCAGAGTCCCTCAGCCAGCAAAGCTGGCTGAGGAACTCTGGGAGTTGAAGTCCACAAGTCTTAAAGGGACCAAGGTTGGAGACCCCTGGGTTAGAGCATTTCACTGAGAAGAAATAGGTTCTTCTTGCCATAAACCAGCTCCTTCAGCCAAGATCTGCTTATTTCTACTGTTCCAATAAGTGCTGTATTTGGGTATCCCCTTCTCTCCCTTTCTGGAAATGACCCTCCCTCCCTCCCTCCTTCCTTTCTCCCTCACACACACAAAAATTGGTTCTACTTTTTGCCACCTCTCTCCCCCCCCCCCCCAACAATATATCACCATTGTGTGCTGCTCATTCTTGCTTTTGAATACTGTTGGGTCAGATGGAAAATGTGGACTGGAGTTTTGGATTCAGAATTGGTCTCTCAGTCGCCCCAGCATGTTTTAACTGTTGTTGTTTTTTGAACATCAACCTAACTGGGAGGGGCATCTTATTAATGTCTGGACGATGCCTGCTTGGGCTGGGCTTTTCTTCCTCAAATGTTTTTTACCCAGCTCTTCTTTTTACTGCTGAAATAGGATTGCTCTCTCTCTTTTTCTTTTTTTTTTGGCAATGACATGGGTGGTCCCAGCATCCTCCCCATCCTGAGGGATTGTCATCATTTTTGCTCATCAGCATGTTAATTGCTGTATGACTAATTATGCCCTGAATTTCAGTTGATTTTCTTAATGAGACAGCTGGGTTAATTATGTAATCATATGATTACATTCGCCTAAAGTGCCCCAGTGCAAAAGAGTCCATGTGGGCGTGTGACGTCATTGAAGAAGCAAGACTCACCAGGGGCACATTGAGCACTTCACCTAACAGCACAGGCAAGGGAAGGACCAGCAGAGAGCTAAGCTCTTCCTTTTTAAACCAGGGGTCTCCAACCTTGGTCCCTTTAAGACTTGTGGACTTCAACTCCTAGAGTTCCTCAGCCAGCTTTGCTGGCTGAGGACTCTGGGAGTTGAAGTCCAAGTCTTAAAGGGACCAAGGTTGAGACCCCTGGTTTAAACAGTTTACAGCAGGGGTGTCCAAACTTGGTCCCTTTAAGACTTTTGGACTTCAACTCCTAGAGTTCCTCAGCCAGCTTTGCTGGCTGAGGGACTCTGGGAGTTGAAGTCCACAAGTCTTAAAGGGACCAAGTTTGGACACCCCTGGTTTACAGTATTGATATATGTTACACCCTTTCCCAGTCTAGTGCCCTTCGGATGTACGGCGGCTGCTTCCAGAACTCCCAGGAACCCAACTCTATAGACAGGTGATGGCGAACCTTTTCGGCCCCGAGTGGCCAAACCGGAATGCGCATGCGTGCGCCGGAGTGCTGGAAACCCGAAGACCAGCCAGCCAGTGCGCATGCGCGCGCTGGCCAGCTGGTTTTCAGGGTTTTGGTGCACACATGCATGCACGCTAGCCAGCTGGTCCTCACATGTGCCAGAGCGCCGGAAACCCAAAGACCAGTTGGCCGGCACACAGACTTGCCCACTGGTCTTCACACATGCTGGAGCGCCAGAAACCAGAAGAGCAGCTGGTGATGGCGTGCGTGCTCATAGAGAGGGCTCTGTGTGCCACTTCTGGCACGCATGCCATAGGTTCGTCATCACGGCTATAGACATTCTGGAGCTGCGGCTCTGGTACAGCTAAAAGATTCCAGGCCAGGGAAAGGCTAATTTCGGGCACGTTCCATGAGTACAGAACAAGGCCCAAACCAGCTTTTGCCAGTTTTGTAAACTTTTTTTGCATGCTGATTTGCGTTCTTAGATTAAAATTGTTGGCCTGCTTCAGCCCTATGCTAACTTAACATAAAATGGTGAATCTCATATTTTAATTTGGGGGTGGGGCGTGATGACCTGTGTTTCCTTGCAGAGTTCATGGCAATTTATGAAGATGATACATTTCAACAAAAAAAAAGTAGGGCATAAAAACGCCAGGTACAATTGTAAAACCCAGCAATCAATTCATTTGAAGAGGGTTATCAAACACACTACAAAACCACTTTTATTTATGGTATTTAATAAATTTACATAACTGCCCATCTCTTCCAATGTAATTCTGGGCAATTCTGGCAACTTATTTTTTAGCTGAACGGTCGAAGGAGTGGTTACAGTAGTGTTGTTTTAATATTAAAACAACACTTATCTGGAGTATTTATCTGGAGCACTTATCCCTCTAGTTACCAGTTCTGGACAAACAATTTAAACAAATACAAAAACTGACAGGAACATTCAGGGAATATCTCCTGTCTGACTTATTGGCCTCCTTGTTATCTGTTAAACAAATAGTTCCCTCAACACTATCAAACTAGTTACTAAGTCTGCATTACTATTAAACTTCTCATCATTCCTATCACCCATCTCCTCCCACTTATGACTGTAGAATAGAATAGAATAGAATAGAATAGAATAGAATAGAATAGAATAGAATAGAATAGAATAGAATAAAATAGAATAGAATAGAATAGAATAGAATAGAATAGAATAGAATTTTTTATTGGCCAAGTGTGATTGGACACACAAGGAATTCATCTTGGTGCATATGCTCTCAGTGTACATAAAAGAAAAGATACCTTCATCAAGAATCATAAGGTACAACACTTAATGGTAGTCATTTATGTATGACTGTAACCTTGTTGCTGGTATCCTTAAGATTTATATTGACTGTTTCCCTATGACTATCATTAAGTGTTGTACCTTATGATTCTTGATGAAGGTATCTTTTCTTTTATGTACACGGATTCTATTCTGTTCTATTCCACTTCATTCCATTCCATTCTATTCCATTCAGCCAGCAGCATTTGGAAATGGAACTGCTTTCTGGAGAGTAATATTTTGTTTTGGGCATCCATGCATGCTTTTACTAAAACAGTGTTTTCAAACATGGCAACTTGAAGATGTGTGGACTTTAAGATGCCTCCTCTTCCTCATCCTCTTCCTCTCCTTCCTTCTCCTCTTTTTCCTCTTCCTCTGTCAAGGAAGATAGAAAGTTCTGGTTCTTGTATTTCTGGCAGCCTCCACCACTGTTATTTGATGCTGTTGTAGTGTCTTTGATATTGTCTCTCCATCTTCTTCTGGGTCTACCTCGTGTTCTTTGGCCTTCTCTTTTTGTATATGTCTTGCATGATACAGAATCCCAAGATATTCTCTCCAGGTGAGCAAACCACTTAACTGGCTCTTTTTGTACGTAGTTTTAAGATTGGTTCTGTTCCAATTATTTCTCTTACGATGCTGGCTGAGGGTACCAATTTATCCATCCTCTGGGATACAAACGCCTCCCATTTCCAGGCACAGAAAGGGGGATGTGCTCTAACATACCATGGCGCTGAACTTCAGGACTGCTATATTCTAAAGCCCAAGTTGAAGAGATGTTTCAGGAGGCTCAGCCTTTGGCAAAGCGATTGAGCTAATTGTGCTACTGGAACTTTTGGCTTGTTAAAATTAAACATAAGAACCCTGATTAACTGTACCAAATTTGGTGCCAAAGTTTCAGAATAAATTAAAGGAACTCATTCAACAGAATAGATAGAATTTTGGGACTAGATCAAGATGCCCCACCTTTGAGGCACCCATCCAAAAAATCTGCTTAATATGTATGAGAATCCCTCCAGGTTTTGTTTTCAGTGAGATGGTAAGGCTCTGTCTGGGTGGCAAATGTTAGTTAATGTGGCAAAAGGCACTTCCACATTTAGGGAAAACAGGTGAAAAACACCCTGCATGTAGAAAATAGGCTTTTCTCTGATATGCTATACTCGGGGATTTCCCCAGTTTGTTTAAAAGTCATTCCCCCACCCCAAATGCTCTTGGTTTGATCACCTCCATGAGAACAGCAGTGCATGTCAGATGACTCAACCCAAGTTTTAATAAATGCTTATTCGGGACATACTTTTTTGGGTTTGAGAGTTCTGAGTTACTTGCTCAAGTTGTGCTCAGGCTCCAAGTAAGAGCGATGGGTTTAAATACAGTTAGTCCTCAACTTATAGCACTGAGACTTACACTGCTTCACAGTGCTTTTACAGCCCTCTATAAGCGGTTTATAGAGTCAGCGTATTGCCCTCAGCCATCTGGGTCCTCATTTTACCAATCTCGGAAGGATGGAAGGCTGAGTCAACCTTGAGCCAGTCAGAATCGAACTCCTGACAGTGGACAGAGTTGGCCCACAATACTGCATTCTAGCCATTGTGCAATCACAGCAGACTTATGACTGTAATGGGGTGTAGAAGTGACAATAAAGTTATTCTAAGTCTAACATGTTATGGTCATACATCCATCACCCATATAACTGACCCAATTTTACTACTTTTTTCTGGCGGCTATTAAGCAAATGCTGTGGTCAATAAATGAATCTGTTTTCTGCAATGGGTTGGCTTTTTTTGCCGGAAACAAGAAGTAAATGCTGCTTTCTGGACAAAAATGTTATAAATAGTAGTTATGTGACTACGGGATGCAGCAAAGTAAATTTTGGCCAATATCTGAATTCTCGTAATGTGATGGGGGTGGCAGCTCTCAGAGCCTAGAATCAGGGTTATAAGGTACCATTGTAATTTTGAATAAACGACCAATTGTAAATCCAGGACTACTTGTACTTGAGGTTACTACTTGCATATTTATTCATCCATCCATCCATCCATCCATTCATTCATTTATAAAATTTATTGACTGCCCACCTTACCCTATGGTAACTCTGGGTGGTTTACAGTGATAAAAATATGTCTATACATATACAATTAAACATAAAATAATTAAAATATTAATACATTTGTTAACATGTGAAATATAATAAATTATGTAGATCTCTCCAATTTGTAATTCAGCTTGGTATTCACTCTCGCATTCTCCATCACACTAGAAGTGGAATAATTAGGAATTATTACCATTCTTATTGTTGTTGAAGTCATGTATTAAATTTCAAGACTTCCCATATGCATAACACTCTGTGCAGCTCACAACGTTATAAAGTAGTGAACCAATAAAGCAATAAGAAGAAAAAAAAATACATTTGGAGAAGACCATGCCATAAACAAATAAGAACGTTTAAGGGCTCAGTGGGTATCCTAAGTCAAAGCCTGAGAGAATAGCCAGGTTTTCAAATATTTCTCAAGATAGGAGCTGTAAGAATCTCTGGAAGGAAGCTGTTCCGGAAGGCAGGCACTAGGACAAAAAGACACCCTTCCTGGATTTCAAAAGATGAAATGTTTAATGAAATGGACCAGGAGCGTGCCCATTGTACCCAATTGTTTAGGACAAGGAAGGACTATTGGAGGGAGGCAGTGTCTCATGCCCATATCAAAACCGTGTTCTTCACAATAGTATTTATATTACAAGTTTAATCCCCCAAGTTTTTTTAACATGTAGTATCCCTGAGAATACTACACGTAAAAAAAGGGGGAGGGATTTTTTTTACGTGTAGTATCCCTGTGAAAAAGGGGACACGGTGGCTCAGTGGCTAAAATGCTGAGCTTGTTGATCAAAAGGTCGGCAGTTCAGTGGTTCGAATCCCTAGCATCACGTAATGAAGTGAGCTCCCGTTACTTGTTCCAGCTTCTGCCAACCTAGCAGTTGGAAAGCACATTAAAAAAATGCAAGTAGAAAAATAGGGACCACCTTTGGTGGGAAGGTAACAGCGTTCCGTGTACCTTTGGCGTTTAGTGATGCCGGCCACATGAACACAGAGATGTCTTCGGACAGCGCTGGCTCTTCGGCTTTGAAACGGAGATGAGCACCGCCCCCTAGAGTCAGGAACGACTAGCATATATGTGCGAGGGGAACCTTTACCTTTATCCCTGAGAAAAAATGGGATGTTCCTTTTCTCTCTCAAATCCTCCTTCCCCCACCTTGGCATATATAAATGTTAATAGGAAAAGCTTCTGGTTTTTAAGTAATGACTGCAGAGCAACTTTTAAAGGTTGTAATTTATACATTTTTATAATGGCTTATATCTTTAGAACATTCTCTATGAGCATTGGTACATTTAGATTCCGATGTTATACATGTAAGAAAACTCATTATTCTAACTTGGGTTGTTTGCACATTTACTCAATTAGCACAGCAATGCTTATATAACTGCACATCAAAAGCCCTTTTTTATACATAATTTTAGATACCCCCATATCTCTCTTTCAATATTTCTTCCCTTTTGAGTCTTGAAGCATCAGAATCATCAGGCTAGCATGGAAATGAAATCATACCATAGTCATTATAACTGTACTTAATTAAGTTTTCTTTAAGAGAAACTGTACAAATTAAAGTGGAGAAGTCTGGTTCAGCACAGCCTCTTTTACATATCCCAAAACAATATTCAAAGCTGCTGACATTTTAATCATTCATCTCAGCTTAAGCAAAGTTTGGAGCTTAATATGAAGAGATGGTTTTAACATTCTGCTCATACTTTATTCTGTGACTGTTTTGCTTCTTTGACATTAACCTTTAATAGAGCTAAATTAAATATACATATCCTGATGAATAATTATGAGAGTGCCAACATTTTTACTTACGATATAATGCTTTCCAGGGATTTGAAAATTTATTGACTAAAGGTTTAGTCATTATTCATTTTATAATGTAGTTGTTGGAAGGGAGGGGAGGGAGGGAGCTGGTGGTTGATAGAAATTCCTAGTTAATTGTAGACTAGGAAAGCCCCGCTGATTTATATACTGTGTGAACCTTTCAAATGAATATACTAGTTCTGCATTAGGCACACAGTACGTGTGCATCTTCGATATACAGCATCTTAGTTCCTATATCTGCTCTATTTCTTTGCTCAATCATAATTGAATTAAATGCAAGCTCTGTGTCTCTTCCTGGTATTAGGTTTTGGTTTGAAAATGCTTCACTGTACATAAATGGCAAACCATAAAGTTAAATGACTGATATTAAGTGATGTAATTAACTTCTTGGTATTCTCAAAATTGTTATGCCTTAAGAAATAAACACGTACTCTGGACAATATCTATATTTTAGATTACCTTTTAGAACACTGCTGAATCAAAATTGCATGGGTTACTAACAGGGTTAGGTGTGTATGGTGCAATGCAATGGCCCACTTGAGTGGTGATTTTTGAGGATGTTTCAAGAACAGGCATCTTGAACTATATTAATCCCTCCTTCCATAGATTGATCAACCATCCATTGATAAAAATGCTAAATATCGTTGTAAGGTGAGAAGATTGATTGTGACGTAAAGTTTAGCACCGTTACCTGTTTGTGAGCAGTTAAGGTGCTTCAGGGGTCCTGGTTCATTTTTGCCATCACAGGCTTACCTCGCTTTGAGAGCCCACCAGCAGTACTATTGTTTTCTCAATATTTTATTGCTTTGATGCAGGAATGCATAGCTACAATACAAATGAGAGGCAAATCCTCTTTCTTATATTACTTAAACAAAGAAGTAAATCATATTTTAAAAAGCAGCAGGGTTGACCCTTGAATTTTGTCCTAATTGTCATCTCTCAATCCTCCAGTGTCTGTCTAATATAGTCTAAGGTTGTCCCAAAGGTGCTTTTTTCAAGAGGCAACTGGACTTTCTGGTTTTTCTTTGAAGACTCCAGTGTTCTGAGTCAAGAATCCAAGGAATGGGTTTACTCTGCTCTTCTGCTCGGAGACTGAGTCAATCAATCTTTTGGTCACACCTCCTTTGCCTGCTCATGCCCAGTTTTGACTCAGTCTTCGCTCAGAAGAGACACTCCCAGTTCAGTGTGTGTGCCTCTCGCCGGCCAGCTGATTTTTGGATCTCTGCTGTGCATGTGGGGGGGAGTGCATGTGTGAGATGCATGAATATGCATGGAGAGCGCAGAGGGGTTATGCATGCATGCGTGGGTGGGCGGGACACACACAGGTGGTGGCGCGCACATTGCATTATGGGTTATAAGGGCAGGGAGACCTACTAGGCCCAAAACGGGGGCGGGGAGTGGCGTGCCCCCCCCACGGCCCATTTTTGCTACCGGGAGGCTACAGGGATGCCTACTAGGCCCAAAATGGGGTGCAGGGTTGTTGCATGTGCATGCACGGGGGGGGGGATTGCATTATGAGTGTGCACACTGGCGCAGGTACACTTTCGGCATACAACAACAAAAAGGTTATCTCCATCACTGCTCTAAGGTTAAGTTTTCCTGAGTTTGGGAACATGTCACAGCCTCACCTAACCATTTTGTGCAGATGATTAATGCACGAGCAACACAACAAAAGCCTTGCAGGACCTAGTGGCATGGAGGCTGAGGCACAAGCAGAATACTCCCAACATATTTCTGGAAACAAACTTTTAGAAAGGAGCTGAGCCACCAGAAATAATGTGCTTCTCATTCTCAGATCAGAATGCCTGTCTGGAAAGATATAGATATGTAGAGTGGGAAGAGATTCAAACTACCACTTACCTCAGGAATCTGAATGAAAGCATCCCTGACAAGTGGCTGTCCAGTTACATCAGAAGCTGCCAAACAGTCCCACAGAATTAAGCTTCTGCTATCCCTGTCTCGTCCTCTGGTAGGGCACTACAAGTCTGTCTGAATCTAAACAGGCCTGAAACAAGTATCAGATGACTATTATGAGCACAGAGAGGCATAATTAATTGCATTTCTATCTTGCTCTTCACCATTTAAAAGCAGACCCAAATACGATACGAGAGCTAACATTGAAATAGCTCCACAACATTAACAGAAGGCAGGTTCTGATGGAAAAATAGCACGAACATCTCAGCAGTGCAACTAATGAAGGTGCTCCCCCTTAGCTGACTATGTTTAATTAGAGACCGGATAGTCAACTGTTGGCGATGCGTTGATTTGGATTTCTGGACTGAGCAGAGTTGGAATCGGTCTCCTCCACATTTTTGATTCTGACTTGCCCAAGCAGTTAGTATTTGGCAATTCTTAGGGTTACGGTGAGTTTCCTGAAAGGTAAATTCTCAGTTACTTCTCGGAACTTCTCACTTTACTAAATGATTTGATTTAGTTGCAACTGGGCAGTTGGTTCAGCCCAGCTGACTAAGGATTGTACACGAGGGTAACAGACCTCATTTCTTCATGCCCTGTCTCTTTATGCTGCTATTCCTGGATTTCATCCCAAATTCAGCATTAGAACACATTGTGGACATATTTGTGGATGGAATTTAGGTGTGGATTGTAGAGGACCTTATTGAATGGTCTGTAAGCTGAAGGCTATGAATACAGGTAGTTCTCAACTTGCAACCACAAATGAGCCCAACATTTCTTTTGCTAAGTGAGATAATTGTTAAGTGAATTTTGCCCCATTTTACAACCTTTCTTCCCACCGTTGTTAACTGAATCACTAGAAGTTGTTGATTGAATAACATGGCTCTTAAGTGAACCTGGCTTTCCCATTGACTTCGCTTGTCAGAAGGTCACAAAAGGTGATCACACGATCCAGGACACTGCAACCATCATAAATATGAATCAGTTATGAATATATGAATTATATAAATCATAAATATATGAATTTTGATCATGTGACCATGGGGATGCTGCAACCACCATGAGTTTAAAAAAAGAAAACTGTTGTAAGTCACTTTTTTCAGTGCTGTTGTAACTTCGAACAGTCACTAAACAAACTTTTGTAAGTCGAAGACCATCTGTAATGCTAAGCTATAAACATTGGGATACTGCTGAACAGACATAGGAACGGCTTAAGATCTGAAAGAGGATCAAAGTCTGCATACTACTGACTCCATCTGTCCAATCGTGCTGATTCAAAGCTTACATGAATAGAGTAAACCTTTACTCAATATCAGGATTCTGTCTTTACCCTGAATATCACCAAACTCTCTTTATCTGTGCTTCCTGGAGCACGGGTGTCAAACTCGCGGCATCACATTGCCATCACCTGACATATCATGATGTTTTCCCCCTTCGCGATGGGTGTGGCCTGCACATGACGCATCTGGCCCACAGGCCACCAGTTTGACACCCCTCTCCTACAGCATTCATGCCTCTAACTTGGATCATAGGAGCATTGATTTGGAAAACATCTTTCCCTGTCTTGCTCCAGATGTTTCTGATTCTGGGCTTGTGCTAGCTTGACACGAGCTGATCTCTAGAGTATATGGTACTAGAAAATCTCTAATTTAGAGTCTCTGCCTCCCCAATTTGCCACTTTTTAATTGCTTTCCAAATTCTCACTGAGTTAAACTGTGTCTTAAAAAATTAAATCTAATGTAAGATTAATATTTTAATAGTGCTAATAATGAGGAGAGGAGGTGAAAGACTGCAAGCCTAGCCTAAAAACCACAAATGAGAAAGCAGTGTAGTTATAAACTATGCATGTGCTATGAGGACAAACAATAAGCAGATCTGCTTTTTTTTTCTTTTTTCTTTTTGGCCTTGCACGATGGAGGCAATAATGTAGGAAGCCCTTGGTGAGCAAAGTAACACAATGCAGCACACCCTGCCTTTCTTTCCTCAACATAACCCAGTGCTATTCTTCTGTAAACTCTGGCACTGGACTGACATGTTACAAAGTGCCCAGGCTTGCATTTACTGTGTTAAGAGAGGTACAATGGGCTTATTATGTGTTTCCAGCAACTGAGGGTGGTCTGTAAAATTAATGATTGTGGCAGCTGCAAATTAAGTGAGCTCCCTAATATGTACTGTTGTTGATCCACCAAGATCAGTGTGTTTAAAATTCCTTGGTGGGAGACTAAATCTTCATAGCCATTTCACAAGTGATGCTGGCGCCCAACTGCAGCAATGTACGCAGGTCTTGTTTTATGAGACCTCCTTGGATACCAGGGTTTTCCTGCTTTGATTGGCAATCACGTAACCAACTGGGCATCTCTGCTAAATGTTCTGTAGCTTTATGTGGCAGGTGCATCGTGGAGCTTCTTTAGGGATACTTCAACACATTAGACTGTTTAGATGTACAGGGAGTCCTTGACTTAACAAGCATTTGTTTAGTGACTGTTCAAAGTTACAACAGCACTTAAAAAAAGTGATATAACCATTTTTTACACTTATGGCCATTGCAACATCCCCAGGGTCATTCCATCAAAATTCGGAGACTTGGCAACTGGCATGTATTTATGACCATTGTAAAGTCCCGAGGTCCTGTGATCACCTTTTGTCACTTTCTGACAAGCAAAGTCAATGGGAAAAGCAAGATTCCCTTAGCAGCTGTGCTATTAATTTAACAGCTGCAGTGATTCATTTAATAACTGGCAAGAAAGTTGTAAAAACAAGGCAAAACTTGCTTAATAACTGTCTCGCTTAGCAACAGAAATTCGGAGCTCAGTTGGGGTTTTCATAGAGTAAGTTAAGGACTACTTGTACTGCTTCTGAGGGTCTGGTAATCACTGGTGGAGATCTCCACCATATATAGATGGCTGTGTATTTTGCAGCAGTCCGTGCATGGAAAATAGAGGCCAATTTGCATCTATCTCAGTGTATTCTCCTATTAAATCTTATTTCACAAGGCCTTCACACAGCCGTTCATGTTTCCAGAAAGTTTCCCTGTAGCAGAATTCTGATCATTGCCTATTTTATCTGGGATGTCTACACGTTAGAGCAGGGGTGTCAAAATTGTGGCGTCATGTCATCATGTGACATATCATAATTTTTTCCTCCCTTTGCTAAACTGGTGGAGGTGGGCGTGGCCAGCATGTGACGCACCTGGCCTGTGGGCCATGAGTTTGACATCCCTGCATTAAAGCATAATTTGGAGACAGCTGACCTGTGGCAAATTATCAACTTCAGTAGCTGCCATCAGCATTAGAGAACTCACAGGTTTTATAGGTCAGGGGTCTGCAAACTTGGCTCTTTTAAGACTTGTGGACTTCAACTCTGGGTGTTGAAGTCTACAAGTCTTAAAAGAGCCAAGTTTGCAGACCCCTGGTATAGGTCATTTTCCAGGTAGCAATTATGGTTAAATTAGGCCTGGAAAGCTCTGCTTCTATATCTTGCATGTAAAGGGAGCAGGCTATATGAGGTTGAGGTAGAGCCTCAATCTGATTCAAAATATACAAAAATACCAAAATGAGTAGAGCTATTTTGGAAATGGCTGTTACACTCTGAAAATAAACTCTCTCATTGTAGAGCTTAAAAGTTCTACCTTTCTGTTCTTTCTTAGAGAAGCTTGGGAGTAATATTAATGTTGAAGAACAACAGTCCTATCGACTTCCAAAAGATAAAAAGAAGACAAAATATGTTCAGGTACCACACATTAAGACTGGTCTAAGGCAGGGGTGTCAAACTCGATTTCGTTGAGGGCCGCATCAGGGTTGTGTTTGACCTTGGGGGGCCAGGGTGGGCGTGGCTAGCTCTATGTCACTGGTGTCAGGGTGCCTGTGGTGGCCCAAGAAACCGAGCTCTGCTAGCGAAAACGAGCTCTGTGTTTTGGCTGCGACAGCTTCCTGCAACCCTCTGCCAGTGAAAACGGAGCTCGGGAGGGCCGCCTGAGGGCCTCCCAAGCTCCGTTTTTACTGGCAGAGGCACCGTGGGCCGATCCTTTGCTGTTTCCAGAGTGACCCTGATGCCCAAATCTAAGTGGGATACAGCCCCTGGGCCTTGAGTTTGACACCTCTGGTCTTAGGCATCTGTGGCCCTTCCAGACATTGTTGAATTGCCACTCCCAGAATCTGTTGTGGTCCACCAGCAGTCTGCGGAGCTGGCAATGGATTTGGACAGCAATGAGGCTGACGTGAGGCCAGGGCCATCGGGGAGTGAGGTGCGGAATCCAGAGCCTCCAAAGATTGATAGTAGTGAGGCAGAGGAACAGGAGGAACCTGTTCCTAATGCACGCATGAGAAGAGCTGCCAGAAGGCAATAGCAGCTCAAGCAAACATGACAACTCGGGAGTAGGGTCAAGAGATGATTGGCCCCTCCCATAAGGCTTAAAACAGACCAGCAACGGCATTTGGGCTTTGCCGGAAAACAACATTTGTAGCTTCGTCTTCTGCTTCGTCTACATCTTGCATTTATTCCTGTGACTTCTGAACGTTTGCCAAGAAAGGCTTTTAGCAGTTTGCCTAATTGGACCAAGGTTTGCGATAGGACTGAGGAATTTATGTTGGAAGGAATTTGTTTTAATTTAGTTGAACGACGCTGGGAATAAAGTAATTCTCAGCTGTTTGAATAAAGTTTGTTTTTTTCACGGACTGAGTTTCCTACTACCTACTTGGGCCTGGGTCATAACAGAATCCCCAAATTTGGAGGCAAGCTAATTGAGGTTTGAAGGGCAACCATTAGTCTGCTTCTGTACCTCAGAACTACGTAGCCAGTTATGAAAGTGTAACATTTAGAGTTCTTAGTCAATTGCTACTAGTTTTGGGAGAGTTTGTCCTTTTCTGCTTTTGTTAAAAAGTGTAAAAGATTTGCAACTATATCTCAAAAGATTGGCTTTGCTGGAGGGAATGTGGTCTGACAACATATGCACATAATTCTGTTTTCATTTGTGTGCATTTCCGTGTGTGTGTGTGTGTGTGTGTGTGTGTGTCTTCATGTTTGCCTTTGCCAAAGCACTTAATCGTTGACTTTTAACAAGCGCCGCTTCACCAGTAAGCTTGCTTTCATGGAACGTAAAATCAATCCCAACTTTGCATTTCTCTACTTAGATCCTGTTTCAGCTCTAGATCTGGGGCAGCAGCTCCAGCTGAAAGTCCAGCGCATGCACGATATTGAAACTGAGAACCAGAAACTTAGGGAAACCCTTGAGGAATACAACAAAGAATTTACGGAAGTGAAGAATCAAGGTAAATTGAGATGTGTACCAGAGAAGACCCTTTCCAATTAGTTGCCAGCCCCAAAGCTTTCCTCCATGTTCTTAAATGTTCTCTTAACCAATTTTAATTAGGTAAATATTTAACGAAGAACAACTAAAACCTAAAATTCTCAAGGATCATGATCAGGAAGCAACCTCTAAAATGAAGTTTGTCAGAGGGGAGGAAAATAGGGGCAGGCTTAGTTATTGGGTGAAGTTGAGATTCCAGCTTGGTAATGCTTTAGCCCTCGTTTAGTTTAGATTCAGAGTATGACCTCAATTTAAATCTGTTTCATGGTCAGAATTAAATTGTACTTTAAAAAAAAAATCTTAGCTGATCATTTGTTTTTGCTTTTTTAAAAAAAAACATTCTGGAAGCCAATATTCAGACAAATTCAGTGCATTAATTTATACCTTATGATTCCAGCAACTTCCTTAAGTACAAAATATGTGTTGTTTACAACAAAAGCTAAGTGATGCACCATTTTCTCTCCAGAATAATCTTGTGATGCTACCTCTTGCAACCTTCACTGTAGCTACAGTTTGTTTATCCCTAGGGCAGAATGCAGATAGTGAAGTAATGTAGGTTACTTATTTAAGTGGATGGGCAAACTGTTGAAGGTGTCTGCTGTACATGGAAAGGCCATTATCTTGTGGAGTAAGCACTCATCTCCCCAAATTGCTCCAGGTTTTGTTGGAGGAGGAGGAGGAGGCTGAAGGGGAAGTGATGAGCACACATGTACAGTATATGTGCCTTTGCAGTAAGCCTGCACTATCCTGAACCAGCAGTAAGAAGAAAACACATTCCAGGGGGAAAAAAACATTTTCCCAGTAGGCCTGGAGTTGTCCAAAAAGTGTCCAATTCTGATCATTATGACAGTAGGCAAATTACTTTAGGCTTGAAAGTGTTCAACTGCAAAATTGAGTAACAATTTTAAATGTTTAGGTCTGTGATCAGATATCAAGAATAGAGAGTCTACTTCAAAGCATTTCCTTATTCGTTTTTTTTCCCCTCACAAGGAATGCAGCTTTATAACATCAGAAATCATGGGAGTAACCCCTCCCCAATAAATTATGTGTGTTTGTGTTTTAACATTCCACATCCTTTCCATCACACATAATAATTAGCAACCTTTAGCTAAAAACAGCAATACTTTGAACAGTGTGGATTTGTAACTGCCTGTCCAAATAAAGAATTCTTCAGTTGCTGATAAAAGCTAGGCAGAGTAAAAGAAATAATATAATGGATGCCCCAGAACAAGAAAATCAGCTCTTCCGTCTGGTGGATTTTCCCTTAGAAAAGAAAAGGCACAGAGGGAGGTGCCCATCAACCATTCTTACACCTGTTCTGACAAAAACCAAAAACCACCCATTTGGAAGAATAGATTTGTAGGACTGTAGCATTCACTTAGTGATCACAGGGATTCACTTCACCACCACACAAAAAATAATGTCGTAAAACCGAGTCTGGTCATGTGGGTGCCTTGACTTACAACCGTAGCGGCTTATGGCTGAAAATCCAGTCCCATTTCAGTCACCGATAATATTACAAGGTATCGCTGCCGTTTCATTTTTCTGTGCACTCGCATTAGAAAAGCGTGTGCTATGCTTCCTGACAAAGTCCATTGATCCCGCTCAAACCTTAAACATTTAAAGTTCAATTTAGCATTTAGGGAATAAAAATCTCCAAAGGGACTCATAGCCATTGATTTTGTGTCAGGGTTGAAGAGCTAAAGTTTTAAGTCATGCTACTGCTGCTCTTGCTGTTGCTGTACTGCAGGGCAGAGAGAACTCTGCTGTGCTACCAGGTGTGGTGGCTTATTACTCATTTTCTTTCTCTTGTTGCCTTTTTTTCCCCCCCTCTCACCCCCTCCCAAAAGAGGTGACAATAAAAGCACTTAAAGAGAAAATTCGGGAATATGAGCAGACCCTGAAGAATCAAGCAGAGAACATTGCTCTTGAAAAAGAACAAAAGTTGCAAAATGACTTTGCTGAGAAAGAAAGGTACGACAACAAACGTGTGCATATGAATAACAGCGGCTGTTGCTTGGTGGTATGGCACCAGCTGGCAATGGATTAAAATATACCCACCTACTCTGGTCCTTTCCACCCCTTCCCCCTATCCTTTTTTTAAAATCTTAAGTCTGACTTTAGCATCTCAAATAGAGTGTAAAATCAGTATGTATATCTCCATCTAATATTATTGTTGCTAACGTGACTATTATAATTACCATATGTAGCATATTTGACATCTTTTGAATATTCTGTGCATTCAATAGAAGCACTCCTAGATATGAATAAAACACAAAATTTGACAAGGCAGCAGAAGCCCAGAGTTCAGGCAACCCATAAATCAAATATATAAGTAAATAATCAACCAGCAAACAATTATATTACATTTGAAAAGTTTGGTAGATTATCACATTTCTAAAACTGAAGTCTGAATATGTTGGAAAACATAATTTCTGGAAATAGGTTCTAAATCTCCTCCCGTCCCTGTTTATCTTCATGTCCTGAGTGAGGATCCAGGATCTTTGGTTTAAAAGTTTGTAAATCAGCTGGCTGTAGCTCTGTATCGTGGCATAAATGTTTGTCAAATTAACTCTGTTACCCTGAGCTACAAGCAAGCTGAACCATGCTTTTATGTGATGGCTTCTTTGCCTATCCAGGCAACCAGCTTCTCCCACTTAATTGCTTGGCCATTAAGGTTTCATATTGAACTCCTGTGAGAGATGGGTGACACATTAAGATGGGTGGCACATTGAGATGGCCTCATAATAAATGCCAAATGATGTGGAATTTCTACACAGTAAATCTGGTGGAACATTTTGAAAGCTTGAGCTAAAGTGCGAACAATGCCTCTGAACTGGCTCTATTTTTGGTTGTTCAGAGCAACCCAATTTTAAAAAGAGAAGAACTCACCAGTATAGATCGGTGCAACTTTTTCAGATGCAGGGCTCATTGCACTGGCTGGCATGCTAAAGGCTGAATACCCAATGCCAGAACAAAGAAATAGGCAGAATGGGGACGAAAACTGAACATTATTTAAACTTTTGGTGGAACACAATGAAATACAATTTAATATAAGAACATGAATGTTGCAATTTTCCACTTCTGCCTTATTCAAAATTAAAATTTCAACGAGGTGCTCTGGGAGAGTAGCCAAAACATTTGAAGACATTGTGTCTCACGTTGTGCGCCCTTCCTCTATTGCTCGTGGGCCATTTCTATGGGCTTTTTGTCCCTTTGGTTAACTTCTTCCACAAGGATTTATCACGAGAGTCTTTTACAGAAGCAGTGAGAAAATATGCTGGTTTAGGCTTTCATAATAGCATGAATGAAACAGTGATGACTACAAGGGCTGAAAGGCCATCACCTGTTTTTCTAGACCGCATCTATTTAGCCCAAAAGCTCATCGCTACTCCAAGAGAACATTGTAAGGTGTACTCAGAGAAGCTAGCTTGTTATTAGGAAGCAAAAAATTGTGTCGCATAATGCACTCATAATTCATAAGTTCCATCCAAAGGTTATCTTCTTCCAACTAAGTCCCGTGACATATCACAACATTTTCCCCCTTTGCTAAACCAGGGATGGCCTGGCCAGCGCATGACGCATTCGGCCCATGGGCCGCGAGTTTGACACCCCTGAACTAGGGGATTCATGTTCCCCCGGTTGGAGAATTCCTTTGTGGTAACCCCCATGTGTGAAACTGTGTTTATTATTTATTCTAAACACGCCCCCCCACACATCAATGTATCCTACAAAAATTGAGCATATTTTCAGTTTCTTGGTGTTAATGTAGTTCTCTGTTTACAGAATGTTGCAAGAGACACAAATATCAACGGCCTCAAAGCTGGAGGAAGCCGAACACAAACTGCAGACGTTACAAACAGGTTGGCTGGTTTTCCCCCTTCCGTGACTGATAACGATGGAGAAGAATAAGGGAGTGGGTAGGCTTGGGAACTCATCCATGCAAGGGCTGCTTTAACTTTCAGCCTGGAGCATCCATAATGCAACTGGTATAGAAGCTGGTTGATCAATGTTCATTAAATGTTAAAAAATATATGAGGTAAACATCATATTCTAAAATCATTCTTATTAAAATCTAAGAAGAAGAATTCAAATGAGGGATTGGGGATGAGAGCATTTGGATCCATAGCACATTGCTTATCTTTTAGGCGTGAGGTAAGAACTGTTAAGTATTCCCCAGCAAATTGAAGTCTGCTTATCTTCAAGTTGCCAAGCTTGAAGAGACACTGCTGTAGACTTTAGCAGGGATGCTCATCAATGTTTCTACCTACTGCATATGAATAAGAAACTTTTTAAGCAGCTGATGCAAACCACCAATTTGATGGAATGAAAGTAGTTCAAAGGTTTAGGCCAGAACTGTCAAACTCCCGGCTCATGGGCCAGATGCGTCACATGCTGGCCATGCCCACACCTGGTTTAGCAAAGAGGGAAAAAGTCCCGATACACCACGTGATGTGAGATTGACACCCCTGGTCTAGGCCATAAATGTCGTTGAAACAACTTGACCTATCTTTTTGCAGAGTGGAAGTCGTTCTGTTTTCTGCATTCCCAATCGAAATCTTTATGTTGCTTGCTGGATGCTTTTAGGGCCAAAATGAATGTGTTACAGCAATGTGTGTTTGTGTGTTGCATCTGATTTATGGAAAGAATATAATATAAGGAAATCGTCCCCACATCAGCAAAAATATAATGTGTGAATGTCCATTCAGTGACAGCAAGTATACATTTCTTAGTAATGTAATGGTGATCAGAAGTGACAGCCGAATGTTGTGGTTTCAGGTGAGCACTTGAGATCCTTGGAGCCAGTAATGGCTTCAGGTGGGAGAGAGATGCCTTTAACAGTATCTGTCTCATCTCAGGATCACAGAGAAGCTTGGAGTGAGGTGAAAAAGTTCTCTGACTTTGCCCTGAGTAGTTGCTATAGAAGGATTTTTCATTCACAAAAGAAATGAATGCTTTTTCTCCTGCTCATCCTCTTCTATCAGGGCTTATTTCTAGCTTATTGCCTTATGCTCCCCTACCAGAGCTGCGCTTCTGTCCCCGTTTCCTTCCCACTTGAAGTTGAAACAGGTCCCTGGATAACTCTGAACAAGGGGTTCAAGTCACAAGAGCCTATCTATAAATAGCATACAGCTTCACCAGATGAAGCAGAAGAAAAATTTAGAAACTTTTCACCATTCGTGAACAAGAATGGTGGTCAATTTTGGGTTCTTTGTGCGTCTCTGTATATTTTCTAAAGAAAAGAATTCAAAAATGCTTTTAAGCATTGTTTTTCTGCAATGTGATTTTGTTTGGTCAGGGAGAAGGCTTAATGTAAGATGACTTTTCAGAAAGAGAACAGTTCATAGCTCAGTAGTAATTGAGTAGCTGCTGCTGCTGCTTTTTAAAAAAAAACATTTCTTTTTTCTTCTCCATCCTTTAGCCTTGGAAAAAACACAGACAGAATTATTTGACCTGAAGACAAAATACGATGAGGAAATGACAGCAAAGTAAGATCTTTCAACTCCTCTTCAGCACATATGACTTGTGTTAACCTTCTGCCTCTGAGGGCAAGGATAAATACAGATAGTCCTTGAGTTACAACAGTAATCGGACCGGAATTTCTGGTCGCTAAATTATGTGGTCATAAAACATGACTTAGTGTGATTGCACTGTTTAGCGATAGCAATCCTGGCGCTCCCCATTGCTGCTGTTAGCCAAATTCCACTTGTCATTTGCCAAGGATCTATTCCAATTCCAGACTTAGTTCATCCCAGCCCCGAGCCTCAGTTTTTTTCAATTCTGAGAGCTGAAGTCCATGTATCTTAAATTGCCAAGGTTGAGAAACATGATCTACACACAATCTTGTCCTGATTGAGTGTCTGGAGGAAAAACATGGGTAAAATCACTGCAATGTTTTTTCCCTAGAATCTCTCATGAAATGTCTGAGGGGAGAGATTCTTAGTCATCCAGGTCATAGTTGACTCAAAGGTGCTTTTTCAAAAGGCAGCTGGACTGTTTTTCCCTTGAAGAAGAAGAAGAAGAAAAGATGTTTCACTTCTACTTCATCAGCTCAGGTCATCGATTCAGAACCGATGAAGCTTCTTGGGATGAGAAGCGAAATGCCCTCTTTTTCTTCCTCAAGGAAAAAAAAATCCAGTTGCTTTCTGAAAAAAGAATCTTTAAATCAACACTCTTGAAAGGAAGCTGCATGCAATGACATGAGTCTTGCTGCAGTAGAGAAGATGTGGCAGCCACTCGCAGAACCATTACAAAGTTTCTGTAAAACAAGTGGCAGCTAAAACAGCTAACCCAGTTGGGCTATTTCCAGGCCCCATTTTCATTTTACCCTGATCTTTTGAGTTAACAGTTCTCCAAGGAAAGCAGTTCAGTATAGCTCTATATAAAGGGGATGCAGTGGCTCAGTGGCTAAGATGCTGAGCTTGTCAATCAAAAGCTCAGCAGTTCAGCGGTTCGAATCCCTAGTGCAGTGTAACGGGGTGAACTCCTGTTACTTTTCCCAGCTTCTGCCAACCTAGCAGTACGAAAGCATGTAAAAAATGCAAGTAGAAAAATAAGGACCATCTTTGGAGGGAAGATAACAGCGTTCCGTGCGCCTTTGGCATTTGGTCATGCCGGCCACATGACCACGGAGACGTCTTCGAACAGCGCTGGCTATGTGCGAGGGGAACCTTTACCTTATAGCTGTATATGTGCTTACTGATTTGCTCGATGAGACCAGCCTTTCCCAATGTGCTGGATGACAACTCGAATCATTGGCTGCGCACGTACGAGAGAGTGAGTGATGAGACCTATTCTCCAGCACATCTGGAGGTTTACACCATTTGTAGCCACTGTGTCTCTCCATCTGCCAGCCTTCAATAAAAGAAAAATTGATTGTGGTTTTAATTCTTGAGTGCATAATGAGTCTGGGGTAAAATTTGTGTTTGGGGGTGGACTTGCATAATGGAGAGTGTATTAGAGACGTCAGCGTTTGAAGGATGCTGTTCCCTTTCAGGTTTTTTGTCAGAAATTGAGCAGACAGGTTCTTCAAATGAGAGGAACAAAAGAAGCAGCTATCCTCCCGACAGGACAGCTGCAACAGCAAAATGCCTATGTTAAACTCTTCTAAGAATCCTTTGCAGTATATAAGTATTTGGAAAGTTTTTTTGGAAATGTTGCAAATGAGGGATTGTACACTGGCCTTTTGTTGCCTGCAGGAATGAGAAGCTGATGGTGACTTTACCCACTTTCCCCCTTTTTAAAAACATTTTTTATAGGATCACTTACAGTTTTGGAATTGGTATTCAGAACAGTTCCAGGACAATCCATCCCCCATTTTGAGATTTGAAATTTAAACCAAAAAATAAAATAAAATTAAAAAGTAGAGAAAATACAATGGCAAGGGACTGGGCTGTTTTCTTATTATCCAGATAGAAAACTGCCAGGATTTTGAGGATTTATTATTTTGTAGGGACATTTAAAGATGCTTTTATTTCAGTTTTGTGAGCACCCTAAGGTGAAAAGCAGAATAAAAGCTCTGAACTCTAGCAGTGCTGTTGGGAAGAATTTTTTCTAAAATGAAAATGATGGTGATGAGTTCAACCGTGTGCAAATTATATGGCACTTTAGAAATTTTGGGGTGCACAGTTTACAGCCCCCAAAGCTTGGATATGGTTTCAAGAAGCCTAAGCTGCTGACTAGTCATTTTAATGTGCTCAGGGTGAAAAATTAATAAGCAATATTAAGCCGTATTTAATTTTTACATTCCGGGCTCATTCACCCACTTGTAGCACTATGGTCTCTGATTTCAAGCAGCTCTCAGCTCAAACATAGCTACATGTGTGTCTTTATATATGGTATATATATGTTTTAAGCACATATGATGGCATTAGCCTGCACCCTTTCCTCTCTCCCTGTTTTAATTTTCAGGCTGTGTGAGGGCTGGGGCAAGTTTTCGTTGTCCATGTAACTTAGTAGCACAACACAGAAATAGTAGATAATTTCAAAGAACAATAACAACAACAATGATGATGATGATGATGAAGCTAAAGAGCTCTGGAATGTTAGAATTGAAACAGACAGGCACCCCAGATTTAACAACTGTTGATAAGAAAGACAAAAAAAAAACCAACAACCCAAGTCTGGATAGTTGATGTGGTAGTACCGGGAGAAGCAGAAGAGAAGAGAAAGAACTGGAGAAGATAACAAAATACAAAGACCTGCAAATAGAATGACTGTGGCAAAAGAAAGCAAAGATAATGCCAGTAGTAATAGACACCTCAGGTGCAATCCCAAAACAACTGGAGCATCTTTGGCATTGAAAAAATCACCACTGATCAATTACAAAAGGCAACTTTACTCAGGATAACTTATATCCTGCGACAATACCTTTAACACCCTCAGACAAAATATCTGCCTATCCCAGGTCCTTGGATAAAAATGCCAAATAAAGTCTTAACATCTGGCTGACTGCGTGATGGACCAGTAATAATAATACTTTTGGTATCTTTGTTGATATACGCTAGCAATTAAGATTTTCGCCGTTGTGCTAGGCCTTTGACCTTTTTAATTCCCAATTATGTTGAACAAGGTTTTTTTTTAAAAAATCCCTTATTCAGTAAACCAATTCATGGCCTAAATATGCAATATTAACTGCTTATTAGAAAATAATATCCTCCTCCTGCTCTTTATGACGATTGTTATTCATAATTATTTTGTTATTATTTAACAATACCTGTGAACAAACTCTTGCAAGCCGTCCTTCTGTCTCTAGAAATGAAGGTGTTAATGACCAAAATAAAAATGACTTTCCAGCATGTCAGCTGGGTTCTCAGAAGCTGAAATCGACAAGACGCCATCAGTAAAGTTTTCCATGTGTAGGCTTGAAATAAAATGTAATTAGGGCTTTATGTGCAGAACAAGGGTCCATTGATGACTACAGCTGGTCTTTGTTTTCTTCTGTCACTGAGTGTGGGAGGTAAAAAAAGTGGTCCTCTTCATGTTTATTAATGCAGGATTCCTGAGACAAATGGCAAGCACAGTTTAATGTTTGTTGGAACATGGAGGGGCTTGCCAAAACAGTTGTGTAAGAGAATTTCAAGGTTTTCAGATTGCGGCTGTTCCTGAATTAAAAAATCAGATGGTGGAGCTGTATGTTTCCATACCGGAGGCAAGCTGAGCAGGAGAAAGAGTGGCAGAAAGGGGTGACTGTTTAGAGCAGTATTTCCCAACCTTGGCCAGTTGAAGATGGGTGGACTTCAACTCTCAGAATGCTGGCTGGGGAATTCTGGGAGTTGAAGTCCATACATCTTCCAAGTGGCCAAAGGGCCAAGTTTGAGAAACACTGGCTTAGTGAGAAGGAGATTTGGCACCAAATTGATGTGAAGAGTGAACCAGAAAGGGAGAGATATGGCTGATTTGATTTCCAGACAATGGACAGACAATTGCGCAACTGGCAATCAATTTTGCAGGCAGAAGAATCCAGGTTTAATCTTGACACCTCAAGAAGTAACCAAGAAAGACCATTATTTGACTCAGATTTTGTAGCACTTTACTTGGGCAAAATACAGGTAGACCTTGACTTACAACCACAATGGAGCCCAACATTTCTGTTGTTAAGTGAGACATTTGTTAAGTGAATTTTACCCCATTTTACGACCTTTCTGGCCACAGTTGTTACGTGAACCACCACAGTTGTTAAATTGGTAACATGGTTGTTAAGTGAATCTGGCTTCCCCAGATGCTTGTCAGAAGGACACTGCAACCGTCATAAATATGAACCAGTTGCCAAGTATCTGAAGTTTGAGCACATGACCATGGGAATGCCACAATAGTCATAAGTGTGAAAAATGGTCATAAGTCACTTTTTCAGTGCTGTTGTAACTTTGAATAGTCACTAAACAAATTGTTATAAGTTGAGTACTACCTGTAGACAGTGGGTGGGATACATGGGCTGATTTCCAAGCAAAACATCATAGATCAGGGATCATCAACCTTTTCAATAAATGAAATTGGGCCTCTGTGGCTCAGACTGCTAATGCAGTCTGTTATAAACAGCAGCTGCTTGCAATTACTGCAGGTTCTAGTCCCACCAGGCCCAAGGTTGACTCAGCCTTCCATCCTTTATAAGGTAGGTAAAATGAGGACCCAGATTGTTGGGGGCAATAAGTTGACTTTGTATATAAATATACAAATAGGATGAAGACTATTGCTAACATAGTGTAAGCCGCCCTGAGTCTTCGGAGAAGGGCGGGATATAAATGCAAATATTTTTTTTTTTTAAATGGCTTTTCAGTGCAAATGAAATGGATTTTCAATGCAAAGTTTTCTGAAGGGCTGCCATGCAGTTACAATCCTTGCAGATTAAGGATGATCAACATACGTGTAAACCATTCATTACTCCTGTCTGCACTCATTCTAGAGAACACAGCTCAATATTTGGAACATTTATCGTAACTATGAATCTTTTTCATGGATTTTGTATGAAATAATTTCACCTTTCTTTGAAGTGCTTTTAATACCTGTCATTAATTGGTTCCAAGAGGCATGATGAATCCCAAAAATGGTTTTCCCATAAGGAATAAAGCATTAGTCACGAAGTAACCGACACCGACAATTTCTAGCTTGCATATCAAGTATCAAACAAATGATGCGTACTGGGACAAAATCTTTGTGTTAGAGTGCATTGGATACCAAATTTGATGAGTTTCAAAGCAGTCAAGTGCTGTGATACCAGTGTATTTACAGTATTCCAGTACAGTATTGATGTTAATAACTGTTTTCTCTAGCCTGTCTAAAATATCAGGACTTAACCATGGTTTAAACATCTGGAAGGACTTCAGGTTTCTGCAGTACACAACAGAAGGCAAATTAGTTGCAGAGTTCACACATCATAGCAAACTCATGTCGCAGCAACACCTGAAGAAAAGACACAAAGAAGTAGGACTTTATGAATATGATAAGAGGAAGCAGGTTGCAATCCAACCTACCAATAGAACGGAGGGATTGTGGCTTATTGTATCTACAATTTGAGCTGTAGAGATCAAATCTATTTTACATAGCTTATCTGACTGAACTGGCTCAACAAGCTATTTGTAGAAATGTTATAACACCTAAATGAGCTATAAATAATTTAAAAAAAATAATTTACAGAGTTTATCCAAGGACAGTCAGAAATTATAGGGACCAGGAAAAGAATATTTTGTAGGGGGCTGTTGGTGGTGTTTCAAATCTCGATACCCTGGTAGTTTGGATTTATGATTTTTTTAGAACTAAAATGATTTATGTATATGTTTGACAGTTATAATAAAAATGTTACTAAGAGCCTGGGAACAGTGGGGTCATACAATCAGAAAGGGATCTATAGAGTTATCTTCCATTCCGGAGAACTCCATTTTGTTATGTGCTTGAGAGCAAATTTTACATTTCCCCTTTTAACTGTCAGATTCTCCTTGTTCAGATGTTTCTCATTTTTTTCCACCCCTCTGTGCACATATGTCCGCTTGGCTTCAATTTCTGAAGCCCTGTGGTAATGTTTCTTTCTTTAAAAGCTTAAAATGCCAATTTTTATGAAGTGCATTCAGTTTCATTTTTACAGTGTTTCACCTGAAGATTTATAATTTTACGAGGAGCTGGTCACCTAAACCACAAGCTGTCCACAAACCATGCCCAAATTCCCATGTTTTGCATACAGCACTATTAAGCTAGTATTTTGTAAGCACTGAGTATATCTCTACTCTTCCTTCCTCAGGGTCTCTGTGGTGTGCCCTCTTTCACAAACATTTTCTACTTGTTGCTTGGTCACTCTTATAAAGTGTGTGCATATTTGTGTACGCATTTTACTTCAGGGTATCTATGTTTCTCTGTACATGTATACAGGCAAATAGAGAGGTAATTGTAGTGGCAAGCAAACCTTAATCAGCAGCACAACTTCTAAATATGTTCTGTATATATAGATGCTGTTTACTATGCAGCTTAATGACTTCACAGGATGACAGTATTATTAAACATAAATGTTTGGTCCTTATCTGAAACTGAAAATGGAGATGGGAAGAATAGTGGCATAAGAACACGGTTTGTTCCATAATGTAAGTTCCTGTTGATGTGCTCTCTTGTGTACATGCACATATACATACAGACATGTGCACCCATTCTTTTCTTCCTCCAACCTTTCCTCCCATCCAAGCAGAGGTAAAAACCACTGAATGTAGCCAGCTGTCTCAACTACTGGAGATTCCCTGTGAACAAGCTTTCTGATTAGAAAAGGTTTCCTTCCTGAAACGAAAAAGGGGTGGAATCGGCCCCTTTTGATTTGTTTCGTGATTTGCCTTTTCCTTTCCTCAGCTGCCATTGGTTAAGAAATATCTCCAATTGCCAGTAAGATGGCAAGGCATCATACTTTTGGCCATAGCCGAGGAACGTGGCAAGCCTGAGACATGCATTTTAATGCAGAACTTTATACTCTGGTCTTGCAGTATAGCAGTTGTGCAGCCCTCTCTGGAGCCTTCAGATTTAAGGCTTGAATGAACAAAGCCCAGGCTCAGGATAGTCCGCATGAGCCGACATTAACCTTTGCCTCCACAATGTAGAACAGTAAATTTCCCTATAAAGAAAGGGCTGGAGAACATTTTCAATAGTTTGTGTGTTGAATGCTTACATTTCAGCAAGGTAAAATTGATTGCATTGATACCTTCATCAACGGCTATATTCTTTTGGTATTTTAGAACATTTCCTTCCTTTTGAACTGCGAGATTCCTCCCCCACTTTAAAAAAAAAAAAAGAAACATAGGGTTTATGGAGGGCTGAATGTAGACAAGGGTCTTCTAGTGAATCAAACCAAGGGTGTATTTCCCACAGAGTTTCCACATCTCTTCAAACAATTTGGATTCTCCTTAAACTGACACTAGTCTACTTCTATAACAAGATCCAGTACTGGATGTTTCATTGGAGATGTTGCTTTAAGAAATGTCATCATAGGGACTAATAACCCTTTAGTGTTCTCCCCGCCCTTCCTTTCTTTGCTGTACTTTTATTTATGTATCTAATGAAGAATGAGAATTACAAACTAAAAGATATTATTAGAGATGTAGTTGCCTTAGTCTGTCACAGCAAGGTCAATAGATAAGGTGACACCTTAAAGACTTAGAAAATTGTCCTGATATCAGGGGTGAAATGCTCCCGGTTTGGACTGGATCACTCAATCCGGTAGTGATGGCGGCGGGTGGTTCGGAGAACCGGTAGCAAAAATCCTTGCCCCCCTGCCATGCTGAGCTGCACGCCCTCAGAGGGCTTTTTTTTTTTACTTTTAAAAGCTTTTAAAAGAAAAGAAAAGCCTCTGAAAATCGGGCAACTCAGCTGGGATCATCAGAGCCTTTTAAAAGCATTTTTACAACCTCTTCAGCCTAAGAGGTTGTAGAAAAAATGCTTTTAAAAGTAAAAAAAAAAGTTGGCCACACCCACCCAGTCACATTACCCCACTCCCCGCCATCAAGCCACACCCACAGAACCTGTAGTAACAAATTTTACATTTCACCACTGACGGATATCCATCATTGTTGCAGCCTTGGCTTTCCTAATGCATCTTTACTGCATTTAACATAGTTTCATCCTTGTCTTCTCTCCACTACATTAAAGTGCTTGCAAGTTTGTATGAAACATCTTTTGGGATTAATTGGGACAGGATTTCTTTAGCACAACATTTCCAAAGATGCACAAACATCTACCACACCAGTCCCAAATTAGATTAACAAAAAGAAAGAATATATATTTCAGGTCTTTCCAGCAGATTGGAATATGGGACAAACATAGAATTACACCTAGTGGCTTTTATCTGCACATGGAAAATTTGCCATCTTGGTAGGAATTAGTCAGCATGAAGGGTTTTTTTGGCATCCCCGTTACAAAATTACTTTCACTAAAAATTCCAGATTTCATTATTCCTCTAAATCAGTGTTACTCAACCTCAGCAATAAGTCAGGTGGACTTCAGCCCAGAAATTTTGGGCTCAATTGTGGGCGTAAGTCGAGGACTGCCGTAAATAATATAAATTTTGCTGCTGTAAAATTTGCTTCAGCAAATTTCATATTTTTTTGGGTTGATAACTCAAAAATTAGTTTACAATTCCAGCTACTTTTGTACCCACACCTGTACTCACAATATCTTTGTAGGGACAAATCTTTAGTTCAGATATTGCCATATGCAGTCACCTGCATGGATAATAAAATCTCTGGAAATAGTGCAAGGTATCTCCAGAAATAATCCTGGGTATTGCCTTTTCTGCCACACAGCTAATATGTTAACAAGTTCATAAGACAAAAGACAAAGAGAGGGAAGATACATCTGTAGAGTTCCCATCCATAATGGTAAAAGGACTTTTGTGCATTTAAAAATGTGATAGAGAGAGAGATGTTAACTTCGTAGAGTCAGTCTGGGTACAGAGGTGTTAATGGCACTTGCAAAGGATTTATTCTTGAGCAGTGTTTAAAGTGTTTGCCTTGAGCTCTTTTAAATCACACATACATTTTCAAGTGATATCCCAGAAATACATTTGTGCTCCTTCTTAAATCACAGCGAGGGCTTTGCGTTCCAGCCAAAAAGTTTTCCCATGAGACCAGCACGGCAAGGAGAAAAATAATAGTACAGTAATAATAATAATAAAAAAAGCTGTTAAGAAAAGACCAGGAAAAAAATATGTCTGGACAGGAAAACTCCTTCAGAAGCTCAGTTAATGGGTTACAATCAACCCTCAGAAAAGGCCTGAGAAGTTCGGCTTTCTTCATAAAGGAATTGGCAAGAGTTTTGCCCTATTTCCTGACCCCAATTGCAGTTGTTTCCAAGTTGGATCATAAAATTCTTCCTGACATCACTGAACTCAGGAATTCTGTTTTTGCAACAGGAAGGTGCTCTAATTTGAATCGAATTATTGGGGGGGGGGCACAGTCCTTTTTTGCTGTGTCATTTCCTGACCAAAATCTTTCAAAATGTTCTTTTCTGAGTATAGAGCTACATGTAATATGCCCGCATCTTTTGTTAGTTTAAGAAGAAGGAAAAACAAGCCCATGTTCTAATGGCAGTTTTGGCCACAGATCATATGTGGGGGAATGTGAAGGAGAAGAACATTTTACCAACACCAGACTGATCAAAATCTGACTTAATGGTACTTTTAAGAGCAGCTTTAACCCTTCAAAAGAGAATACAGTGTCTTGCAAGCCATTTCAGCCAGATTTGATCTTTATTTTAACTCTCCCAACTGATAGGCTGATGTAACTTTCCTTGCCTGACCATAATGGCTGAGAAATGTTGAGGAGAATTTTAAACCCAACACATCTGGAGAATATCGAGGCAGAGTTGTGTGAAGGTTGAGTTAAAGCAGATTAAGGAGATAACATTGTCAGTGAAGACTAGAGTTATTTGGTGCCATTTGCACCATTTTTGAATAGTGAATAACAGCTATTCATGTATATTGAGGAGAAATAAAGCTGGAAAATTGAAAATACAACTGGATGAAGGTAGAATTCACTTTCTGCTCATTGGACTCGCTGCCTCATATAACATTGTGAAACATTGTTCATTCGTTTACATATTCCAATTTCAGATTTAATTTTAATGCTAGTATGTTAGAACAGGGGTCCTCCCACTACAGCGCCTTGAGCCCTTTAGAAGCGGGCCATGGAAGTGCTGGGCGAGCATGCGCACACATATCCTCACTCAAGCGACCAGTGGACGTGTGCGTGTGCTCTTATTTGCATGAGTGGTGGGTGCGCTTACCTGCCAGCTGTGCACGTGGAGCTGCGTGCATGCACTCTTGTCCGCTGCTCAAGCAGAACCATCCCTCCCCCCCCCCCAGTCTGCAAAGGTAGGGGAACTCTGCGTTAGAGGAATAGATCTGGTTAGACCGCTACTATATATTTCAAACATACAACCCGGTAGCCGAGGTAATGTTGCTCTCATGTTGTGCCTATTTTGTAATCCGTAGAACCACTAGAAACTCGCCTAGGGAGGCTTGTTTTTAAATACATTGATATGATCCATAATTCTGGACTATTGAGTTGTATATTAAAAGTACACAGTGGCTCTGAATCCAGTCAACAAAACAGTTACTAATTTTCCCTAGCGTGTTACATCAATGCCATTTTCTGATTTAAGCTGGTGGTCATGCATAATGCCTAGGCGATGGCTGGGTTTCCATAACATACTAAACCACAATCTGTTTAACTCCTTTTAACTTGCTCTAGTTTGCTGTGCAAACTGAACCAACAGGTTTAGTATCTGAGTGAGATGGAGAATGTTTTACTGGTCTCAGTACCCCACAAACATCGCCTGCTTGGTTTTTGTCTGTTGCATGCCAGGTCAGCTCCATCCCTTGATTCATTCCACTAATAATGCAGATATCAAAAAAAGTAAGGCAGCCAGAGCAAAGTGGCTTTGGCAGAGGGAGGGGTTGGGGGTGGGCAGAATGTGTACACACAAAAGGGGCCAGATTGTCTGTTCCTATCGCCATTGTTTTCATAACACTTCACAAGCAGCAAGAGAGATGGCTCAGCCAGCCAATTTATGAGGAAGCCCCATAAAAGGAGGTTAGCATGGAGGAAAACTTTGCACTTGGCATTTTTAAAAATTGCACTCTGTCTTCTGTAGGTGGAGAGCAAGCCTCATTCTTAAGTTGAACTACATTCTGGTAAAATCTGCCCTGTGTGCTGGTGCACCCAGAACTAAATATTGTGCTGCTACAATCGCATTACATTCTGGGGCACAGCAGGCTCTCTATTGTGAGCTTAGAGATCATTGAGCCATCAAATTCTACCATCACAATTTGATCTCTGTTCACAAAATGAAACATTCTTAATTGTACTTTAAACACACACCCAAGAAGCCTTGAAGAAGGAGGCCTCTTCTAGCTCTAGAAGCATGAAAAAGGTGGAGTCTTGCCATTGAGTCAACACTAGGAGAATATTTATTCCCCATAGTTTGGGTAAATTGAAACAAAGTGTGGGGGGGTTGTTCCCAGGTAAGTCTTCCTGACTTGCCTTTGTTGTTTTGATCACATGAGAAAGGTATAATTTGAGGACACGGTGTTAGAATCTTCACAATCCATCATTATTGGCTATGTCTTTTTGTAGCCAAGAGGCAAATCTTTCTAAGAAGGGTGTGTCTTAGTGAATCAGATCAGACCTGTCCAGTCTATTTTACTCCTATTCTGGCCACCAGTTCAGATCAACTGGTCTGTCTTTTAATAATAAAAAAAAGTTGTACCTCTGACTTAGTTGCTAAATGGGTCCACCAAATTGCTCCTAAGAATAGTCTGTTTAAAAAAAATGATTTAGGAGTATACTGATTTTCTGAGATGCTGCCAAACTGTCTTTTAGAATGGTATCTCAGCAGAGCTCCATATGGCTCCCACCCTAATGACATTCAGAAAGTTACTCAAAACTTTGCTGTTATCCCAGATTTTGGGGCAGAGTGCTGGTTGACCTATGTAGCATTTTTGTTACCGTGTTTCCCCAAAAATAAGACTGGGTCTTACATTAATTTTTGCTCCAAAATAGGGCTTATTTTCCAGCTAGGTCTTACATTTGGGGAAATATGGTACTAAATGTGTTTGTCTTGCTGACGAGCTTAGCTAGGGCTTATTTTTGAGGTAGGGCTTATATTACAAGCATCCTGAAAAATCATACTAGGGCTTATTTTCCAGTTGAGTCTTATTTTAGGGGAAACAGGGTACATAGAATATCACCTTCTTCTGGATACTTATGTTGTTGTTGTTGTTGTTCTCCTTCTCCTGTTTTTACTTTTTAAAATCTAGGCTGCACAGAGTCATCTTGGAATTGGGCAGCCTCTAAATTGTATTAAATAAAAAAAAGGGGGTAGATGAGTGGTGGCACTGCTGTTTGTATCTCCTCCTTCTCGGCCTTTCTACAGGATAGGGTAACAACAAAGACCATTTAATAACAAGCCTTGGCTCTGTACTGTGTCAAGTGCTATTCAACACTTTAGAAGTGGTGTAGCAATATCAGACTGCAACCAAAAAAAGCAGACACGAATTGGAGCATTTATAAATTTTCACAGCCACCTCTCACCAAAGGTAACTTTAGTATTTGCTGTCAATGTGCTGAAAGTTCATGCAAGTTACACATGTCTCCTGTTTCTGCAAAGCTTAGCAAGGAAGCAAATCACTGTTTTCCTCTCTTGGTGGGAGGCAACCTTCCTTTTATGGAGCAGAACTATGACTATTGGAAGCTGGGGGAGGACTCTTAAGGAATGACCAGGGGGTTTTTTTTGGGGGGGGGAGGGGTTAACATACATTAAATTAGCAGCTTCTTAATTTTTCATAGAAGGTCACTGTTTAATTACAGGAAAGATGCCTGTTATTCCATCAGGTTTGTGGCCGATCATAAAAATTGCAAGCATTCCTCTGGCAGACTAGTTGTTGTTGGGAGTTGGAGCAGACACAGAGGAAGTCATTACTTCAGAGGGGAGAGTAGGAGCAAGCTGCTCAAAATTGCATTTCTCCCTGCTTTTCTCAAGCTCTAGTACTCATCCTGTCTTTAATCATGATTTTGGCATGGACATTAGATATTCAGCAAGCTGCTGTATGGTTTTATTTTGTGATGATCAATTGTATGTGTGCTGATACGCAACTATGTGGTAGGCACAACCACAATGATTTTTGTTAGTATTCCAATGAAGCGGAGGTGCTGATTTGCTTGGAAAGATCCCACGTCAGTTCTCCTTGTACAAAATGCAGAATGCACATTCATATACCCTGCAATAGCATTCCATTTCTTAGAACCATGTAAGTTGCCATCTGAAGAGTATGAAATATATTTTCTGCTGAACCAGGATTCTTTACCAACTTCAAATTTCACTTCCATGGAGAACCAGATTAAAGGTATTGCTGAAATACATTGAGAGGGAGTTGCAATTAGAAGATGAGTGAGTAAGCAGCATTCAAACCCCCAATACTTCCTGGTACCGTAGGTTTTTGGCTCATCACACATTGAACTACTGTTTTTTCATAAGGTTTTTTCACCTTTCTCTAAGTTGCATCCTACCTGGATTCTGTTGACAAAAGGAAATTAATACTATGGCCCCAGGGACTTTGTTGACTCCTTTCAGGCTGATAATTGGAAAGCACACCAAGGCTTGGTCTCCAGCTACCAGACAATGGTTAGAGAACATGGAAGTTGTAGACCAAAACATTTGGAAGGTACCAGATTGCTTGTCTATGCATTCATGTGTGGAAGCAACCCACATGTAAGGGCATCATTCTTAACTGGCTCCAGGAATTATGCTATAATATTTGTAAAATAATATCTTGTGTCAGATGATTCTCACTCAAAACCGTGTAATGACACACACAAACACACATTTGCATTATCATTAGTATTCCTTTGTCCCTTGAGTATTGGAAGAGATTTCCTTTCATTTATGAATTCTCAAGGTTATTGGATTATTTCTTCATTTACACCCTTCCTCTACATCCAGAGAGTACTCCAAGCATCCAAAAGGTACTCCAAGCACCTTCTGTTACAAAGAAGTAAGTCTTGTTGGCTGCTCTGGGACCCTTTTAAAATGATATGGGTACCATCACCATCTTCTTGTGGCCCTTCCCTTCTGTAGTCAAGATGTCTGATGTTAAAGTGTGGTACGGAGAGAGAGAGAGAGAGAGAGAGAGAGAGAGAGAGAGAGAGAGAGAGAGAGAGAGCATTAACATTCTCTCTTGCACATTCTAAAATAATACCTGCTAAAAATCCAGTATATGTTATCTATATTAATCGGATGAATTTCAGACCATTGATTAAGGTGGCTTTAATTGGACGATCATCCTAATTAGCATAATATCTCCTTTGTTCCTTGGCTTAAACCCTATCTGCGTGTCTCAGAAGTCCTTTGAGACAACAAATTAGCTCATTCAAGTGTAGCTCACTTAAAACTGGTGTTTACGAGGTCGGCTTTCTTTCTCAGAGTTTCTGACTCCCCTTATTTTGCTCTAAATCACTGTCCAAATTGCATATGTAGTAGTCAGCTAAATAATGTAAAGTCCTTTAATTTTTGGCATGTTAATATAGCAGATATTAAACTCTGCAGCACGCAGCTTAATTCTCCAAGTTGCAATTTTAGAATAGATTCTTGCGCTCTCCCCCCCCCTCCCCCGCAAGTTGAATGAGCCTTGAACAACTTTGGGGGGGGGGGTTTAGGTCACATATTACACAATGATTTGTGTTTGTTTTTAGAACATATGCAAGACCATTTCTTGCATTTGTTTTGCTATCTACTATATTGTTTGTTATACTTTGTTTGGCAAATTAATATTATGCTATGCAGCCTAAAGCCAAACTGAAGGTAGTAATTCAGTTTTTTCCTGCCTTGTTCTGTGCTGAATTAAAATACGTGGAAAGTGGTTTCATTTGGATACATTGACAAAGGTGGGGAGATGTAAAATTAGATGACAGTCAGCTTCTATTTTTAATATTAATGGTGAACCACTGGTAGGCAATAGCTGTGGATCATAAGCATTTCTTTTAAAACAATAGGAGACAGTGGTTTCTCTTGGGAAACCTGCTGTCCATTTGCAAGCATAAGTAATGGCTCAGTTCCCAAACAATCAGAGTACCAGGTATCCCCTTAAGATCACTCAGTGCAAATTAAGGAGACATTTAATTCTCAGAGCAAAGTTAGAAGTGGGGGAAAGAGGTCTTTATGGAAGTCTGTTCACTGTTTCTTCTCTCTTACCGTTTGTACAGGATTGACCAAGTTTGACTTTTCTCAAATGTTCTTATATGGATGACTCTAGTAAGCATGAGCAGGGAACTGTATGATCCAGTTAAGTATTTTCAGCAATAAAAGAGGTCAATAAATCACACATTAGTTATATAAATCAAACTCTGAATCACTTTTTAAATCATAATACTCCACCTTCCAAATTTATTCTTGGTTTCATAATGCTTTGCAAGATTACGTGTCTGAATTTAATTTAGTGGATGTTTAATAGTCCACTAATCCTTTCCTATGGGAGTACACGTTCTTCTGTACACTGAAATTGTTTTGTGCTAGATTATTTCCTGATATCTCATTCTTCTTATTTAAGGTTAAAGCCTGTGGTATAGGCAGAATTATAATTTCAGAATATGCTCGGGTGAAACTTGGGATTTCTTTTAATCCATTCATAAATATCTCTTGCTTATATATTTGCTGAACAATGAAACATTTTATTAAACAGGTAGGACAGGAAATGGCAGAGGTTTGTTGTGGGGGTTGCATTAATTGGAACTTCGTCTCATTGTTGTCTTTGGAACAAGACACCATCAAAGCATTTATTCAAATGAAGGATTCCATATATTAAAAAGAAATGACAGTTAGATGAAGTTAATATTTTCCAGTAGGAAACTAAAAGCTACTAACTCTTAATGCTCACATTCATCTTCTCACCAATATATTCTTTGGTTACCGATAAATACAAACTTAGGAATTCTATTTTGAAAGCAAAGGACTTGTTATTATATCACATCAGGCAGCCGTATTGGAAAAAGGAGCAAAGTCTAGTACTGTAGGTTGTTAGTTTTCAGAATCAAACAAATTAAGGCAGTGTAATATTGTACCATCTGTTTGAGATACAGAAAAAGCATATGCAGACTCCAGAGCTGCTATTCAACTATTTAAAAAGAAAGTATATAGTTTAGGGGGGAAAACCCATCAGTAAAAGGCACAATTTATTCATTGTTACAGAAAGTGATATTTACTTTTTTTTCTCTTCAAACAGTTGTCACTGTACTGAAATCTGTGAACTGAGAAAGACTCCTGGCTCTTGATACTAAATATATTGGATTTTTATCTCATGTATTTTTTGAGGTGTATGTTACAACCTTTTTCAAATAAATCCCCACCTTTAAGTTTTGACACGACAAATTGCTCTAAACAGGGCAAAAATGTAACTATATTCTGACTTATTTCTTTGATAATGGCCAGAAAAGGCCATTATTATTTTAATCATGGTTTACTGAATAAATCAGAATTACTGGAGTATTGCTGAGCTACAGACCACAGTAGCTGGATTCACACACTGAAAGCAAAATTGAGCAGGTCACTTAATTACTTAATCTACGAATTGAGCTAATACTATAATGGACATGAAATAATGAGTGGTCATTTGGCTATTCCACTAATGTCACATTAACTCTCAATTTTAAAATTGTGTTGATTTTACATACATTCTTTTTCTCTTGAGCCTTTTGACCTGATGTTAAAAAAACAACTTTTGAAACTCCTCATTATTGTAGAAGCAGCTTGATGCTAGCAGCATTGTGGGATAGCAGTTTAAAAAACTTTTACTTCAATCACAGGATTATTAAGTGGCCATTCCAATGCTGCAAGCAACTGTAAGATAAAATAAATCTGTGGGAACACAGAATCAGCTGTTCCAATCTTTGGCTCATGTTGCTTATTTCTATATCACTGAAATGATGCACTCCAGATTTCAAAAAAAGCTGTTCATCTCTTTAAAGTCTCCTTTTGCCTTTTTGTTCTGACTGCCGGTGGAAGTCTGTGATGCAATGCAATGCAGTGCTTTTATTTAAGTGAATTGTATAGCTTCCCAGTATCAAACAGGTAGGTTTTATTTGCAAAACATATTAATGAAAGTGTTGATAGTTTTATAAGCACTTGTGGCTTCATACAAAGAACAAATAAAAAGAACAAAACAAGAAGAGAAAAATATTACATGTTTTTTTCCCCTTCTCACCAAAATATTATCCTGCAACAGATTTATTGTCTCGGGATGTATTCAGTTAAATTCACTGTAGGCTTTCAAATCTTCTATATGTAAAGAATTCAGGGTCCCTTCTTTTTTGGAAGGAGCAATCAATGTGAGGTGAGAAAATGTCATAGGAAGAATTTGAGACACTGGTGAGTCAATTGATGTTTCAATTTACATACATGTATATGTATCATTGACTATGCTAAAGCCTTTGTGTGGATCAAAACAAATTGTGGCAAGTTCTTAAAGAGATGGGCATACCAGACCATCTTATTTGTCTCTTGAGAAACCTGTATATGGGTCAAGAAGCAACAGTGAGAACTGGACACGGAACCACTGATTGGTTCAAAATTGGGAAAGGAGTCTGGCAAGGCTGTATACTATCGCCCTGCCTATTTAACTTATATGCAGAGCACATCATGAGAAAGGCGGGGCTGGATGAATCAAAAGTTGGAATTAAGATTGACGGGAGAAATATCAACAACCTCAGATACGCAGATGATATCACTCTAATGGCAGAAAGCAAAGAGGAACTAAAAAGCCTCTTGATGTGGGTGAAGTAGGAGAGTGCAAAAGTTGGCTTGAAACTCAACATTAAGAAAACTAAAATCATGGCATCCGGCCCTCTCAATTCCTGGCAGATAGATGGGGAAGAAATGGAGGTAGTGACAGATTTTATTTTCCTGGGCTCCAAGATCACCGCAGAGGGGGACTGCAGCCAAGAAATTAAAAGACGCTTGCTCCTGGGGAGAAAAGCTATGGCAAATCTAGACAGTGTACTAAAAAGGAGAGACATCACCCTGCTAACAAATGTGTGTATAGTCAAGGCTATGGTTTTCCAAGTTGCAATGTATGGCTGTGAATGTTGGACCATAAGAAAGCTGAGCGCCAAAGAATTGAAGCCTTTGAACTCTGGTGCTGGAGAAGACTCCTGCGAGTCCCTTGGACTGCAAGGCAAACAAAAGTCAGTCCTAAAGGAGATCAACTCTGACTGCTCTTTAGAAGGCAGATCCTGAAGATGAAACTCAAATACTTTGGCCACCTATTGAGAAGGAAGGACTCCCTGGAGAAGAGTCTAATGCTGGGAAAGATTGAGGGCAAAAGAAGAATGGGATGACAGAGAATGAGGTGGCTGGATGGAGTCACTGAAGCAGTCGGCATGAACTTAAATGGACTCCAGAGGATGGTAGAGAACAGGAAGGCCTGAAGGAATGTTGTCCAAAGGGTCGCGATGGGTCGGACATGACTTCACAACTAACAACAAAATATGTATCACACTATGTTCCTGTGTTATGCAGAGCACAGGAAAGGATTAAGAACTAGTATGCCATAAAAAAAAAAAAGAAACAGCTATGTGCAAGTATACAGCATGTACCTCCAAATTGGTGGATTGTGGGTAATGGTCGTTGGTTTACAAAATAACCTCTAGGTTAGAGATGCTAGCTTGCATAAAATAATATCAACATGCCTGAGGGAAAACTGGGCTTTGGTGGTGCTTGTGCCATACTGGCAAAAACATCCCAGAATTGACTAATACTGTACCTAATGCTAATACCATTGCAAGCAGTGCTATATCTGGCAAAGTTGCACTTAAGATAGGTAGCCTAGTTTATACCTTTTCTTTATTAAAAAAAGCAAGGTGAGACATTTTCACTGCTTTAGGTGATCACTTTATTCTGTATTTCATTCTGGTTGATCAAAAGCAGTGCACTTCTTCACATCACACATACTGTAACTAACTGATAAAACTCATTGTTCTAAGATGCCTTTAAAATAAAACGATCTAAGAAGACCTCTTTGATCAAATCAGAAGTCTGTCGATAGGAATCTTTCATCTTTAGCAACTCCAAAAGAAAGCATAAAAGGCTTAATGTACTGCACTCTTGGAAATTATTTTCAAAAAATGCTATTTATTTAGCCATCATCACTAATAAACATGTTTAAGACCTTCAGAATAACAGACATCTTTTATTTGGTGACAATGAACTCCATATTATATCTATTTAAGGGGGAGGAGTCAGTTGGATTACTCATTATAATATCTAAATTTCACTTTTAACTCAGTGGTAGAATTCAAATTTTTTTACTACCGGTTCTGTGGGCGTGGCTTGATGGGTGTGGCAGGGAAGGATCCTGCAAAATCTCCATTCCCTCCTCATGCCTGGGGGAAGGATATTGCAAATCCCCATTCCCACCCCACTCGGGCCAGCCAGAGGTGGTATTTGCCAGTTCTCCAAACTAGTCAAAATTTCCACTACCGGTTCTCCAGAACCTGTCAAAACCTGCTGAATAGCACCCCTGTTTCAACTTCAGAGCCAACATGTTTTTCAAGCTGAAATAATGTGGTGTACTACCTTCAGCCTCAACAGTATTTTGACTCCATGGCATACTTTCTGTTCACTCAGTATTCTACTTAAAATCCCCCAGATGAATTGGGAGGATTAAGATGTATTTCTTTTCGAACATATTGCTGAATCTGTTCTTAAGAAGACTAAAAAACAAGAACATATCAACCTATATTTTCATTGAAAGAAGGCATTATTCTATTGGTAAAGATCAGAAATGAGAAGTATTAGTGACCTTCCAGATGTTGCTGAACCAAAAATATAAGAATCATTTCTTTGGCATAGGTACACACAATTTTCCTTCATTCCACCCCCAGTCTGAGTATTTGTTTTTCTTTCATTCTTTGTTTGATTCTCAGAGACTGCCTGGACAAGTTCCTGTGGTTTTCTTGGTGAGATTTTTCAGGAGCAGTTTGCCATTGCTGCCTTCCTAGGGCTGAGAGAAAGTGACTGGCCAGGGCTACCCAGCTAGCTTTGTGCCTAAGGCAGAACTAGAATTCACAGTCTTCAAGTTTCTGGTCTGATACTTTAATCATTACACCAAACTGGCTCTCCGTCTAAATATATGATATTAACTGCCAGTAACAACTTTTAAAATATGCAAACCAAGCCACTCAGATAAAAGAAATCAACATTATTTTTGCTGCACTTTTGTTGATACAGATGTTGACTTTTATAATAAGCCAAATAAGCAGAATCTTCAAAAGAAAATCTGTTATTCCATAGTCAAACACATTTCATATATTCTAGTACTCCTATTGTATTTGCCATTAGGGTTTTCCCTTCCACCCCTTCTTTTTTCCCCCTCTTCTGTGCTTAATCCCTATTTCCTAGCAGTTCAATTTTAATAATATTCTTACATTATATAAGGAACTGTTGGAAATTCAGGCAGCAATATGACAGACATATTTTCCTGTAAGATCAACTGAAAAGAGTAAAATTTCCAAGTTCATACAAAAGGATTTTTGCTTTTAACCAAGAAATGGAGAAATTGTAATGGCCATATTTCAGGCAGAGATACAAAATGCAGCATAATATAATTCAGTAGGGGATAATTGTGGATTACAGATCAGAAGAAATGCTGCAAAGACAATAAGCCTCAGATATTAATAAAGAATTGGCTGGCCTAATTCACTGATCTTCATCAGGGGAATTTATTCAACAGTTTAAAGAAATCTATTAAGTCACATTCCTATAGAAAAGCAAATATGTCTGAACCCAGCTTGTCTAATACTGACTCATCTGGAGGGAAGGCAGTCTCTAAGGGCTGACCATCTAACCTTGATAAAGATCAATGAAAATGCACTGGGAATTATTTATAAAATAAGTACTCTGCCTTAGGTGCAAAAACTCTTCTATTCCCTTTGGGAAAATCTAATTGGGTGTGGTATGATATAAATTAACACATAATGAAAAGTTACTTTCAATTGTGAGGTGGTGGGAAATTATGTATTTTTTTTTAAATCTTGCAAATGTCAAATCCTTCAAGCCTGAAATTTTTAATTTGGGAGTATTCAGAGTCCCGATTTTGTCCATGTCCTCTTACTTAGCTGGTCAGGTGGTAGCAACTTAAAAATCTTACATGTAGAAGACCCCCTAATCTATTTCAAGGCAGTTTCCCTGCACTCTGAGCATTAAGCTGAAAAAAGTGGGGTTTGCCTGTTCAATGTAGATATTTCTCTTCTCTGTCAAAAGGGAATTTAATCAAAGATGTGAAGCCTGAGAAAACCAGCTAGTCCCATCTGTTAATAATCACTAATAACTAGAATGATTGAGAACTGGAATGAACCGAGTCTTGTAAAAATGAGCTAGAATTACTTTTATATTAAAGTTTTACAGACAATAAATATAGCGCCTAGAGATTTTATGAAAGAAATGATTTCAGGTGCCCAATGTCAGTTCCTGATGTAACGTTTCAATTTTTGCAATGAAAAAAGCCTACTTTTTTGAAGATTTTCCACAATTTTGTTCAAGCTTGCCTAAGGAGGGAACATTGTACCAAATCATTACTTTAGGTTTTTTTTATTATTATTTATGGCTAAAACATTAATGACCTCATTGATGTTCAGCTTCTTCCATGTGGATCTCTTTAGAAGCTACTGGCAAGTTTGCAGTGCTTTGTGCGGTTCAAAAGGGAGTGTTTTACAGAAGTTGTACTGGGATAAATGGGGGAGGGGGTGCAGGGAGTATAGGCAAGTCCTGATCAAATCCATGAATCTTGTCTAGCTATCATCTTGGATGTAGCCTTTCTGTGTGCAGAGAAACTGATAAGGTTAAAACTATACCAGACCTCCCGCAATCCATGTAGCTTATAGGGCAGATTAGAGGAAAGGTCTCCAACCTTGGCCACTTGAAGACTTTAAGAACTTCTGCAAGTTGAAGTCCACAAATCTTAAAGTGGCCAAGGTTGGAGATTAGAGCAAAGCTTTCCCTCTACCTACTTATTCTTTTTTTAAAAAAAATATTTTATTGATTTTAATCTATTGTTAACCATTTTGGAGAAAAGACTTGCAGACATATATAAAACAATATATTAGCGGTTCTGCTTCTGATTTCTTGTGTCCCCTCGTCTCAAATTTGGGTGATGCAAAGATGCATGCTACCTTTTTGAACTTCTGATTCTTCTATTACCTGCTTTTTTAAGCTAGGTTTTGAAACTAAGCAGACTTGTGCAACACTTTGCTTTCCTTAATCTGATTTTATCTTAACCTTTGAAGGCTATATTGGCTCTTTTATTAGAACTGTTTGAATTATTATTTGAAGTGTGGTATAGTGACACTATACGCTGCCTGGGGTATCAACTGGAGTGCTGTGAGGCTCAGTCTTGGCCTGATCTTTAATGTTTTTATTAATGCCTTGGCTAAACGGTGGGCTACAATATTTATCTGCTTTGCAGAAGTCAAAATAGATAAAGAAAAATGGACTGGTAAATGGAATGAAATTTAATAAAAAGACAAAGACAATTAGGAAAAAAAGTCAGAATACTCATATATAAAGAATGAGGATACCTAATATGATAATCATACTTTTTAAAAAGAACTTGGATTTATGGTTGATTATAAGCTGAAAAGCAATCCGCAGGGTGATATTCAGTAACTGGCAAAAAAGGCAAATTCAGTTTTAGAATGCCTATTATTAAAAGTTTTGTTTCCAAACATAGAATAATAGTTACAGTACACTATATTCTAAATAGATCAGACCTCCACTTCTAAGTACTGAGTTTGAGTTTGAGTACTACATTGTAAAAAGGATTTAGAGAAAGCGAAAGAAGTGGAAGGAAGACAAATAGGTGAGAAAACCTGTGTATAATTGGGGTGACTTATGACAGATTGCTGCTGCATTGTACTAGGTTTGCAAAGTTTTATTGGGTTTGGGGCAACAGTGATGTATGAATATTGGTCTTCCATATGTCAGGAAGTGTAATCTGGGAATGGGGAGGGAGAGTAGATCTGGGCTATGATGGGAGATGGGAAGGATGACATAATGAGAAATGTTATGGGGTGTCTACAGTTTGGTTCTGCTCCACCTGCCTTGTTCCATGATCCTGCTGGCCAGTTCACTGATGACCTTAATCAGCTATTGGTAAATTTGATCTTTTTTCAAATAAGACATGCTCATAAACATTCATGGCTGGATCAGATGTGCATTACTGAAGCTTGTTGGGGGGTGGGCAGAGATATGTTTTTTTTTTTCAGAGAACTGGTCTCTGGGAACTAGATTCTAGAGCATCTGAGGTGCTATGGTCAAGTAGGGTAGCAATGAAAATAAGTATCTTGATGATGACCAGAGATATTGCTTGAGATGATAGAGTATGAATCCTTTGGCATAAAGTGCTCAGTGGTATTTCTGACTGAGCTCTCAGATCACATCTCTAGATGAGTGTTGGAATTCCCAATGATTGTCATAGGGAGATTTTGATCATCATATCCTGGGATCGGTTTCTGGGAAGGGTGAGAAGATCATGGTACAGATTCTGATGGATTTAGTAAAGCTTTCAAAATGTAAGAGCAATTGAACAGTGGAACTAATTGCCAATGTCAGTAGTGAATTCCCCTTCCTTGGATATGTCCAACCAAAATCATATGTTGGTGATGCTGTAGTTTAGATTTCTATGTGGAGCACAGTGTTGAGTTCAAGTCCACACATCTTGAAGTTGTTCGAAAAACGCTGGCATAAATAGTCGCTTCTAACTTCATAGTGAGTTTTTCTTCTGTAAATGCAGCCTATCAAGCAATTGCATACATATTACAAGTTGGACAATGTAAGGGGTAAAAGCTTTGGATCCTATTCAGCCCCAGCCTACAAATATTTTTTTTAAGGTTGTAATTTCATGAAGTTTTACACCTTCATCCATGAGATTTTGGTATTTTTACCCAAAACTCATGAAATTTGGCGTTCTTACAAGTCTATATTATTTCCCTTGTAATGTTGGTCCCCTTGACACCATGTGAGCCTCCAGTTGCCAAATCCAAGATTATATATGGTGGCATTTTTTTTTCACTTTAAAAATTAAATAATATGCCAATTATTCTGGCAAATTGTTTTGATGACCTCAATGTTATTTTTAGAACTATGAAAGTTCTAAATTTTCATAATTTTATAATTTTTTGATATGAAATAAGAATCACTTTTAAGATTTTTGAAGAAAATATTGCTATGCACAAATGTTATAGACATAAAAAAAGTCCAGATGATTGGTGTTTGATATGTTTTTACTTGTTCTTCAGAGCTTAATAGACCTTTTTTCTATCTCTTTTTAGGTCGGATGAAATTGAGATGATCATGACAGACCTTGAAAGAGCAAATCAAGTAAGATTTTAAAGTTGGATAGTATCTTCTTTCTGGCTTTGATGAGAAAGCTTTTTTTGTTTTTCACTGTCATCACCCTTGAAGATATCAAAATTACCAGCTCATAGTTAAGGACCTAAGAGCAGCCTGGACACTTGCCTCCATGCATTCTTGCTTTTGAAGTATAAATGACTACTATTGGCTTTACTTCCAGTTTTGGTAACCTTGTTTGAAGTCTTGGTTAAGTAGGAATGACAGATAAAGCAGCTGTTGATATTTTTTGTGCCCAATTGTCAAATCATTGGTCTGTTTTCTTCTTCTTCTATTATCTTGGCTGTAAGCAGAATACTGAGGGGAGAAAAAAAATTAAATTCACTTTTACCTTCTCTTTTTCATGTATTTTTTATTGCATTAGTTTTTTATCTTAGCTGTTGTGACCGAGGCCCAAGTAGTGATTACCAAACACAATTCAGTCCTGAACAAACTTAGTTTATTAGAACAGCTGAGAATGAATTCATTCTCAGCTTAGTCCAAATTCTTCATAAACTGTCCTTCTGACTTATCACCAACTTTTGTTGTCTTTGGCAACCTGCCAAAGCTTTTCTTGGCAAAAATCCTACAAGTTCAAGAAGCAGTGGAATCAACGTTGCTTTTCTGCAAAGAACCTGCTGCTCTTTTAAGCCTTATGGGAGTGGCCAATCATCTTCTAGCCTTACTCCTGAGTCATCCTTTTTGCTTCAGTTGCTCTTGCCTTCCAGCAGCTCTTCACAGGTGTGCACTAGGAATAGGCTCCTCCTGTTCCTCTGCCTCTCTGCTGTCCGCCTCTGGAGGCTCTGGAGTCCACGCATCACTCCTAGATGGCCCTGGCCCCATCTCTGCCTCCAATGCAGATCCCTTGTCCGGGTCTTCCCCTGACTCCAGGACTGACCCACTGTGCTCCCCAGCCTCCTCACTGTCCAACTCCGCTGCCTGGTCCACAGGATGCTGGCGGTCCACAACATTAGCATTTTTAAACTTCATTTAGAAAATAGATTTGGTTGTAGACATGATCAGTTCAATTTTATATTCAAAGTTTATTTATTTATTTATTTATTTTGTCACAACATCATACAAAAAGATTATATAGTATATACACATATAAACATATATAGGAAGAAGAAAAGAAAAACAATAGGACAGGAACGGTAGGCACGTTTGTGCGCTTATGCACGCCCCTTATGGTCCTCTTAGGAATGGGGTGAGGTCAATAGTAGAAAGTTTTTGGTTAAAGCTGTTAGGATTATGGGAAGAGACCACAGAGTCAGGTAAAGTATTCCAAGCACTGATGATTCTGTTGCAGAAGTCGTATTTTCTGCAATCTAGATTAAAGCGGTTTACATTAAGTTTAAATCTATTGGTTGCCCTTGTATTATTGCAATTAAAGCTGAAGTAGTCTTTGACAGGAAGGACATTACTGTGTTAAACTGTGTGCACCAAATGGGAAAGAATGATTATTTTGGATTCCCTATTCCATCATCATATAAAGATACCTTCTCTAATAAAAACCATTTACTTGAAGAGCCAAGGAAAGAAATTCCTCAGGATTGTCTTAAAGGTGCTTTTCACTTCTCATCCAAGAAGTTTCATTGGTTGAACCGATGTAGCTTCTTGGATGGCAAGCGAAACATTTTCAAGGAAAAACAAAGTCCAGTTGCCTTGTCTGAAAAATATATTGTGCTTCCAACTCTGAGACCATTTGGAAAGAAAAGAAAGAGCCATGACTGGAAGCCCTGAAATTTGAAATACTGGAGTATCTAGGCACCCAAAGTTGCAATTTTGCTGGAACTGGATTTGGAGAGGCCTACAAGCCTCTCTGCTTTTACCATTTTATGTCCTTGTTGAGTCTGTTATCTTTGAAGCTAGTTTGGAAAGCTGTAGGAGGAGCAAACACCATTTTTCCCTCTCTCTCTCTCTCTCCAATAAACTATGGTCAGTAAGCACCATCTACAATGAATTATTCCTGCTTTAAACCATCCAGAAGGGGATGCTTCTACAGTAGCATGTACTTGCTCCAACAAGTACATTTATAATTTAAGGTTTTCATGCACTTCTTTTCCCTCTAGAGCTACTGTTTTTTGTGTCATGTATTCATTAAAAACAAATGTGGAACAGTTGATGTGTTAGATTTCAACTAAGGAGAACTTGATCCAGCACCTCTTCTCAAAGCCAGGAAGTTTGTTGGGCAGCGTTGATCCAGTCCTCAAGTTGTTTATAGGAAAAGATCCCATAAATGTCATATCCAAGCAGCGAGCTGCATTTATTCATAGAAAAGCCCAGTGCTTGTAAGCACTGTGCAAAAACTTGGGATTTTGTAGATTGGGTGGCCTCTTCTTCTTCTATTTCCTTACTATGGGTTTTGTAAGGATGAGAGGAACTATTTTGCATGGTACAGCGCATCCCATGGAACAGAGTGGGAAAAGGTAGCTCTCTAGATATTGGAATTACAATTCCCATCAGCTTGATAATTGGCCATACATACTGCTTTGGGTTGATGAGAAACATATTCAGCAGCCTCTGCCATATTAGAGGTTATTGCCTCCTGTTATTTTTTTTAAAGCAGGATAAAAATGTAATGTGGATTAAGCCTGTAACCATTCTCCTTACCTTGTACCCTTCACTGTGTGTGTGTATGCCAAGGAGAGACATGGTTATGGAAGAAAGAGACTCCACAAAAGGCCATTGTGATTATTTCAGGCAAAGCAGACTGAGGATCACTTAATTCAGCATTTACTCATGAGAATTATTCCCACAAGGAATCATGCAACTCTGCCTGCCTTGGCTCAGAATACAGAAGGCAATTGAATCAAAGGAATCCATTTCCACTCGCATTCATCCAGCCTGGGAAATTCAGTGGGCCACAGCATTTGTGTCAGCAGGGGATTCCTTGCTCCTAGCGTTAAATTACTGTCATAATCGCTCAATTATTTCTTCCTTGTACTGTTTAAAATAAAAATCCATCACATTCAGAGGTTCTCCCCCCATCATTTATTAGGTTGAGTGTTTAGGAAAATCAATTATACTCAGTCGGGCATGAATTGATGAATGTTCGTGCAATAATTGCCAGTTGTTAAATCAAATGTACATTCTCTCCCTCTCTCCCATCCTCACTTCCTGATTCCCCCCCCTTTTTTTTTTTTTCAGAGGGCAGAGGTAGCTCAAAGAGAAGCAGAGTCCTTGAAGGAACAACTCTCATCTGCAAACAAATCTCTCCAGCTGGCTAACCAGATTCAGAAAGCACCGGATGTGGTAAGAGGCAGCCCCTATTTCCAATAATCTTCTTGGAGTGCCTGCCATCAAACTTCTTAAACTTTCCTCCTGTGTAAAGCTAAATTATTTAGACGGAATCTTCTACCCTGGAAGAACTGGACATTTCAGGATTGGGGTGTTTGCGGGGGAAACACATATATAATAACCCTACGGTTTTCCTAGGGGAAGCTGGAAGGTAATATTTGCTGATCTAAAGCCAATTCTCCTTGTGTTCTCTTCTGCCAGTAGATTGTTAGAAATTGCATTGATTTATTTAAAACATTTGTATAGTCGTCCATTTTAAACCAACTCTGGGGGGGCTTAAAAATAATATGGGAACGGGAAATGGAACAGGGGGTTGTGTGGAGTTTCGTGCCATGCCTCTAATGTACCAATTGCATGCTAGCAAGTTACAGAAGGTGATGGCCTCTCCCTTGCTGAACCATCTTTTCATCTCAAGAAGCAGTGAACATTTATAAAGTATGTAGGCCTTAGAACAGATTCTGCATTATTTCCATGGTTAGTTTCCTGATCTCATGATAATAGAGGTTAATTTTTGTTGTTCATTGCATATCCTAACTCTTATAGGTACAGGTAGTTCTCAACGTAACGACAGTTCATTTAGTGACCAAAGTCGCAACGGCATTGAAAATAAGTGACTTAATGACCATTTTTTCATACTTACGACTGTGGCAACATCCTCATGGTCACATGATCAAACTTAAAAGAGTTGGAAACTGGCATGTATTTATGACGGTTGCAGTGTCCCAGGGTCATGCGATCGATCCCCTTTTGCAACCTTCTCACAAGCAAAGTCCATGGGGAAGCCAGATTCACTTAACAACTGTGTTACTAACTTTCAGTAACACAGTGCAATGATTCGCTTAATACTGTGGCAAGAAAGGTCGTAAAATGTCTTGCTTAGCAACAGAAATTTTGGACTCAATTGTGGTCGTAAGTGGAGGACTACCTTTGTGTGTGTGTATGTGTGTGCATGTGTGTTTGTGTTTGTGTGTGTGTGTGCATTCACATGTATACATACACTGCAAGACACACGTCAGATCTTGGTACTTGATTTGTTTTTATAGAGAGAGCTCTACATGTGGTATTCCCATGAAGGAAGAATACTTTGCATTGGCCCAAATCATATGCAGTCTTTAACATAGCATTTATCATGATTACATAAGCAAGATGCTGTAAGCCTGAGTGAAACCTTGGGCAAAGCTTTGCAAATTTTGGTAGTAATGGTTTAATTGTATCTTGTGCTTGTGGGTTGTGATTCTTCATAAACCAGGAAAAACATCAAGGCAATTTCTAGTTTAGGGTTAAGTTCCAGTTAAATGCTAAGCAAGCTATGGCCCCTGGGTTACTTGGGTAGCTTATTTACTGAATTAGAGTTCGTTTTAAACAACCCAATCCTGAAAGTTCACATAAATGATCAGTTCCAAAGTTGAATTAATGCATAGGTACACTCTGTGAGGCTGGGGGGAGGGTCAAATGCTACCTTAGTTAAAAATTTCATAAGGAACAGTCTCTAGAAGGCTCAACGGTATCTCTACCAAAACATCCAAGAATGTTTATTATTCAAAATAATAGTGATTAATTAATAGAACATAGTGTATTCAAGTACAATTGAAGCAGATATTAGTTACAGCACAGACTTCAGAGGTCCCTTCCAGCCCTTTGATTCGATTAAATAAAATGTGCTAACAATAGCAGTAGAAGATAGCTCCTAATCAGGATATTTTTTACAAGCCCAGCTTTCTCCCAATTTGCTATCTTTGGGAGGGAGGGTGGGACAAATCCAGCACGTCTAGAAACAGCCAGGCCAGGGAAGGCTTTATTAGCTGTTGGCCTTGAAAGTAGATTTTCTGGGTAGAAGTTCCATTGCATAAAATAAGAAATTGTGTGGAAATAAAGATTAGTCTTCATAATAAATTCCGACTTAATCCAAAAAGCAGAATTAGTTATCAAACTGGTAAACTAACTACAGGTAGTCCTCAATTTATAACCACAATTGAGCCCAAAATTTATGTTGCTAAGTGAGAAATTTGTTGAGTGAGTTTTGCCCCATTTTACAACTTTTCTTGCCCCATTCGTTAAGTGAATCACTGCAGTTGTTAAATTAGTAATAATAGTAATAGTAGTAGTAGTAGTAGTAGTAGTAGTAATAATAATAATAATAATAATAATAATAATAATAATAATAATAATAATAATAATAATAATAATAATAATAATATTTTAATTTGTATACCGCCCTTCTCCCGAAGGACTCAGGGCGGTGAACAGGCAGATAAAATACAAAACATACACAACCCGGTTGTTAAGTGAATCTGGTTTCCCATTGACTTCACTTGTCAGTAGATTACAAAAGGTGATCACATGACCCTGGGACACTGCAACCGTCATAAATGTGAGTCAGTTGACAAGGATCTGAATGTGACCATGGGGATGCTGCCACAGTTGTAAGTGCAAAATAAGTCACTTTTTACAGTGCTGTTGTAACTTCCAACAGTTACTGAGTGAACTGTTGTAAGTCGAGGTACACTGATTAATAGCACTGCCTGAAAAAATAGTTATGTTAATTAACTTTTATTAAATATCCTTTTAAAAAGTTCTAAAAGAGCCCCGATCAGATAGCAAATCTATATTTGTATATACAAAATGATTTGTATTTTAAAATGCAGACATCAAGCAAGAGACATGACTTCTCTCTCACTGAAAACTGACACACATGCATTTTCTATTAAATCCATTTCTTAATTTGACAAGAGCTGAGTCTTTTTTACATGTATGTAAATGTTATTGAAGTGATTGATGCTATATGCTTTCGTTAATCATGACTGACTTCCGATATGTTTTATTCTATGGTAGCTCTGTAAATTTAGCTGCACAAATTACTCTCTGGAGGAAGATGATAGTAGTCAAGCTAAAAATAATGATAACGAGGAAATCTGGCAGATCACTCTAGGAAGGAGATCCCACTTTAAAGATTCCATACCTTGAGTTCACCTCCTAATTGCCACTGAAATTAGGGAATGGAAAAGGGGCTCTGAAGAGAGTTTTATGGCACCAGGAATCATTGGTTATATATTCAAGAGTCTATATTTTGGATCAAAAACAGCCCTGTGTGAAAAGTAGCATAAAATGTAAAATGCCATCTGGAATAAATCGGATTATGAATTGAAACAATGATGTAATCAGCTTAAGCGAGGTTTTGACAATCTTTTCTCTAGCATGTTTTAACACCTCCCAGAGAAAATAGTACATTTGATACTAAGAATTTTAGGTGGATCTCTATAACCCATTCTCTATAACCCAATACTAGCTTTTCATTTTTAACGCGCTGCAGGTAATCTTTGGCGTGTTGGTTTGCCACTGTGTGATCTCTTCTGTCTCTTCTCTCTCTCCAATTTCCTTTTACCTCTTAGGAACAGGCCATTGAAGTGTTGACACGATCCAGCCTGGAAGTAGAACTGGCCTCCAAAGAACGAGAAATTGCTCAGCTGGTTGAAGATGTTCAGAGACTCCAAGGCAACCTTACCAAACTTCGGGAAAATTCCACCAGTCAGATCTCCCAGCTCGAGCAGCAGCTGACTGCCAAGAACAGCACTCTCAAAGTAAGCAAGCAGTTTGGTTTCCTCCATTGCTTTAGATAAGATCTGGGAGGAAGGTAAATTGCATATTTGGCCTCTAATGCTATTTTGACAAATACACTGTCATGGTGCCAAGTAATAACCCCATAGAAAGCAGAACTCCGAGGCAGGCAGATTCCTCAAAGAACAATTTTATTGGAGATATATTGGCACAATCTGGTGAAAACTGACGCTGAAAGTTCCCACGGTTTTCACCTGATTAAAAAGTGAAAGTTTCCCCTTTCCCCCATACAATCAGTCACATTGTCCAATCAAGGTGCTGGCTGGTTGCCTGGTTACTTTACTCCTCCTCTCTCCAGCCACCGGTTGGAATGTCCTTGGTTCCCACAGGAAACTATTTTGTTTTGGATACAAAATCCCCCTCCCTATGCCTTCTTCTCATTGTGGCAATCCTGAAGCCTCCAAAATAGCCCCAGCCAGATTCGCTTCAGAATCACATTATTTGTAGTGCTGTTGTAGATCCTTTCAACCACTTAATAACATTTAGAATTCAGATTGGTTCTCTCAGAAAAAAGCATCCAAGAGAAAGGTAAAAGTAAAGATTTCCCCTTTACCAGTCATCTCTGATTTAGGAGGCAGTGCTCATCTCCATATCCTAGCCAAGGGAGCCAACATTGTCTGAAGACATTTCTGTGATCATGTGACCAGAATGACTGTATGCCAAGGCAGACAGAACACTGTTACTTGGCCGCCAAAGTGGTATATATCTACTTGTATTTGTGTGCTTTCAAACTGCTAGATCAGGGGTCTCCAACCTTGGCAACTGAAGAGTCAATTCTAGGTGTTGAAGTCCACAAGTCTTAAAGTTGCCAAAATTGGAGACCCCTGTGCTAGATGGGCAGGAGTTGGGACAAGTAACGGGAGCTCACCCTTCCGCGCAGTGCTCTGTTCTCAAACCTGGGCTGTCAAGTAAGTAGGAGATACAGTCCATTTATTCTCCATCAGGACATTTAGCTGCCACTCACAGACCAGAATCTGAGACACTCTCATTTGCCCAGCAAACAACCAGCCTACAAGAGTTTACAAGACCAAGAGAGCAGTGTCTTTGGGGAGTTTGCTGCTTGGGAAGTGGAGATTTTGAGTGATTACATATTTCATGAGAGCCAGTTTGGTGTACATCTTAAGGCATCAGGCTGGAAATCCAGAGACTGTGAGTTCTAGTCCTGCCTTAGGCACAAAACCACCTTGGCCAGTTATTTTCTTTCAGCCCTAAGAAGAAAGCAGTGGAAAACCACTTCTGAAAAACCTTGCCCAGAAAACTGTAGAGACTTCTCCAGGCAGTCTCTGAGAATCAGACAAGGGTTGATTGGAAGTAAAGCAAAAAGAAAAAAAAACATACTTCATAAGCTCTATTTCTTGATTGAAGTCTGGTTGTTGTATGCGTAGATGTGGTTCTTTGTTGGGGAAAAGACAACGCAACCTGATACTCTGCCTCCAATATTTTGTTGGATATTATTAATATAAAATCCTGGTTCAGAGCTGTTTGATTTTCTCCTCCCCTTCCCTGCGGGGAGGGGGGAGGCTAAATTTGATGCAGATTGAGTGATTAAATACGAGATTTAAACTAAAGTCTGAAAGACCTATTAAGTTGATCTTCCTCATTCATTTTTTGTGCCTATTGTTTAAGTTAATACATCAGGATGGGCTTCTTGGTAAACTTCTCTTAACTGCTACATAGGAATTTCTCCCATCCCCCTTCCATTAAAGCATCATCTGCAAGATCGTGGAGGAGTATTTTTAGACCTTGCACAGCATTAGAAACATGCCTTTTATTTTGTCTGAAAAAGAACCAAGTTGATCGTTAGAGCCAGATATTTGTTCCTCCAGATTGTCTCACAGCTTGAACCTTTTGTTCCACTTTGCATTTCACTGGGTTCTTCCAGACAATTATTATGCTAATCTTTTTCCACAACTGTTGCAGGCTGTGGAAGCACTCAGGGTCTAAATGGCTGGTGTGCACAGTTTCACATTTGTCAAAGGCCCAACTAAGTCAGTTTTTCCTATTTCTCTTCTTCTTATGATGATGGCATCTGCATGTTCCAAGTAGGGGGGGAACAACCTTCAGTCTCAGAAAAGACCCTTCAGGCCCTAGATTTGAGGAGAAGATGGTAGTTAGCTTGAAGAGATAAAACGGTCAACAGATCAGACATTACAATATTGTAAAAAAAAAAAATCCTCAACCCCTATTGATGAATCCAAGAATCAGTGAAAGTTCCGTATTGCTTAAAGCAGGGGTCTCCAACCTTGTCAACTTTAAGACTTGTGGACTTCAACTCCCAGAGCAAAACTGGCTTGAGGTACTCTGGGAGTTGAAGTCCACAAGTCTTAAAGTTGACAAGGTTGGAGACTCCTGGCTTAAAGCCTTGTAGGTTGAAAGCTGAACTTTAAATCTTGACATCTAATTGCAACCAGTTCAGTTGCTTCAAAAGAGTTGTAATGTGTGCGCCACCAGGCATCCCATTCAGCAACCTGGCTTCGCTCAAGATGTTATGTTATGTTATGTTAAGATCATTCCACAGTTTTCAGATCAAGCATAAATATAGACATAACAACAGTGGTGGGTTCCGCATTATGTTACTACTGGTTTGTTGCGCACACGTTCGCTTTGTGTGGGCACACGCCCAGTTTGTGTGTGTGCCTGCCTTCTGCGCATGCGCCCAGCCTCAAAAACGTGCCTAAATAGGATGGCATAGAGCTGGAGCGGGGGGGGGGGACCCGTGATTTCCGCTACCAGTTCAGGCGAGCTGGTTGGAACCGGCTAATACAGCCTCTGCATAATAATAATCCAGGCCTGATTCTACCCATTGTGTAAATAACATTTGTTAATCTATACCTATCCAGAAAAGGGCATCACTGGTTTATTTATTAAATAAGAAAATAGGCACGCCTGAACACAAGAGTCATTTAGGCCAGGGGTCTCCAACCTTGGTCCCTTTAAAACTTGTGGACTTCAACTCCCAGAGCAAAGCTGGCTGAGGAACTCTGAGAGTTGAAGTCCACAAGTCTTAAAGGGACCAAGGTTGGAGACCCCTGATTTAGGCCCTACATGTAAATTAGAACACCTGATAAAATCTGTGCCTGTCTCTTCTAAGGCAGCACAGCCCTATTTAGAATACACAGGTTGTCCACATCCTATATTTGGGAACTATCCACAAATCCAAAAGGTGTTCTTGTGATCAGAATTTCTTAATCCTCCTTGACTCCCTCATTTCATTCGAGACACATAACCCCTCTTAGTGATATACAGAAGTAGAGCCAATGTCATTGATATCGGGTGATAAGCCACAGGAAATCAATTTGTTTGTGGCAGTATTTAAATAAAAGCAGCAAAAACTGTGTCTGTCTATGGTAATGGGTAATAGAAAAGACATGTCCTTTCTCATTTTCGCGATTGAAACAAGTTTAATCTTACCATTTTTTTTCCTTTTTATATTTTTTTTCTTAGCTTTGTAGAAAGGCCACATTGTAAAATAAAAATCTAATCAAAATTATTTTTCATTTCTTTATTGCCTATAAGCAACTGGAAGAAAAGTTGAAGGTGCAAGCTGACTACGATGAGGTTAAGAAAGAATTAAAGTAAGTGTGTCTACCTACCACTGAGTTGCAGTGCTTTTTATATATAAATCAAATGGTTTTGAGCTAAGAATCAAATTGTAGTCAACAAGCAAAAAAAGAAGAAAGAAATGAAACATTTGTCCTTTAAGGGTATCAATCTGTGATACTGAAGGGGTTTAGTACTACAGTACCCATACACATCACATATACAGAAATTCCCAAGAAATTTTGGGAAATGTGTCTTGAACATTGTCCATAGTCTTCAATTGCTTAATGGAATATTGTTTTTGTGAAAATATAAGACTGAGTCCTTAATTGTAATGTGCCCTGCATTCAAATAGAGAACATAGTCTCCAGATACCAGTTAAGCAACCAAAATTTAATTTAATTTTGAATTTAAGATCTCTATTTTTTGTTTTAATGCTTTATGTGGCATTTTTAATAGAACAGAATAGAATTTTTTATTGGCCAAGTGTGATTGGACATACAAGGAATTTGTCTTGGTGCATATGTTCTCAGTGTACATAATGATTGTGAATCACCTAGAGTCACCTTTGGCCAATGGCTGACATATAAGTGTAATAAATAATAATAAAATACCACCATACCTGGTCAAGATTTGTGGGATTTACAGACAGACTCTAAAATGGGGAAATTCTTAAAGCAGAAAGTAACTTCCCAAGTAATTGAATAAGAATTGGATATGCCCAGTTATCAGAAAAAGCTGAGTGACGAGTGAAGTTTTAAAGAGATGGTGGAGGGGAGCCAGACGAGACTGGGAAAGCTTGGGAAAAAAGCAAACTTGTAGCCTGGGTAAAACAATTTTTTTGCTGTAAGTCCCATTTAAACTTACCAGGCTTGTCAGCCGCATTATGTACTTGCTTAAACTTCACATGAAAGACCCATTGGAGTTGGTCTGCCAAGTAGAAAAGGGAAGAGCAGATACTCTGGTAATTATAGGAATCCTACGACAGACAGAGGAAAGCAGAAATATTTCTTTTAGAAGGAAACTGTGTGAAATGAAGAATGAATCTTTCCTAGCAGGCCTCTAAAAATAGTTTAAGGAGACCCAGATTTATTTACTGATTTTATTTATTATAAATAAATATAAAATCCTACCATTTTACCCTTAGGGTACTCATACCATCTCTGTCCTCCCATCTATTCTTTCGAATTGTCCCGTGGCAGTACCCTTTTCATATACTGTCTTACATTGCAGCGTGAAATAATGGCCATTTGTCAGTAGAAACCCTCTGCACCGTACGTACGACAAAAGTAGTCAGGCTACATTCAAAAAAATAAATGGATTCGTTCCTGATGTCAAAAATGAGCCATGTTCAAATACAAAGAAGGGAACACTTAAACTCTCTGGGTTAATATCTCAAGACGGTTGTCCTTGAGAAAAGAAATGCCAAAGATTGATTTTATATGAAACAACTGAGTTGAAATTTATTCATTTGGTGATTTAACACTTATTTTTCAAGGATTACATGGAGGCCATTTTGCATCACACTGCATGTGTTAAATGGCTCACTGGTGCTAGATTGTGTCACATCTAATAACTATTTTGTGAATGTCCATTGTCAAGAAAGTAATTATCACTGTCTATACCATCTACTTGTGTTTTCAGCTGACCATACTGCGTACAGTTCCACCCACTTAATCTTTGTGTACATTCATACATATACACATTCACACACACACACACACACACACACACACACACACACACACAAAGAAAGATTAAGTGGGTAGAACTGTACACAGTATAGTACACACCCTGCTTTATAATATAAATCACAATTATAAATACAATATTACCTCTTACTCCATGATTACAAAAACAATTTCTTTTTTTTTCTATTATCTTTTTTCCCTAATTTAACATGTAGATCATAAGTTCATTTTTTTCTCTTTCACGCAAAAAGTTTACAAGAATTACACAGTCAGATATTCCCCCCCCCCAAATATTTTGTTCCTTAATTTAGCCATCTCTGCAAATTCCATCTCCTTCACCAACCATCCCCCCTTTGTGGATTAAGTTTTTTTCACTTTTGTGAATATAATAATTTTGCTCTATTTGTCATATATAACAAAAATAAAGTTACATAACCTTTTTCTCGTTTGTCCATCAATCCCAGAAATAAATCCTCCAGTTTCAGTTATTTCTTTCTGTTCAATAAAATTCTAATATCAATTTCTTTCTTCTAAAGAAATATCTGTATTATCCGTTTTCAACCTTGTATTAAAATGCTGCTACAAAATGTGATCTCTTGCTTTCTTCTTAACAAAGTTCATTCACCAAATTTTTCTATGAGATATTTCTTGTTCTAGCAAATCTGGAATTTATTTTATAAACTTTATCAATCTCAGTCTTCTCTTCTTCTCAGTCAAAAAGTTTGCTAAAGCTTTAAATAATCTGTTATCTAACTTCACCTGAGTTTTCTGGAATTGCTCTAAATATCAGACATTAATACAATTGAATGAGTCCAGAGATATTTCACAAGAAGAGTCCTCCACTCCTCTGTTCGCAACAAAATACCTTATGCCACCAGACTCGAAATTTTGGGCTTAGACAACTTAGCCATCTTCGGTCGGACCTAATTAGAGTGCATAAAATCATCTGCTACAATGTCCTACCAGCCAATGAATACTTCAGCTTCAATCAAAACAATACAAGAGCACACAATAGATAAACTCATGGTAAACCGATCCAAACTAGACTGCAGAAAATACGAATTCAGTAACAGAGTTGTCAACGCCCGGAATGCACTATCTGACTCTGTGGTTTCTTCCCCAAATCCCCAAAACTTTAACCTTAGACTGTCTACTGTAGACCTCACCCCATTCCTAAGAGGTCTGTAAGGGACGTGCATAAGCGCACCAGCGTGACTACTGTCCATGTCCTAATGTTTTCTTTTTTCTTTCTTCCTTTACATGTATTTATAACTATGTTTACACTTGTATCTGTCATAAAATACATGCTTTAATTAATTAATTAATTAATTAATTAATTAATTAATTAATTAATTCTCCCTCTCAATTTCAATAGGGCCACATTATTCAATTCTCTTTCTAACTCTCTATACATAACAGCATCTTTAAAATTTCCAATTCCCATTAATCTGTTTTATTTCTCCAGACATTTGTTTTGCAGAACGTTCCACTTTCTTAACTTTTTCTTTAACCTCTTTTCCTCATCTTTGGCAAATTTTCCATACTTTTTTTCAACTTACTATTCAAAGATTATCCAATTTACTGCGTATTGTCTGGAGCAGATTTGGTGTCGTTTTCTTCTCTGCAGGTTGCTCTTCCAAACTTCTCCTTCCTTCCATCCTTGAAGCTTTCCTCATTGTTGCCAACTTGATATTATAGTCTAAAGATAGAAGTAACTCTGGCAGAGGAAAGAGACAAACTTCCTCTCTCTTTTTTCTCTTTCATCTTTCTATGCCTTTAACGCTTTCATCTCTGATGACACATTCCACAGCTTCAAACCACATCACATTCCACATCTCCATAGCAACAAAGTATCAGAGCCTGGATCATATTACCTTACCTTTTGTTTGGTAAAAATCCACCAATTTCTTGCATTATTTAGATGTGAAAAGAAAGCATTCCCACAAAAGTCTGGCCCATTTGTCTAGTTTAATTCAAGTTTATACAAAAGTACTTTCACCCAAAAAATAAAAATAGTGAAAATAAAATGTTACTGTGTGCTTTGTTTATTTTAAACTTCTGCTATCAATGGATGGGGTTTTTTTGCCCAAAAATCTTGAATTGTTAAAATCTTGTATTTTTTTTAATCCAGAAAAATGATACATTCACCAAGAAGGGTCTATCTTGCTGCAAAGGAAATTTCTCTTTATCTGTAGATTAATTAAATCCAAGGTAGCTAAAATGGGAATGGCTGGATCCATATAGACTATATTGTAGCTGTGAGTGAAGACGGAATCCCACAACCCCAGCCACTTGCTTCTGTGTATATATATATATATATATCTCCATAGAAAGCACACAAAGGCATATATATTCCTGTGTCACAAGATTGTTCACAAAAGCTTTTGCATGTAAGTGTGTGAGACTTTATGGTGCCACTTGGTTTTGCTGCATCAACAATAATACAACTGCTATTCCAGAAATGATTTTAATGTTTCTAGAAATGATTTTAATGTTTAATGACCCTTCTAGGTTTCGTGAGAAATATCAAGCAATTATTTTGTTCTGTCCCCTTGGAGCAACTGGTTATTTAAATGGGGAAAAAAATTCCTTTGAAAAGCCTGCAATGTGTTGGGCTATGCAAATAATTTGTGTGTACTGTAATTTTCTTGATCAGCGAGTTAAAGTATTTTACATATATTTCACATTTAACATTCATTTATGATGATGGTGGTAGTGATTTGCTTGTTTGTGTTGGTTTTTTGCCATTGTATTATGACTGTGTTCCCCCTTTCCCTTCAAGCGACATACATATAAATTTATATTGTTTCTGACAGTTTAAAATGTAATATCCTTATTAACCTTTAAATTTATGTCACAAATGAGCCTGGCGGAACCTCACTGTGCAGTGATTTAGGGGACATTTGAGAGGACGCTTTTCTCCGATAACTAGCATTAGTACTTATTCTATATTCATTATCAGATTATATGATTCCAAAGAAAAGTTGTTAAAGTTATCAGTTAGGGTGTTCCTGGAGAGCCGAAAATTACAGCGGTAATGCCCTTTAGTAAAGCTGTTAGGAAAGGACAGAGCGTAAAATAACTTCTCTTTTTCCACTTTGCAGCATCCTGAAGTCCATGGAGTTTGCGCCATCTGACGGCTCAAGCATCCAGGTAATTCATTCAATTTTCTGGTAGAGCAAAGCTGGATAGATTTTTTTTTTTGAATGTTCGCTTGGATTGAGAATTTGCTATTGAAATGTAGTAAGAGTTTGTAGGAATTTTAAGCGATCACAGCTACTGGTTTGTTTGTTTTTTCTTTTACAGAAAAATCTTACTTTCTCTGTTAGCTGGTATTCACAGTGTGGCTGCTGTTTTCTTTCTGGTATTAGATATTGGTACATTTAAGCTGGCCAGAGTTGCTTTGAAATGAGATGGGCGGCAAATAAATTTAATAAATAAATAAATATTACAGGGGAAAATAATACAGAAATGAAAACAAGAATTGGAAGTGGGAACTTGTGGTCTAAAACTTCCCTAAATCACAAGCTCCTTCAATGACCGTGGATTTATAAGATGGATCAGACCCAATAGTAGTTTGATTGTCATATGTACTTTAACGTATGAAACCTTGGGCTCTCTGGCTCCTCCATGAGTAGCACAGTAACACCCCAACTAGTGAGGATTTGATCATCATCGCACATCATTTGTGGAAAGGTTTCAACAGGCACCTGCCTACCTAAGCCTAATTTATTGTGACGCTAGCCGTGCAAGATGTGTGATGATGGTTAGAATGATTAGAATTACCCAACAAGATAACTGTTGGAAAGTTGTGATTAAGATGAACTTTCTGGAATCTTAAGGTATTAATAAAAGGGATGTGATGGCTCAGTGGCTAAGATGCTACGTTTGTCGATTGAAAGGTCAGCAGTTCAGCGGTTCGAATCCCTAGTGCCGCGTAACAGAGTGAGCTCCCGTTACTTGTCCCAGCTTCTGCCAACCTAGCAGTTCAAAAGCAGATAAAAAATGGAATTAGAAAAGTAGGGACCACCTTTGGTAGGAAGGTAACAGCGTTCTATGTGCCTTTGTCATTTAGTCATGCCAGCCACATGACCACGGAGACGTCTTTGAACAGCGCTGGCTCTTTGGCTTTGAAATGGAGATGAGCAGAGTCGGAACAACTAGCACATATGTGCAAGGGGAACCTTTACCTTTACCTAAGGTGTAAATGCAGATGACCAAAGCGGCTGCATTTTTCTCCTTCGTCCACTAATATCTCCACTGCTGAATGAGCATTGAGCTGATTGTATGAATAATAATTAACAAAGCCAAACCATTTGCAACATAAATATTGGGGGAGGGAGTTAACTCCAGTTTCTCTTAATATCAGTTTCAGAGAGAAATAGGGGTTTGGCAGTTTGAACCATTTCCCTGATCTGAAAAGTACAACAGCTTTCCTGATGTGGAATCTCTCAATCTGCTGGCATTACAACTGCCAGAATTATCTCACTATATTGAAAACTCCACGAATTCATCTCAACACACTTCAAGGGTGTCAGATTTTCCACATTGACTTCATTCTCATTGCATGTATGTTGTTCTAAAAACAGTTAACTAGAACTCTTAAAAGTTTGAATCCTCAGTGCACAATTGAATTAAATTAATTCTTGTACAAATGGAAAGTATCCCCAACTTTCCTTGCTGCATGTTACTTTCATTGGATTGAATTTCATTGGTTACAAGCTGGATTCCAGCACCTTTAGTGGTTTTGATGATTCTGTGCAAGGAAGGAGAAAGGAACAGCTTTGCTTACCGCTTTCATTCATTTCTTCTTTTCATACTACTTGAAACATAACGTTGCAAGGAAGGTAACGACTGATATTATAAAGATAAGCAGATGTAAAAAAAGATTTAGTGAGGCATTTAAATAGTCTCTACAGCCACTAAGTAAAGCAGTGAAGGTGTCATAGATTAGAATCTGCACTCTTTTGAATTCCCACCCTATCGTCCCAAGACATCATCCTGAAGCAATTCCCATTCTTTCTCTTTGTTCTCTCTATATCTCCATAGGATGCTGCATCAAAACCACTGGAGGTCTTACTGCTGGAGAAAAACCGCCTGCTGCAGTCGGAAAATGCCACGTTGCGGATCACGAACAGTGACCTGAGCGGTAAGTGGATGGGAGAAAAAATAGGTAATTATTATTTTAGGTTGTGCTTGCTCTCAGGAGATGAGGATGTGGAAAGGGAAGGGGATGTGTGAACCCAAGGCCACTGCATGACAGAAAGATGAATGGTCAGCAAGGATCTTGTCTTATACTATAGATAATAGACTAAGACTTTGGGGCCCTTAGAAAAATGGTAAAGGTTAAGAGGGAGAAATGTTCTTATATGTTGGGATGAGCAGCATTGGAGCCTGCCTTCCCTTTCAATTGTTTAGTCTGACTGCAACATTATTTCTTATGCACACCTTTCCCAAAACGTAGATTGGCGTTTCAAGGAGACCCTGTCTTGTTTTCATAGCTGATTCATTCACCCAATTCCTGACTGCCTTTATTTCCATTAAGCGGTGAATTTTGGCTTCATTTGGCTGCTTGTGTGTTTTGTTTGGAAGGGATGCTTTGCATGCCATAAATGAACAATACAAGTGGGGTCTCCAAATAAATAGAATTTCCTGGAGTTTTTTTTTTTTTTTCCTTCAAGTAAGGTTTCTGGAGCTGTTGCCTAATGTGTCAATGGGCAGTTGGGTGATTGCTGCCTTGTGCGCAGTTTCTGTGTTCTTCTGTGGCTGCCTTTGAGCAATGGTTTCTATGTCTTACATATGTTTCATCTAGCCTTAATAAATGTTTGCTGCATTTGGGCTCAAACAAGGTCTGTTCCTCTGTGTGTGTGTGTGTGTGTGTGTGTGTGTGTGTGTGTGTGTGTAAGGGTTTGGAACGACTCAAATGTGCAAGGAACCAAAGTAATTTTTGTGCGTGCGTCAATGAATTTTAAACCAAAACAAAAGAATTACGTAACTGCACTTCATGTCATTGTTCTGCTAATATTTGGAAGGGGGAATTCTCCAGGCTGCAACATACAAGAAAGGTGCAAACATGAAATGCATGTTGTTTGTCTTGGGGGCCTTGTTTGGCTTATTAAAATTAAAAAACAAAACAAAACAAAAAAAACAAAAACAAAAACCCAAACCACTTTCTTCATTGGCCCTTATTTCAAGAACAAAACAAAAACGCAACCTGCACTATTTTTCCCTTTTTGTGGGGCAAGCTCTGCATTTTGGTCTTGGTTTCCCCCCTTCTTTTTGATCCCCCATAATGCATTATGTTTGACCTTCCTTGTAGGGTCAGCCAGGAGAAAAGGGAAAGACCAGCCTGAGAGTCAGCGTGCTGCAACCTTGCCGGCCTCCCCTCCTCCTCAGTTGCCCCGCAATGCAGGGGAGCAGGCTTCCAATACTAATGGTACACACCAGTTCTCACCAACGGGTTTAAGTCAAGACTTTTTCAGCTCATCCTTGGCAAGCTCCGGCTTACCCCTGGCTTCTACAGGAAAATTTGCACTAAACTCTCTCCTCCAGCGCCAACTTATGCAGTCCTTCTACACCAAGGCAATGCAGGAAGCGGGAAGCACAAGCATGATTTTTTCAGTAGGTCCCTACAGCACAAACTCCATATCTTCCCAAAGCCCCTTGCAACAAAGTCCAGACGTCAACGGCATGGCCCCATCACCCAACCAATCAGAAAGCACCGGCAGCACCTCGGAAGGTGAGGAGATAGACACCGCCGAAATTGCACGTCAGGTCAAAGAGCAATTGATCAAGCACAATATCGGACAGCGGATCTTCGGACACTACGTCTTGGGACTTTCTCAAGGATCTGTGAGTGAGATTCTGGCTCGACCTAAACCATGGAACAAGCTGACTGTGAGAGGCAAGGAGCCATTCCATAAAATGAAGCAGTTCCTTTCTGATGAGCAGAACATCTTGGCTTTGCGCAGCATCCAAGGCAGGCAGAGAGGTGAGTCACGAGGCAGTGGCCTCCAGCTTCTCTTTTGGCATCTATGTTTGTCTAGATAGGAGACACTGTCAAAAGAGAACAGTGTCTGTGTCTCTGTGTGGTTAAGTTGTCTGCTTGGTGTTCAGTATATAATGTGGAAAGAATAGAGAGCTTGCTAGGAATCAAGCTGAAATAGCAGAGTAAAAGATAGGCATCTAAGGATTGATCGCCATCTCCATGGGAATGGATGTGAACTGCAAAAATAAAAAAGGACCACCGGGGCAGCTTCATTTCTGTGGGGCTGATTCCAATGGGCTGTGACCTATGTAAGCGGATTGAGAGACCTCTTAAACTATCTCTCATGCATTGGGCAGCAGTGAAAGGAGGGCTGGTGTTTGTTTGTTTTTTTGAAGTTTAACTTTGTGGAACACTTTATGGATCTTGCCTGATCAAACCACAGCAGGGCAGATTTTATCATTACGTCATCTTCATTTAACGACCCCTATAATCCCTCCCAGAGTGGAGTCTGGGCAACTGAGAGTGTTTTACTGGCCGGATGCCCTTCCTGTTGCCACTGGGAAGTTTTGTTCAGCAGATATATTCTCAGTGTGCCCAGAGAGAGAAATATCTGCCTCTACCTAGAATCGAACTCACAGCCTCCTGATTGTGAGGCGAGAGCTCCACCTCTAGGCCGCCGCTCCAAGCAGGTTTTATCATTACATGATCCCTCTTAATTTTGCTTTATTAAGCATACATTACAGGACAGGTGTTTTTTTTTTAAAAAAAAGTAAACGTTGTACTAGGATCCCTTGTTATTCCTTTGTCCAATCTCATTTGATTGCCAATAGAAAACACAATAGTATTTGAGATGAATTCTAATAGTTGAGGGCCGTTACATTTCACCATCTTTACAGCAGCTACAGGGGAATTTCCTGAGCATTTGTAAATCTAGCCCTCTTGCCATCAGGTCCACTGGGCTGCTAGACTCAGAGCAACTTATTATGGTCCCTTAGGGGCCATGCAGATTCATCTATGACAAAAACATCTGGTGGGCAGTCCAGCTGGCTGGGGAGATGCGTATAACAGTACAAGGAAGAAGCAGGCCAGATAAAAAGTCTCATTGAGCGTTTTTAGTGAATGAAGTTAGAAGTTGCCGATGTGATACAGAGGTTATATAGGCATGCATTATGTCCAAGGGTTATTTCTCCTTAACCACCCCAGCCCCATTCTCTTGAAAACCCATTGCAGAAACAAAACGTCTCCAAGAAACATATTTAATTGGCTTAAGTGTCCAAGGATGGAAGGCATTTCCAGTCCTTTCCTCTAGTTTTAGCACCACCATCACTGAAAGCATGATCCCTCAAAATCATAGACCATAGATTGTAGATTTATGCACATTTTAATTTTTTTTCACCAAATCAAAAATCAAATGACCAACTTCTTGCAATATTGCAAACTCAATGTAAATGTAAAGCAAAGGGAGGCAGAAGCTCCCATGTTCCTCAGTCAAAAGTATCTTAGGTAGCAGTTTGTGGGGGAGGGAATTTGGGAGAGCCACTGCTAATCTTCATCTTTTAAGATCAAGAGTTCACCCATTCTCCAAAGAATACATTTGGGAGGTGCACTATATTAGGATTATTTATTGTATGCTTTATTTACTTTAAAATATTAAATCTATATGCTGGACCAGGGGGTCTCCAGCCTTGGCAACTTTAAGCCAGTCTGGGAATTGAAGTCCCGCCAGGTTGGCCGTGGTGGTTCAGGCTGTAAGATAGCCTGTTATTAAAACACAGTTGCCTGCAATTACTGCAGGTTCTAGTCCCACCAGGCCCAAGGTTGACTCAGCCTTCCATCCTTTATAAGGTAGGTAAAATGAGGACCCAGATTGTTGGGGGGGGCAATAAGTTGACTTTGTAAATATACAAATAGAATGAGACTATTGCCTTACACACTGTAAGCCGCCCTGAGTCTTCGGAGAAGGGCGGGATATAAATGTAAATAAATTAAAAAAAAGGTTTAAAGTTGCCAAGGTTGGAGATCCCTGTCCTGGACAGTTATCAATGTTGTCTGGCAATTTGCAGTAAAAGAGGAGGGAGTGTATGAAAATGATATCTCAGGAAGATACAAAAGGCAAACTGTGAAATAGATTCTGGCAGCATATCAGTTTGATAAGCACAATGAAACCAACATTAACTGACTATAGAGGAAGAGTGCATAGGTAGTCCTTGTTAGAAGAAAAGTGCATAGGTAGTCCTTGTTCAGCGACTGCCTCGTAGGGCAACCATTTGCACTTACAATAGTGATGAAAAAAAAAAAAACAGCTTTGCAACCAGACTTCACATTTACTACCTTTGCAGATCTGTAAAGGAAAAGAAAGCCTGAAGTAAGATCACAGTTAGAATTAGCGACCACTTCACTTAACAACTGAGTTGACCAGCCCAGCTGTGGTTGCTTTTATACCTGTAGTGTAAAGACTTAAAAAAAAAAACCACACAGCTTTTGAGATGCAGAAGCTTAGGAATATAAAGTGTATGCATAAAGGGAAGAAATGGCACTGGACTTTGAAACGCAGACCTGATGTGAATGCAGGTCACACCATTGATTCGCTGTACAATCATAGAAAGAGGTGTGAGAAGAGAGTGAGATGTCAGCTCCATCCCACTTGCAAAGCTAGTGTTCCTTTACAGGAGAACGGCATGTCTCCATCGTTCCTTCAAAAATACAATCAGATCTTGTGGGTTTTCCTTGGATTCAGAAATGTCCTCTTTAGTGGTAACCGCTGTCCTCCTATAGCATGATTTTCACTCTTTGGGACCGAATTTGCACCCATGTGTTCATTGTATTACCTTTGAGCCAGAAGTGTAAATAGGAGATTTCTTATATGGCTCAGACATTGTGCAGTAAACGTTAAACATAGCACAGGGCTGAAACTGGCCAAGTTGCACACCGTCTTATAAAACAACATTTAAGGTCAAGCTACATGATTCTGAAAGGTAAAAGAGTTCATAAGCAGGAATTGCCAGGTTATCCTATTCAAGGATGGGGGTTTACAGGGGGACAGAAAGGAACTTAACAAGAACGTTGGTCTGTACACGCTGCAAACCGGAGCATTCCCTATTTTATTAAGGAATATAAAATGATTGTGCATTTTGTAACAATCCTTGAAGTTTGATATGGCATAAGACCTCATCCAAGGATGGGAAATGCTGGAAATACATTGCATGGAGAAAGTAGGAGAGCTGTTTCTTTCACCATTAAAAGTAAAATGTCCTCCTTAGTCCCTGTAGAGGCAAACAGGCAGACAACACTCAACCGCAGCTGTCATTTTTTTTCTCTATAACTGTGAGAACTGAAAACGTGGATTCTTAGCACATACATTTTCTCATACAGTGCCCCATTAATGCAGTAGCCAATGAGAGCCCAGTTACATCCACCTGAGCATGCAAAGGTTATGCACAATTGTCTAGTGCTTACAATAATATGTGAGTGCTATGTGCAAAGGGCATTTCCTGTGAGCTCTATAATCTTCTTCTATGGGGCCTGAGGGCCTGGAGTGAAGAGCCAATTATTCTCTGCTTAGCTCCCTCTTAGGATATGTGATATGTCCAATATTCTGCTACTCATCATTTAGACTAGGATAACAATATATCACATTGGTTGTTGTTTTTTTTAAAAAAAGTACAGTACAGAATAAGGATCACCATTGTCAACAATTTCCTGCCCACTTTTTATTTTCATGAGGTGCTATCCGGTATGGTTGGCTTGTTCCTCATCATTATTATATTACACGATACCTTGGATATTCATTTTGGAACAAACCTCCTTGCTGGTGTTTGCATGAAATAATATTGCAGATGGAGATTTCCCCTTCCCAGTTCCTCAAGTGAAATTGCCTTGCCTTTCTAAGCAGTGGGATTTCATTTGGAAGGGAAGCTTTAAAGAGACCTGGGATTTGAGGAGGTGTTGTGTGCTTTTTTTGAAGCAGAGTTTCCCCAGAGTGCCAAGAAGTGTTTATAGCATCTTACAGCATGTTCCCTTCCTTGAGGTCATCCACTCTTGGAAGAATTACTGACCCATCTCTGTCTTTTTGTACCTTTTAGATGTTTATTTATATCTTTCTAATCTCCTTTTGATGCTGTAGCTATAATCTTTATTAACCAGTCATCTGCCTTTGCTTCCTTTTTCAAAGTAGCCAGGCCTAAAAAGTTTATGAGCTGCTTGATTTCACTGCTGCCCTTGCTCAACCATCCACCCCCTCCCTCCCCTTCACTCCGACCCCTATAAGTATTAGGCAGTTCTTGTTTCATCTCACAAAGCCCAAAGTTATAAGAAGAACCACCCCCTGATTGTTTTGTTCTTACCCGACTTGTTTTTCAACAGAGAATCCAGGCCAGAACCTGAGCAGGCTATTTCAGGAAGTACCGAAACGAAGAAATGGGTCAGAAGGTACGTCACAGGCAGGTGTTTCTCTTTGCGGTTGATCTTTGGAAAGTGAAGTGTGCTTAGTTGTGTGTCGTCTTAATTTGTTGTTGGTATAAACACAAAGGGGGTGCAGTTTGATTCTGGCCTGGAATCTGAGAGGAAAAACAGACAGTGGGCCCTGTGCAGCTGTAACATGGACTCCAGCCAAGCTACATTTGAAATCACTCCTTCCCTCCGATTCCTCTCCATATTAGTTCCATGGTTTCCTGCATATTTGGCAGGATTTCACCTTACCATTAAACCAGACCATGCTTGGTGCTAACCAAAGTTATCCTGAGAATCAGTGCTTGAAGCAAGTCTAGGTCTACAAACACTCTTTCTGAGGTCAACCCTGATTTGCATCCTACATGGTGCCAGTGCGGAGATAATATAAAATCAGGGTGATGCTGGATAAGGAAAAGAGGAAGAGCAATGGTAAATGATGCTTGGCAAAGAGTCCATGCTATATCTGTACTGGTGCAGTAAGTATAAAACAAACCAAGGATTAGCATCCAGATCACTCTTCCCCTCTTTTCTCTCTTTCTAAGTCTTTTGCTGTACTAACCTGGCTCCTTCAGGCAAAGCTAGACTCCCCTACTCTCAATCCCACTAATTTTCTATGCTTTCTTCAAGGAGCTCAGGTCAAAATTCTTGGGAATAATCCCATTTTATAAGACTACAAGTGACCACATGGTAAATTCCATGGCAGAACCATTGGTTCAAGTCTGATGTGTGGCCCATTGTATCATATTGGCTCTTGTAGCCTTTGTAGCTTCTTGGTGTTTGAGATTCACGGTCAAAAGTGATATTGGCATGAAAAGTTAAGTGTTGGTGTGTTATGTGTGTAGAATGGACGCTGCTATGAATCTTAATGCAAGCCACGTTTCTTCATTCTGTGGCTTGAATGGTGAAACAGAGATGTAGAAGTGCGTACAGAGATGCAAGGGCGTTTCAGCTAAATATAACAGTGTTTGATAGCAGACGTGATGCTAGAATACCATCAAGGGTTTGAGAACTTGAGGCAGGCAGTAAGAAAGAATGAAGTAGAACCATCTCTATGTCGAATATAGTTGCTGCTCAAAAACCACCTTAACAAAATAGGACCCCAATTCAGCATTCAAACAATGTAGCATGATATGGCTAGTGGGCAGAATGTGGCTAGTTTTGAACCAAGTATAGTTCATAAACTCTCATTGGTGGCTTTAAGAAAGTTGTTTGTGCTCATAGATTTAGACCTCTACTCGGAATGGCTTATAACCCAGTTTTCCATGTGTAGAATCACTACACTAATAATGTAGAAACTTTCATTTGATTGGTTGCGGGACTGATTCTTTAAAATAAGGAAGTAAGGTTATAATCATAATCCAATCTATTTTGCAAGATCAGTTAAACTTGTTTCTGAGCAAATCTGTTTCAGATTGCAGTACGCAATTCTGTTTCAGAATCTGGGCTAAAATGAATAGAATAGAAATAATTAGAATAGAAATTGTAAGAGAAGTAGAGTACTTTAATTTGGCCAAGTGTGATTAGACACACAAGGAATTTGTCTCTGGTGCAGAAGCTCTTAGTGTACCTGCAAACCAACAGAATAATGAGAGTAATAATACCAATAAGATATTAGTATTATTGGTATTGGTAATAAACATAAATGATAATACTACAGCCATACTATATGGGTAAATAAACATAGACATAAGACAGTAATGTGAGAATTAGGTGTTTAGCAGAATGATGCCACAAGAGGAAAAAAACCTGTTCCTGTGTCTAGTTGTTTGGGTCTGAAATGCCTTCTAGCACCATAGCAAGAGAAGTAGTTGAAACAGTTTAAGTCCAGGATGTGAGGGGCTTACAGATATTTTAGCCCTCCTTCTGAATCACGCGATATACAGGTCTTCTATGGAGGGCAGGCTGGCTGCATTTGTTCTTTTTGCAGTCTTAGCTATCCATTGGAATTTGTACCTGTCTTATTTGGTTGCTGTACAAAACCAGACAGTTGTAGAAGTACAAATGACAGACTCAATAATTCCTCTGTAAAATTGCACTAGCAGCTCCTGGAGCAATCTGAACTTTCTGAGTTCAGGGAGAATATTCTTTGTTTATGCCTTTTTATGATGGTTCTAATATTAGGTGTCCATTTCAAGTCCTGGGAGATTATAGAACCCAAAACTTGAAGGACTCTATTGCTGATAATCTGCTGTCAAATATAGTAAAAGGTGGTAAAATCCCATCTATATGCAGACTCGTCACTGTCTTGAATGAATCCAGTGACCGTTGAATCATCTGCAAACTTCAGTACTTTTAAAAGAAGGTTCCCTTGAGGTGCATTCATTGGTATATAGGGGCGCCTGTGCTAATTGCCCGGGTGTTAGATAGCAATAGCACTTAGACTTATATACCACTTCATAGTGCTTTTACAGACCTCTGTAAGCGGTTTACAGAGTCAACAATAATCTGGGTCCTCGTTCTACCTACCTCAGCAGGATGGAAGGCTGAGTCAACCTTGAGCCTGGTGAAATTCAATCAGTCAAATTATAGGCAGCCGGCAGGCAGCAGAAGTAGCCTGCAGTACTGCACTCTAACCACTGCGCCACCGTGGTGATGCAATTTTCCCTAGCTTCACCTGTTGCTTTCTATTTGTCAAAAAGCCAATGATCCACCTACCATGTTTCCCCAAAAATAAGGCCCTGTCTTATATTTTTTTGAACTCTGAAATAAGCACTTGGCCTTATTGCCTTGTGCTCAAAAACCCGATTGGGCTTATTATCAGGGGATGTCTTATTTGGGGGGGGGGGGGAACAGGATACAAGTAGGAAATAAAATGAATTACTCCTCAAAGTCCATTTTTTCAGATACGAATTTTAATGCTTCTCCTTCCTTAGATCCTTAAAAAAGCTGCATTTACACCAGTTTTCCTAAGTATCTGCCGTGTATCTTTCCTACCGTGAATAGCCCCTCAAAATAACCCCTCAAAACAGCCTGATTTTGAAATAAGGAGCCTTCTACAGATGATTTGACCACACAACTTCAGCTCCAAATGAGCAAAGCATCTTTGCCACTTTGGATTGGAGTACTGCAAATATCTATTAATGACCCATCCATGGGTTTTTCAAACTAGATTCCTTTTTTGGCAAGAACCAAGAAAATATGCTACAGTTTTCCATTTCTTTCTCTAGCTTGTCTCAAGACTGAACGAGACTAAAAATCTTTATTTTGCACAGCGCAGAGAGGTTTAGCTGAAGAAGCCATGGATGGCTCATTAACAACCCCACCTGATCATTGAATACTCAGCAAATATTTACCAGTCTGGTTATCTATATCTTAGCTTGTTATGCAAACACAACCTGTATTTTATACACTTGCTTTCTCCTACATGAGTATTTAGACTAGGGATAAGGAATCTGAGACTCCCCAGATGTTACTCAATTTCATCGTTCATTTTTATTTTTTAAGATCAGCAGGTTTGACATTTTGATCCACTGCTTTTAAATTCAGTGTTGAACAGAACTGCTTCCTGTGTTCAGAGTTTTACCTTTTCTGGCTGTACTCACTTGGCTTGTATCAGGGGTCTCCAACCTTGGCAACTTTAAGCCTGGCGGACTTCGACTCCCAGCAAAGCTGGCTGGGGAATTCAGTCCTCCAGGCTTAAAGTTGCCAGGGTTGGAGACCCCTGGTTTATATGGCTTTCCCTCTCACTTCTGTGCGACTCTAGGCAACTGAACAATAATAATAAAGACACAAAATATAAAACAAAAATAAAAGAGAAAAAGACATAGCAGCCAGGAGATGAGCTTTAACCCATCTCCAGGATCCCAGGCTCAAGCACAAAACCAACTTCTCAAGGCCTGCCAAAAAGCTAACTGGGACAGGGACAATCTAATCTCAGGCGAAATGATATTCCAAAGGTCGGGGGACCATGGTAGGTTTTCCTTCTGGGCCCTATCAGCTGATGGTCCCCAAAACATGCCCTTTCTCATAAGCCACTTTGGATGTGATTTCCACAACACTGAAAGATTAATAATAAAAATAAGTAATGTAAGAGTGATAATACTGATCAGAATAGAGCACAAATAGAAAAAACGCGGTGGCTAAGATGCTGAGCTTGTCGATCGAAAGGTCGGCAGTTCAGCGGTTCGAATCCCTAGTGCCACGTAACAGGATGAGCTCCCGTTACTTGTCCCAACTTCTGCCAACCTAGCAGTTCGAAAGCACATAAAAAATGCAAGTAGAAAAATAGGGACCACCTTTGGTGGGAAGGGAACAGCGTTCTGTGCGCCTTTGGCATTTAGTCATGCTGGCCACATGACCACAGAGATGTCTTCAGACAGCGCTGGCTCTTTGGCTTTGAAATGGAGATGAGCACCGCCATCTAGAGTCGGGAATGACTAGCACATATTTGCGAGGGGAAGCTTTACCTTTACCGATAAGAATAGAGCACAAATTGGAAAAAAAAGATAGAAAGAAACAGCATCATCAGAGCTCTGGCCACATAAAGAATGCATGTGCTGGCTTGGGTGCATTGATGCATTTACTTTTAATTTTGTGCTTTTTTTAAAAAAGCCCAGTGTGTTGTATATTCTTGCAGAAGTCTGTGATCTGGAGATATAACTAGGTCATCCATGGGTTGCTAATAATAGAAGGGCAGCCTCAAGATCTCCCATTCTCTCCTGGTGGGGTTCTCAGTCTGTAAAGGAGAATTGGACAGGATACTCTTGCAGATGGAAGGTGCCTTCAATGGATTGTTCTTAAACAGTTGTGAGATGGTGTACTAAGACCTGGTGGGGATGAAGCTGTTTAAATGCTAAGGAAAATAGTTATATAAATTCTTACGTTATTAACCAAAATGAAGTCACCATTGTGCCTATTAGCGCTATTTCAGATTTCTCTTAAACTCAGGATAATTGTCTTAAATACTTAAAAACTGGGTAACGAAGGCACATAGGAATTTGGAACTTTTAAACACATTCCCTCTTTTATGCTCAATGTCTTGTTTTAATTAAGAAATGATAAAACAAGGAGTTGACTAACTTCTGGAGGGAAATTAGTTTCTCTGATGACTGCAAAGAGGATTTTCCTTTTGCCTCTTAAAAGCTGCATAAACAGAGGGATGGAATCAAGATCACATGAAATGTTAATGCCACTTTATAATGCCTTGGTAAGGCCACACTTGGACTACTGCATTCAATTTTTGTTGTCACAGTGTAAAAAAGGTGTGGAGACTCTAGAAAGAGTGCAGAGAAGAGCAACAAAGACAATTAGGAGACTCAAGGATAAAATATATGAAGAACAGTTGCAGGAACTGGATATGTCTAGTCTTATGAAAAGAAGACCTGGGGTGACATGATAGCATGTTCTGATATCTCAGGGGTGGCCACAAAGAAGAGGGAGTCAAGCTATTCTCCAAAGCACCTGAAGGCAGGTCAAGAAGCAATGGGTGGAAACTAATCAAAGAGAGAAGCAACTTAGAACTAAGGAGAAATTTCCTGACAGTTAGAACAATTAATCAATGGAACGACTTGCCTCCAGAAGTTATGAATGCTCCAACACTGGAAGTTTTTAAAAAGAGATCAGAGAACCATTTGTCTGAAGGTGGTGTAGGGTTTCCTGCCTAAGCAGGGGGTTGGACTAGAAGACCTCCAAGGTCCTTTCCAACTTTGTTAAATTATTAAAGGCTGCTATTTCAACAAACTGAACTTGCAGTTGAATGCCTCCCAGGAGCAGTACTTAAAGGCACAAGAAGAGACAGATGGCCAACCTTCTACAACTAGAGAGGATATTCTGAAGGTTTTTCTGCAGATCTTCAGAGAAGCTGATCTTCAGAAGCATTTGCCCCTCTCCTAGTATTTTTGATTATATAGGAAGAGGCATTTGTGAATATGAGTTTTTAATAGTTTCAGTTACATTGTTTATTCTTGCTGAGTACCATGTATTCTGAACTCCAATGATTTGCAGGAACTTTTAAATTGGTTGCTATATGCAGGGGTCTCCAACCTTGGTCCCTTTAAGACTTGTGGACTTCAACTCCCAGAGTCCCTCAGCCAGCAAAGCTCAGGGCCATCATAGAATTGAACTCAGGGCCATAATAAAATTACACTAACCTGCATAGAGAAGAACAGTTCCTTCTGACATGTTACTGTAACTCACCCGACATGGACTTCTTACAGAAACTGTTCAAATGATTTTAAGGAAAGTAATATTCAGGCATAGCCTTAGGATCTTTGATACTACAATTGGGAATTTGAATCTTCACCCACCTGCATCTTTGACTCATGTTTCACACCTGTCGTCCTAAATAGCCCATGGACTGTATGTAAAAGTCCTGAGTTCACAGATGGATGCTAGGACAGCACAAGCCAGATAGATCTTGTTATTCTAATATTTCCATCCATTTCAGTGATATGCGCAAAGTGGAAAATTCTGATGAATGAATGATGCCACTATTAATTGAGTGGGTGGAGGAAGGAGCCAGTTGGGTTTTTCTATCCACAGCCATTGGAAAATGGGAGGCACTTGGTAATTAAGGATTATAGACAGGGTCTGCTTCCATTGAACTTTCAGTCTTTTAAAAGCAAGCACTGAGCTATATCTTGTTTAAAGGAAGATTTGAATGCTGCTTAGGCATATTGCCAATTTGGAAAATGACCAAAATAATTCAAATGCACTACCCCCTCCAATACACACTGCTTATGTCTGGTTTTTTTTTTTTATTCCTGTCTACAAAACTTCGTTATATTTGGATATATTTTGCTTTTTTAATGTTTAGCAGATTTTCTTTGTAAAAATAAAACATGGAAGAGGGGAAAAAAGTCTTGCACGTTGCGTTCAGGAACTGTTTGTGCTTTGGATGGAATTGGTCCATCAACTTTCAAGAGCAGGATATATATAAAATATTGTTTGATATCCTCGTTGTAAGAGTTTGCCGCTAAAAAACGTTGCCATGTTATCTTAAATTTGCAGTGAGTTTAATGAGGCAAAACACATTATATTGCATCCAGTTTTGGTCGCCACGATGTAAAAAAGATGTTGAGACTCTAGAAAGAGTGCAGAGAAGAGCAACAAAGATGATTAGGGGACTGAAGGCTAAAACATATGAAGAATGGTTGAAGATGGTGTAGGGTTTCCTGCCTGGCCAGGGGGTTGGACTAGAAGGCCTCCAAGGTCCCTTCCAATTCTGTTGTTGTTATGTTGAATCACATTAGTGGAGTACTTATAGCACCAGGTCCTGGTTCTGCCCAGAAAATCCACAGAAAAGAAGCAAGTGGGGCAGATTCTCTCTGCATGGGGATCCAGAAAAAACTTCTGCTGCATAGAGGAAATAAAATCAGTCCATATAAGCCAGCTCAGTGACTCATGCATGACACCAACTTCTGAACCATGATTTACAAATCATGATACTTGGTTAATAGCAGTAGCACTTAGACTTATGTACCGCTTCACAGTACTTTTACAGCACTCTCTAAGCAGTTTACAGGGTCAGCCTATTGCCCCCAACAATTTGGGTCCTCATTTTACCCACCTTGAAAGGATGGAAGGCTGAGTCAACCTTGAGCCTGGTGAGCTTCGAACTACCAAATTGCAGGTAGCTGGCAGTCAGCAGAAGTAGACTGCAGTGCTGCACTCTAACCACTGTGCAACCTCAGCTCTCTAATGCAATCCACATGGTACCAAATCTATACTTAGATTTTAGTCCCAAAGTTGCTTTTTCAAAAGGCAAATGGACTTTGGTTTTCCTTGAAGACCTTTCGGTTCTCAGACATTTCGCTCTGAAGAAGCTTCTTGGATAAGAAGCGAAACGTCTTCAAGGAAAAGCAAAGAAATCCAGTTGCCTTTTGAAAAAAAGCCCCTTTGGGACAACCATGACCCAGATGACTGAGAATCTCCATAGACCAGAGGTGGTGTTCAGCAGGTTCTGACCAGTTCTGGAGAACCAATAGCGGAAATTTTGAGTAGTTCGGAGAACCGGTAAATACCACATCTGACTGGCCCCACCCCCATCTATTCTCTGCCTCCCGAGTCCCAACTGATCGGGAGGAAATGGAGATTTTGCAGTAACCTTCCCCTGGAGTGGGGAGGGAATGGAGATTTTACAGTATCCTTCCCCTGCCACACCCACCAAGCCATGCCCACCAAGCCACGCCCACAGAACCGGTAGTAAAAAAATTTGAATCCCACCACTGCCATAGACCCTTAGATTTTAGGCTCATGAAAGCAAAGTATGATCTCTTTGTTGGTCCAGTATCCAGACAAGCAGTTCACTTCTCTTTTGTATTCTTTTTGAAATTATTGTGATTGTGAAGGAAAGGGACCCATTTGTGAGGTGTGACTGAGGACAGAAGCAGGGACAAACTAAAAGAGCAGATGTTTGAAATTCTAAATAGCTACAAAACTAGTAGAAGGCAAGTAAAATAGAGCTGCAGCTGTTGATTATATTCATTGGTTCATCTTGTTGTAAGTTTTTATGGAGTAATTCACTTGAGTCAAGCCACCAGTTTGTGGCTTAGAAAATCAATTCTCAAAAGGTTGTTCAACAGTTGATCATTTCTCCTCTCTTCAGGTAACATTACCACAAGAATCCGAGCTACAGAAGTTGGTTCTGATGAAGCTATCAAATCCATTCTGGAGCAAGCAAAAAGGGAGCTGCAGGTACAGAAAACAGGTAGGAGAACTTTGCTGTGCTGGTCTTTGAAGTTCAGGTTAACATGGAAACAGTAGTGAGTGCTTTTGAGAAAGCAAATGACCTTGGAACGTGGTTTACTTCAGTAAATTCCATTGCTAAAGGCTTACGGCTTAAAGAGTGTTGGGCCCTTCTTTATCTCAAGAAAATGTTGTGTGTTATGATACCCCAAACAGGATGAATTTAAGGATGAATTGTATTAATACAAAACCATCCGTAACAGGCAAATTTTGTGGATATTTCTAAAGTGTGAAGTTCTCCCCAAAACATTTTCCTTCTGAAGTGGTGGGGCAGTCTGGATTGGGAAGTTTGCACACTCCCCCAAGATTTGGGTAGGGTAGAAGCTACAATAAGTAAGAATGTGTGGACATTTAAACTCAAAACGTACTATTACACCATATAGAAAATACTGGCAAGGGTGGCTAAAACAGTCCTAAATGTACAGGGAAATGAAGTAGGATAGAAAATTGCCATCACGGTGGGCAGGAGAACAAATTATAATGATAATAATAATAATAAAATTAATGTAGCCAAGACGCAGATCCAGTGAGCAGAAGAGATGGGGTAAAACAGATTGGTCCAGATTAGAAATATGCAATGAAAAGAAAGATGTGCTGAAAGCATTTATATACTGAATGGATGTGCTGGAAACGTCAGTAAGAGCATTTTTCCTTTTTCTTTGTGGCCTACATCTGACTCATGAATATTCTCCTGATCTTATAGCTTGTGATGTGGATGACATCACAATAAGTATCCAAGTATACACCTGCTTACTGACTTAGTAACAAACTGTTTCAGAATCAAGGAATGTTGTTTTTCTCTTTTATATTAATTGGCACAATTGCAAGTGAGAAATGAATGTGATCATCGGCGGTTGATAAGCTATATCCCATTCTATGAAGGAGGCGGTTTGTTTTTGGATAGATTGGAATGTGTGCTTTGTTTTGTTTTTTTCACTTTGTTTTAGTATTGTAGTGCTTTTTGTTTTTATGAGGATTTTTTTTTCATTTTCTTGGGCAATAAATATTTACATTTAATAATATTTGATGTTTATTGAGGCATGAAAATGTGCCTTTCCTGGTAAATTTCAGGATTCTAATAAAGATTTTGTTGTGGAGGAGTTTTCACCCTTGTTATTTTTCAGGATCTTTATAAGGCCATCTCGTAAATGCGTTGGGGTTTTTTTAAAAAAAAAATTCTGAACCAGTAAGCTTTATTAGTAAAGAATACATTTCACACAGATCTCTCTATTGGAGCATGAGGGATGATGGAAAGAAGAGCTTATAACTGAAGCTTGGAGGAATGAGTGCTGTGATCTACTGTATCTCATCAGCCATTGTTTTCTTATTCTCGCAGCTGAGCCGGCTCAGCCACCTTCCACGTCAACCAGCAGCAGTTCCGACGATGCTATTCGCTCCATTTTGCAACAGGCTCGGCGAGAGATGGAAGCCCAGCAGGCTGCCCTTGAACCTGCCTTAAAAGCCACCCCTCTGTCCCAAGCCGAAATGTCCATCTTGTCCTCAAAACTGATCCCCACGCCTGCCGTTTCTTCAGTTTCTAGTTACTCTCCCCTGGCTCTGTCCTTGAAGAAGCACTCATCCTCTGCGGATTCCTCTGTGTCTTCCCTACAGACTGTCCCCGGGCTCAAGAAGGAAGCCCAAGAGGCCTCCCTTCTAGACCTCCACGGGATGCCTGACTCGGCACAAGGCGTACTGAGGCACGTTAAAAATGAACTGGGACGCAGTGGGGTGTGGAAGGACCATTGGTGGAATACTGTGCAACCTGACAGAAGGAACACAGCTCCTCCGGAAGATCCCAAAATGGAGGAAAGCACCAGTGGGAAAGAGAAGGCCAGCAACCAAGCTCGTTCAGACCGTAACCAGCAACTCCAAGGGCCCTCCTCCTCCTCGGAATATTGGAAAGAGTGGCCCAATGCAGAATCTCCCTATTCTCAGAGCTCTGAACTGAGTGTGACAGGGGCAAGTCGCAGTGAGACACCCCAGAACAGCCCCCTTCCTTCTTCCCCCATTGTTCCTTTATCAAAGCCATCTAAGCCTTCCGTTCCCCCATTGACCCCTGAGCAGTATGAGATTTACATGTACCAAGAAGTGGATACGATAGATCTAACCCGTCAGGTCAAAGAGAAGCTAGCAAAAAACGGCATCTGCCAAAGGATATTTGGGGAAAAGGTAAGGCTCTCAAGTGGAATATTTTGGTGGTTTCTGTATCAGTCATCAGCATCTGACAGCGGTGGGTTAAGATTGACATAAAAGGGGAAATGGCTAATTTATACAGGTAGTCCTCGACTTACAACCCCAATGGTGCCCAACATTCCTGTTGCTAAATGAGGCATTTATTAACTTGAGTTTTGCCCCATTTTATGACCTTTCGTGCCGCAGTTGTTAAGTGAACCACTGTAGTTATCAACTTAGTAAAATGGTTGCTGAGTGAGCCTGGCGTCCCCCTTGACTTTGCTTGTCAGAAGGTTGTAAAAGGGGATGATACATGACCCCAGGGCACTCCAGCCGTCATAAATATGAATCAATTATGAAGCGCCTTAATATTGTTCACGTGACATGCAAGTATGAAAAGTGCTCATACTTCACTTTTTTCAGTGCTGTTGTAACTTCGAATGGTCACTAAACGAACCATTGCAAGTCGAGGATTACCTGTATTTCTTAATTAGAATAAATGAGTAATCATCCTTTAAGACCTGGGGAAGCTTGGAGTTGTTTTTTTAAAAGAAGCAGATTAAAGGCAGATACAGTGTTTTAGGTATCCAGATTCAAGGCTATTAGTATTATTCTTCCTACCACCACTCAAGCAGTACCAGTGGTAGGTTTCAAAATTTTTTACTACCGGTTCTGTGGGCGTGGCTTGGTGGGTGTGGCATGGCTTGGTGGGCGTGGCAGGGGAAGGATACTGTAAAATCTCCATTCCCACCCCTCTCCAGGGGAAGGATACTGCAAAATCCCCATTCCCTCCCGATCAGCTGGAGCTTGGGAGGCAGAGAATAGATGGGGGTGGGGCCAGTCAGAATTTTTAGTACCAGTTCTCCAAACTACTCAAAATTTCCACTACTGGTTCTCCAGTACTGGTCAGAACCTGCTGAAACCCACCTCTGAGCAGTACCCACAATTCCATGTGCTTACATGCCTGCAGATCAGAATAGACAGAAATAGATGGGACTTGTTTTACCAATGGTTAGTTAAGAGAATCATAGATTAGAATCTAAAAAGATCCAAAAGATAAGAACTTTTGCATTGAAAATTTTGTAAGATAGATAAACTATTTGTATTACTATTTTGTGATTATTACTGATACTATGTTTATTATAATTAATAAGGTTGATTAATATGGCATTTCTTCTTAAAATTAATTCTGTCCAGATTACATGCTTTTCAGGTAGATAGGGAATGTTTATGTGATATTAAAAAATGTATTAATAAAACATATTAAAAAAAATAGATGGGGTTATCACATCTTGAAGGTCCTTTTAGAAGAAGGAATTTGTTACACCATCTTGCATTTTTGCACAAGAAGCAAAACCTGCTGAGATTCCTTCTGCAGAGCTATGAAAGATGGGGGAGTCCTACCACTTAAGCATATGGCCACTCTGATGAGCAGGCTAGTATGGAATTGTGGGGATTATCACAGGATAGAGCAGTGTTTCTCAACCTCATGAATTGGGTAAAGACCAGCGTAATCAAACAACTGATTTTTTTCCCATTGTAATGAGGCTAATTGTGCTTCTTCCGTGGTCATTTCCTGCTAGGTGCTGGGTCTTTCCCAGGGCAGCGTCAGCGACATGCTGTCTCGGCCAAAGCCATGGAGCAAATTGACACAGAAGGGGCGTGAGCCATTCATTCGTATGCAGCTGTGGCTAAATGGCGAACTCGGACAGGGAGTCTTGCCATCTCAAGGGCAACCCCAAGGCCAAGGTAAAGGAACAAACTACTGGGCTTCAGATCACACCATGTTCTCCTTGATTTTATAAAAAACCTTTGATTTAGAGTACTGTTTCTCAACCTCAACTATTTTAAGCTGTGAGGACTTCAACTGACTGAGGAATTGTGGGAGTCCACCCATCTTAAACTTGATTTAGAGCAGGGGTCCCCAACCTTGACAACTTTAAGCCTGGTGGACTTCAACTCCCAGCATTCTGGGAGTTGAAGTCCTCCAGGCTTAAAGTTGCCAAGGTTGGGGACCCCTGATTTAGAGGATCAGTTTCTCCCCAGCCTGTACTTTAAGTCCTAGACTTCTCAATTCCTTACACAGAGCAAGCAATTCTTTTTTTCCCAGGGCGGGGGGGGGGAGGGGGGATGAGGACAAGGGTGTGTGGAACGCATAAATGGGGTTAAAACAGCTTAAGGTTTTGTGAACCCCATAAACTTATCACGTAAGCATTTTATCATTTATTTATTATTTATTTGCTTAATATGTATCTTGCCAATAAGCATTCATGAATCACAGCCTGCTAAGGTAACACAAACTATTGCTGTTGTTGTAAAGCACCGACACAGCTGCCACATTGGGAGTTATGGATATCGGTTGCATCAGACATTGGAAAGGGCTGTGATTATCCCAGTTGATTTTTATTTGAATCCACCGTATCCCAAAACAGGCAAAGGTTGATCTGTCTCTAGAAACGACGTTAAGCCAGGAGGTGTTTCCCCTTAAAATACTTAAAAATACAAAGCAGGCTTCTCGGGGAAGTTCTGAAAGATTTCGGGAGAGATGAAAGTAGCTTACATTCAGAAAACTCTTAAGGTTGCATTCTTCTTTATTGTGCTTCTCAACGCTGGGACTTCTTGGTAACTTTAAATCTTGCTGGGAACTCAGGTCGCAACACTGCCCCTCCCCCAATCTTTTCCCTTTTTTTCCAACCTGCAAAGTGAATCTTTGGTGTTTGTTAAATAATAATAATAAATAATGAATTAGGCTGTGGGAGGCCTTGCTTTTAATGAAGGAAGTTCTTTAATTAAGAACTAACATAAAGTGGCTCGACTCTCCTTCTTTCCCAAATAGATCCCTGTATATCTAAGGAGAGAACTTAAGAGATCTTAAGGAGAGATCTAAGAACTAAGGAGAAATTTCCTGATAGTTAGAACAATTAATAAGTGGAACGACTTGCCTGCAGAAGTTGTGAATGCTCCAACACTGGAAATTTTTAAGAAAATGTTGGATAACCATCTGACTGAGATGGTGTAGGGTTTCCTGCCTGGGCAGGGGGTTGGACTAGAAAACCTCCAAGGTCCCTTCCAACTCTGTTGTTATATTATATTATATTATATCTGTATAAGAAGACTTTTGTCAGGTGCTCAAAATTGATGTGATTTTAATTTGGATCTGATTTCATTTGGATCTGTTGTGATTAAGTCAGAAATCTACGGTCACATTTCCAGTAACATCATGAAGAATAAATAGATACACCCTAGAGATTATTTTGCAGACCATCCTCATCCAAAGCCACATTATCTCTCTTTTGCCAAAATAGGGGAATCTGTGTTTGTGTGTGTGCGCGTGTGCTTAAAGAGGCCTTGAGGTAACCATTACTGTAAAGTATCCGGTTGCCTAAAATCCTTACATTTGTACATGAAACTAAGAAACCTATATTCTATGCTATTACATAGCATCCAGAGACATGTGAGTTTACATAGTGCGAGTGTGAGAAACTGGACAACAACAAAGGAACAAAGAAACAGGGGTGTTGGGGCTACCTAGAGTTCCTTAGCCACAGTTTGTCCACAACTGTCATGAGTATATCCAAACCTTGGAAAAATCAGCAAAGAGCTGTGCATAGACTCAATCCTGCCTCTTTGCTTCATTGTAAAGAGGGAAGCACAGGAGGTTGTCACCTGAACTAGACCAATAAGATAGGAAATCTGGGTAGATCCAAATTTAATGTTCGGTTGGGAATTAACTAGATTTCCATTGTTACCAACATCCCATCAGTCACAGCCATTTTAGTCAACAATCACGGGAATGAGAACTTGCAGTCTGGCTAATCTGAAGCACCAGAGATTTGCCACTCCTGATATTTTAAAAAAAATGGAGACCAGGTGGTTTTACTATGGGGCTTTGCTTTGATCAGCAGTTTACTGGGACTTGCTTTGCTTTCAAATTGCATCTTCTCTCATATCTCTTTCTTATCACACTTCCTTTTCTTTCTCCAGTCCTCCACTCTGTATCATCACTGCAAGACTCTCTTCAGCAGGGATGTGTAAGCTCAGGTAATCAGCTGCTTCATTATGAAATCTGTTGCTTTGTTGTGCTACTTGTTTCTCTTTCTAACGGAACAGGTGTGTACCTGTGATGGTGGTGGGTGAACTTCTATTTATTTCTGATGTGTTAGAAAGCTGCCTTTTTTTCCCTGGAATTATTTTAAATCCCCAGGTTTAAGTCTTTGCCCTTTTCTTGTTATACAGCTTGTTTTCCAGTGCCTAAATCATAGAAAAGAGTAATACGATGTAGGCGGAAGGGGAAGAACCATAGTGTGACTTGCTACAATATTTAAAAATTCTCAAAACATTTTTATAAATTTTAAAAAAAATTTAAAATTCTACAGACAGTTTCTAGAATAACACTGTAAGACTCCTAAGGGTGTTTATGAGGTATTTGGGACACCAAATAAAGAGGTAGCTATGTAGCCAGAAGGGAAAAAAATGTGATTTTTTTAAAAAAAATCCTCATTTTTTGTTTTCTATGGAGTTTACATATTGATTCCCTTCTGATTTCTTACGCTTCAACAACTTTTGTACTGTGTATCTTTCCTTTCTTAGCCTCCAAATTATTAGAATTCAACTTTTCTGGTTTTATCATAGATTTATTAAACTGAGCTTATAAGGTTTCCAGCAAAATTAATTGGAAGAGTCATTGCAACAAAAGCGAATGTTTTATAGATGTGTGCTCAACAGCATTTATTTAAGACGTTGATGAGTTCCTCTTCAATTCAAAAATTTTCAAAATGGTATATAACAACCAGAAAAGGATATCCATTGTAGGCTGCAATTTTATTCATATATTCCTATCTAATCTAGATTTTGCTACCTTTCACGTTGCTGTGGAAAATAAATAGGAGCATGGGGCAGTGTTGGAAGCCCTTAGTCCCTCTTTTCAAACAAATATCCCACTAACTTTCGTGAACTAAAAAAAAAAAATGGGAAAAAAATTGAAGTTTTCGTAGTAAAAAGACAAAACGCTGAAGGACAGTGGTGCAGAGGGGAAGGGAACAGCAAGGTCAGAATGAGACATTTAGTAGAAAAGTGGCTTTACTTCTTATGATCAGCTGAACTTTGCTGATGGCCTTGCTTGGATAGAGTTGCAACTGAAGAAAATTCTCTGCAGCATCCAACAGCCAGAGTCTCCTTGCCAAGAAGTTCTACTGGGAGGCAAAAAGAGCAGCCGCCTCCAGACTCGGAGATGAGTGCAAAATCTGCTTCTCTGCAGGCTCAAGACAACTGTTGATTGGAAACAAGTGTTCCTTTTGATAGGGAGGGAAGAAACAGTCTCTTGGCAATTGCTGCTACACATCCTTTGATGAATGCAGCCAAAGCTGCCTTTCTCTTCCATAGTGTTCCAAAAGATGAGATTACGTATACCTCCATCTTTTGATTAGAAGCACTCAAAGGCACCTGGGTGGCCATTGTGAGAGCAGGGTTTCCTGGACTGTCCCTTAACTCAGCTGAATGCTGTAATGAGATTTTGTAAAGCATGTTTTAAGACTTGTTTATTTATCAAGCCATAGAGTCAGAACTCAAGTGTTTGCTATATGTGACACCATAACAAACACCAATATCAGTTACCAAATACAACCAGAAATATCAAAAATAAGTAACCCATATGAGCCGGTTTTTAAAAGCTGAAATATTTTGGATCTTGAGTTTTTGTGTAAGCTAAACTTGTTCTAAATTTGAATTAATTAAACTGCTAGGCTCGCATAACATGCTTGGCCCAAACAAATAACATCCTGTGGCTCAGTGGTGTGTGTCTACCGGTTCACCCCGGTTTGGACGAGCCAGTAGCGGCGATGGTGAGCTGAGAGTGAACCAGTTCGCTCCGACCGTCAACTGGACTCTCCTGCCCGCCCCTGCATTATACCTACCTATATTTGTTTGTTTTTAGCCCAGGTGATAGGCGCTGCAGAGCAGATTGCCGGGCCTCAGCTGTTCTGAAATGCAATGTGTTTGTGCAGAGTGCAAGTTTGCACAAAGCATGTGTGCAAAGCAAACCGGTTGTAACACCGGTTGAAACCCACCACTGCTGTGGCTTACCTCTATGGCCTGCTTCAACGACATATAAGACAGTCATTGGATTCTCACTCTATGCTGAACCACAGACTGCCCAACTATATTGTATCTATTCTAGACTAGCCCGGTAGATGAACTCAGCCATCAAAAGTAATCTTTAATGTCATAGTTCTCTCTCATATTTTAGCAAGCATAGTGGAAAGCAGGCTGATGGTAGAGTAGACCAATGCATGCCTGAAAATTGAAATCACCAGCTACATCTGGTAGAGAGAGAGAGACACGTGACCTGGGCCTGGCCCACAAAATCAATGGCAACCTCAAATACTGCTTATTTTTACTTCCAAATTATTTTTCACTCTGTGGGATGGAGGGATTACCTAATTTGATTTCATGGAGAGGAAGGAAGGGGAGTGGGGGAGGGAGATCTATCTATCTATCTATCTATCTATCTATCTATCTATCTATCTATCTATCTATCTATCTATCTATTCTATCTATCTTTCTATCACTGTGCCTATGGGCTTCAACACTGGAAATAGCCTAGCTCCCTCATCTCTGCTCTTTCTGATGGGGTGTAAGTGCAAACCCATTGTCGAGGAGTGTTATCAATAAGGGTTTCCCTGGGTTTGAATCAGATCTCTTCATCCCTGGATACGGTTCGGGGCATCTGATGAGACTTGCAAATGCTTATATTGCTTCCTGGGTATCATTTATCATTTCAGGCTTTGTGGTGCTTAGAATTGTGTAATTGTCAAGGGAAGGGGTTGGAGAATCTAATTAAAGAGATTTTAAAATTAAAATCACCTGTGAGATCATTTGTACTGCACAATTTGGACACGGCCTCTTCTGGTGATTAATTGAACCCCTCTAATATCACAGGGAAGAGGGTCAGGTGGCAAGGTCATTGGCTGCCACTGGCTGGATTGTTCAGTTTCTGGCAAAGGACTAAAGGGAAAAGAAATGCCCAACCAAGGAAGCAGACAGCTGGAAGGGGGAGAGATGGAGAGGAATTTGGGAGAGCAAATAGTGCAGATCCGTGCAGGAAGGCGAATGGAAAGGAGAAGGCAAATGATACGATTAGGTCAGAAAGAAAGAGGAGGCAAATGGCCAAGACCTCTAAAGACAAGAAACCACAGATTTGATTTTAAGTAACTGACTAAATTACTGACTGCAAGCTTGTAGTCACTTCTTATAATGCATTTAAGCCACAAATGTTGTAAAGAAAAGGTTCTTACTCCAAAAAAAACATTTATTTGGGGAATGGTAGTTCATCCAACAGTTATTCTGTTAACTCTGGGCCCAGGAGGCCTATCTTCCCTTTCCCACATAGCCTGGTGGAGGCCTTTGCTTCTCCACTGGTTGCTTTGTAGACCTTGTAGACTGTGAAATCCTCTCCCACAAGACTTGTACAAGACACAGAATGTCAAAATCCTTTGCCTATGAAACGACTGTCTTATGTATGAAGGTTGAAGTATGATTGGTCCTAGCAAATGCATGATTTAAGGTAGGGGCATGCAATCTTTTGGGGCCTGAAGGACGTACTCGGGCACACGGTTACATTAGCCTTGGTTGTATAAAAGAACTTCTTGCTGTAGGGACTGTAAGGTGTTTCTCTGTGAATAAGCAGTGGCACTGGGAGCTGATGTTGAAAAGTAGATTTTGATGCTGCTTCTTGGATAGGGCCTTGTGAAATGGATTCTATTCTAGTGTAGCAATAGCACTTAGACTTATATACCGCTTCCCAGTGCTTTACAGCCCTCTCTAAGCAGTTTACAGAGTCAGCCTATTGCCCCCAACAATCTGGGTCCTCATTTTACCCACCTCAGAAGGATGGAAGGTTGAGTCAACCTTGAGCCTCCTATACGGCATTCTCGCCATTGTGCCATCGCAGCTCTTTCATGTAATAAAATATGACACAGAAGTCAGCAAGATTTAAGAGAAATTAAGAGAAACAAAAGCAATATACATTTTTAAAGAAGTGAAGAAAAGTAGTAAGTGAAAAGGTGCAAAGAAAGAAACATGAAGCAAAAAGTTATAAAGAAGCGGCTTCCAAATTTCTTAACAACATTGCAGCACATATTAGCTGTTTAATAAAACAGCTAAAGGGGTTTTTCTAAGTCAGTTGACCATGCTTCCTGGGAATACTGCAAGTTGAGGTCCAGCTTACCTTAGTGAGCAATAGGCTGAAGAAAACTGCTTTGGCTAAATAATAGCACAAGGGGTTTTTTTTCATGCAGAAGAAATCTAAGAAAACTGCTGTCGTGCGTGTGATCTATACTTCCTCAAATGTACATAATAGTTTTCCAAGCATATGTAAAGATTGGATAAAACACAAATGCATGACGTAGTAGATTTTTGCTGAGAGAGCAAGGTTCAAATTCCTTTTCCCTTGGTGATTTTGATCAAGTCTACCTCTTAGCCCAATTTCACAGGAGGATTATAAGTAGAAAAGAAGGGAAGGACTTAAAACAGTGCTCTGGGGGGAAAAAGACTGCATAGTTGCAGATGTTATTTGACACAAATGTCATAATCTCTTACTGGCTAGTATTGATTGTACTGTGTGGGAATTCGTATCTGGGTAACTACAAGTTCCTGCTCTGCTTTGAGGGACCGTAATCTGATTGAGAAATTGATTTAAGAGTATTTGAAATCATTAAAAGTTAGACATTTTTTCCTGTCATTTACACTGAATAGAAATTAGCCACCCTCTCAATTCAAAGCAAGATTTTTAATGACAAATATTATCTTGGGTGAAACATTCCCTTCTGTATAAGTAAGAAAGGAGAATAATTTTTCAAATGCCCTCTTGCAAAGCAAAGTATATTTCTGTGTTATAAAACATTGCTTTTCTCATAAGCGGTTTGTGCAGATCTAATTGTGCAATGGATCAAGTTAGAACTATTTAATTAACTAACTGAATAATGAATTAATAAAATAGGTTTTATTCTATTTAACCTATTAGTGAACCCTCTATACCAGGGGTCTACAACCTTGGCAACTTTAAGCCTGGCAGACTTCAACTCCCAGAATTCCCCAGCCAGCAAAGCTTCAGAATTCTGGGAGTTGAAGTCTGCCAGGCTTAAAGTTGGCAAGGTTGGAGACCCCTGCTCTATACTATTTCTGAGTCTATGAAGTGTTTTGGCTTCAGGTCTGCTGAATTTTAGCTGTTGTGGACAGTGAAGGACCATCCCATCCCCTGCTGACTTTCAAGATTGGGTAGACTCCATTGCCTGAATATTTTCTCCTTCTCTAAGGTAGATGTGCCAGACGGTGGTTGATCTGGATGAAAAATGAGCTCTTAGTAAAAAGAGATATATGGTTTGTCATCTGTAGTTTTTTTAGTAACCAGACCAACTTAGAACATTTTCACATAGGGGGTTTTTGTTTTGTTTGTTCTGTATATAAGCTCTGCAAGGGGACATGGTAGCTCAGTGCCTAAGACGTTGAGCTTGTCAGTCAAAACTCGGTATGCCTAGTTTAATGAAAAGAAGGACTAGGGGAGACATGATAGCAGTGTTCCAATATCTCAGGGGTTGCCACAAAGAAGAGGGAGTCAAGCTATTCTCCAAAGCACCTGAGGGTAGGACAAGAAGCAATGGATGGAAACTAATCAAGGAGAGAAGCAACCTAGAACTAAGGAGAAATTTCCTGACAGTTAGAACAATTAATCAGTGGAACAACTTGCCTGCAGAAGTTGTGAATGCTCCAACACTGGAAATTTTTAAGAAAATGTTGGATAGCCATTTGTCTGAAATGGTGTAGGGTTTCCTGCCTGGGCAGGGGGTTAAACTAGAAGACCTCCAAGGTCCCTTCCAACTCTGATATTACTATTATTATTATTATTATTATTATTATTATTATTATTATTATTATTATTATTAAAGGTCAGCAGTTCAGCGGTTCAAACCCTTAGTGCCACATAACGGGGTGAGCTCCCGTTACTTGTCCCCACTTCTGCCAACCTAGCAGTTCAAAAGCACGTAAAAAATGCAAGAAAAATAAGGACCACCTTTGGTGGGAAAGGAACAGCATTCCGTGCGCCTTTGGCGTTTAGTGACCATGGAGATGTCTTCTGACAGAGCTGGCTCTTTGGCTTTGAAATGGAGATGAGCACCGCCCCCTAGAGTTGGGAACGACTAGCACGTATGTGCAAAGGGAACCTTTACCTTTATAAGCTCTGCATCCCTCTAACTTGGCACACTTGGAAGCCATTTGTTTCTAGCACTGGTTTAGTATAGCTAAAACACATAAAAAGACCATCTTTTCAGTGCTTTGGCTAGAAATAACTTTAGTGTCTAAAGTAGATGATTTGATATTTTTGGCACAAGCCTACTGGTCAGCACTAGTTTTAAAAAAGCAGAAAGGGAAAATGATTACAATTATTTTAAAGCTACAATGTGAGGCATTGGGAAGTGGAAATGGTGTGAAAATGGCCTTACGCTCTCAGTTGACTAGTAATAATCAAGTCCCTTCAATATATAAACATCACATATGGATATATAAATAATAAAGGAATAAATAAATCCTACTGTTTCAGAGCACTAATGTAACCCAGGGTCAGGAATTCAGTTTTCTTACAAATTTGCTTTGAGTGTCCCTCACCACAAAGCAATTTTATGTCTATGTCCTGGAAAATAAAGGATTTAGAGATGGAGCGGTATAGAGCTCCCATCAGAGTAATCCATCAAAGTTGGTGGCTGTTGAAATTAAATGAGGAAGTGAACAGAGTAAGCCGTGTGGATGACTAGTGGGGGGGAGAAAACCAGAAGCATTTCAGCATTAGGCCCTTCAGAACTACTTAACGTATTATTATTATTATTATTATTATTATTATTATTATTATTATTATTATTATTATTATTATGGCGAAGAGGGGCAATCAGAGCTGCACCATTTCAAAGCAGAAACTATAGAGCTGTTGGTCCAACAAAGTACAGCACACTAAAAAACCTGTGCCATATAAATGAGGGCTATTTTCATTGTAACATCTATATAAGTCTGAATAACTTCTTGCTGGCAATCCTTATGATTTATATTGATATATTGACCATCATTTGTGTTGTAAATGTTGTACCTTGATGAACGTATCTTTTCTTTTATGTACACTGAGAGCATATGCACCAAGACAAATTCCTTGTGTGTCCAATCACACTTGGCCAATAAAAATTCTATTCTATTCTTGTCGTGTCCCACTCCTCCGCTGACGGCCGGGTCAGGGAAATCCGAATCAGGCTTGCCTCTACAGCTCTGCCCAAAGTCCTAGCAAAGTCCTCAGAGCAGGCAGGAGACCAGTAAGTGACTTCAGCAAGATAAGTTCAGCTTTTGCCTGACTCAGAGACTGCCAGAAAGTAGATCCTTTATATAGGCCATGGGGTGTGGCTCCATGACTCAGCACTCATTAAGGCCTGCCCCTCCCTTCCCTCTGTTGCCTCTGCCTATCCAATCTTCTGATGCGAGGGTCACACCAATCAGCAGCTGTTGGGAATAAACCCTCCTCAGGCTCACATGCTGTGGAGGAGGGGGAGGGGTCTAGCTGCTCCGTTTGCCTGGGCATGGAGTCAGGGCTGGGGCAGGGAGATGCTCCTTCTTCTGCAGTTTGTCTGGGCATGGAGCCAGGACTGGGACCGGGAGGCATACATTCCTCAGTGTTCGGGAGCAGGTAAGAAGGCCCCGGCTGCTCTGAGGGCGGGCAAGACACAACAATTCTATTCTATTCTATTCTATTCTATTCTATTCTATTCTATTCTATTCTATTCTATTCTATTCTATTCTATATGCTCCCTTCCTCTTAGTGTGCACTAGGAAAGAGTCTGTCTGAGATGTTTACTCAAACTAATTTTTTAGGCCGGGCTCAAGCCCCTCTTATCTGATTGTTGCCTTCAAGGCAATTCCCTATTTCCTCTGCCTGAATTTGGAAGCATGCAAGAATTCACAATACTGTTTCACTCCATTTCCCTACATAGCTGTACAACTATCGGTTTCAGTGGCTTCAAATGTGCCTCCGTGTAAAAAGCTTATGGATTGTTGTGTGCAGAGTAAGTGGACATACTGTACTAAACCTTTCTTGCTACGGCTCTATGACTTGAAGGGAATAAGATGCAAAGGAGCAGCATAAAATCTAGAATGCTACAACTTTCTTCTGCCCCCATTTATATGTAGCAGAATCATACAGGATTTCCATTTGTCAGAAAATAGATACTTAAATCATTTCAACATATTTGAATGTTCCACTTTAGAAACTCATTGTACAGGGAGAAAGACTCTGGGTAAATCTTTTATCTGGCCCTGCAGGGGGATTGATTTCCAGAGCAATACAGGTAGTATATGATTGATCATAGACTTATGACTGCAATAGAGCCCAAAATTTATGTTGTTTAGTGAGACATTTATTAAGTGAATCTTATCCGATTTTACAACCGTTCTTGCCACCATTGTTAAGTGAATCACTGCAATGAATATGTTAGTAACCTGGTTGTTAAGTGAATCTGGCTTCCCCATTGACTTTGCTTGTCAGAAAGTTTGCAAAAGGAGATCAGGTGACCTTGGGATACTACAACCATCATAAATACATGCCACTTGCCAGGTACCTGATCACATGATCCTACAGATGCTACAAAGGTGGTAAATGTGAAAAACAATCATAAGTCACTTTTTCCAGTGCCGTGGTATTCCCCTGTAATAACATCTACCTTCAGAAAAAAAGATAATATTTAAAAAAGACAAGAAAAAGAAAAAAATAAGGTTTTATTAAGGACATGAGGCAAAGTTACCATTCCTTTTCTCTTCACCCCCTACCATTGTTCTTCCCAGTGTAATTCATTATATACGGCTTTTTTTTCCCATATCTGATTCTCTTCCCCTCCCCCTCCTTCCCCCACATCTTCCTATTTGGAACTTGGGTCCTAAAAATAGTGCCAATCAACTGGCAGATGCTGCATTTGCCCTTTTGCTGAAGGGACAAGAATTAGTCTGTCAGTGGGTACCTAAATAAAGCAGTGAAAACTGCCTTTTGTATGAAAAGTTTGCAATTACTATTCTCAGAGCTTGCACTGTTTTATTTTATAAGAGACAGGAAAGGCATATTCGGTAAGCAAATGTAGAGAGATGGAGAATGATCAGATATCAACATCCAGTAGCAGATAATCACTGATTTCGTTGAGATTGTAGATAAGAACATCCTGACATGTTGTTATCTGTTGCCAAGACCTGTTAATACAATCCGGTCATATAAATTATGAGGTACGCTTTTGTGTCAATTTGACGCCACAAAAGCATCATGTCAATGAAAAGGGGATTAAAAATTAGCAGGAGTTAGAACTAACCTTGCTGATGACTTTGAAAAGTGCTGGACTAAATCTCTCATAATTCCCAATCAACATGCCTGCACAACACTAAAAAAAGAATGAATTATATATTTCTGGGTTTTTCACTTCTAGGAAAACAAACAACAAATCGCCCAATTTCATGGATGAAAAAGTTTTTCTCTACAGCACTGTCATATCTGTCCTGCAGAAATTTGGATGACCATTAGATGGAAGCAAAGATACAGAGAACTCTGTGTGCTGCCATCTAATGACTTTTTTTTTTTTTTTGCACATTAGGTATGGTATTTCTAATCAGTTCCCTTAGGAATAGTGATTGTCTCAAAAATTTAAACGGTTTATTGTCAAAACAAGAACTGCATTATTCAAGCTTTATTGTCTGTCTCTCATTATATCAAAACCCAATGAAAGGGTTCTTTTTCCAATACAGTGATAAATTGTGGAGCTTCCTGATGTGACATGTTATGATGGTCCATAATCAGATGCCCTGAAAGAGCATTTTTCATCCATTCATAAAGCTATCAGGTTTACAAAGCCATCAGCTTCATAAACAATACAATAATTTACATTATAATCATGTATATTATAATTTCATAATTTATATTACAATAATATAAATGATAGTTCATAAAACTATTGGAAAAATTGTTACGTGTTAAAGGTCTGTTGACTACTTTATTTATTTAAAAATATATTTCCTCCCCACCCCCACATTAAAATGAGAAGATTGTATTAAAGTTAATAAGAATATAGTAAATATAGTAAAGTATAGTAAAAAGATGAGGAATTCTGCATAATTTTTCTTTTCTTTTGGGAGGGGTGCAGTGGCTTGTCTTAAATTCAGGGTTGGGTACCTTTGAGTTAAATGCAGTCCCATAGAACATATAACTATTATAGGAACCAGGAGTTTAGACTAAAATTGCCCACCTATATTAGTCTGGTTCTATATTCTGTACCAGAGTTGGGAAACCTTTTTGCTGAAACGGGGGGGGGGGAGGAAATGCACGTGCATCCCAGAAACCGGAAGAGCAGTCACCCAGTACGCATGCGTGCACCAGGAAAATGATCTTCCTGTTTCTAGCGCGTACATGCGCACCGGCCACCTTGTCTTTCGTACATGCACGCGTGAAGACCAGCTGGCACATGCACACGTCGGAAACTGGAAGATCATCTTCCTGGTGCACGCATGCGGACTGGGCAACTGCTCTTCCGGTTTCTGAAAGATCATCTTCCCCACGTGCGCATGCAGGCCAGGCAGCTGCTCTTCTCGTTTCCAGTGCTCCCATGCGTGTGAAGACTAACTGGCCAGCCCGCCAAAACCCAGAAGAGCAACGGGTGACATGCCCGGAGAAATGGCTCTGCATGCCACTTCCAGCATGCGTGCCATAGGTTCGCCATCACAGTTCTATACTATTGTCTTGCCTTCCCTCACCCTCCACCCCTTCCTCTCCTACCTGTAATTAGATTATAGAATTGTCAGCATGGGCCTGCTTTTTTTAAAAAAAAAATATCTGTGTATGGTGCTCGGAAACTTCAGATGCTATGTAAATAATAAATAGCAATTTTAACAATGATTTACCAGACATTTATCTGATGTAAGCAGGCTTGCCTGGCCTCCCATTTGTTTCAGTGCAATTTGCGCAGATCTTCCATAGAGAATTTCTCATTATGTTTTGATAATCTGTTCTGAGAGAATTAATCTTCTGCCACCCTCTCAACCTTTATTTATTTAAAATAAAGTTTAAAATGTGCACTAATTACCAGCGTTGGGGAAGGGGCCCATGGAGTGGCAAGGGGAAAGCAAAAGAAGACTATTTCCTTTCTAATTCTTAGCAGGAGAGGGGAGGGGGAAGAGAGAGAGAGAGAGAGAGAAGGGATATTCATGTAGAAATTTGGGCCCTGAGCTAGGCTAGCACCGGGACTCCCCAGGGACAACTGAAAGATGTTATAATCAATTACCACATCATAACACTGATCTATGATAATTACTGAGCCTTCCTCCTGAGACAGTGCAGCAGTTGGTTGGGATGCTGTTCATTCATGCTCCACTGCCTGATTAATATGCAAATAATAGGGTGATTGCAAGATGAATGTGGAAAGAGAATTGGCTGGTAGTGTGCCTACCGATGCAGGAAAATGATAAATTACTTTTTACTGACTGTCCTACATATAAGTACCCTCTCTCAACATATTTTTTTTTAATCACAAATTTTACCATTTTAGGGAAGCAAAGCTACTGTGTCTTTAAGGATGTGTAAAATAATGTGTCTTAATATATCTGTTAGGCTATTGGGAGGGCTTTGGAGCTAACACTGTTTTTTTTCAGAAGCTGGAAGGCAAGTTTATAACATTGAATGTTATAAAAGACAGTTAACGCCACTGTCCTGCGGTGAAGTGTTGGAAGTTCAGCTAAAATGGGTATGAAGCCAGAAGTGAGAGGAACAGTATCTGTGCTGGCTGAGCATTTGTTTTAAATGCAGCAGGTTCCAAGTTCAATCCCCAACATCTCCAGTTAAATAATCCCAAATTGCAGGACTGGATAAAGCAGCTGTCTCCAAACTTTCTGGCTTGGTGGTTTGGCAGAGGTGGTGGCAGCAGTGGGAGGGTTAGAGGGGATGGTTTCATCTGTGCACAAACCGCTTTCACAAATGCAGCTTCGTGCTTGCATGCGCACGCACTCACCCACCACTTCCGTGGCCTCGGTTCCAAATGGGCTGCAGCTCGGCACTGAAATGCGCACCAGGGGTTGGGAAGCCCTCATGGGATAAAGGATTCTGCTTAAGAACTTGGAAGCATTTTTTTAAAAAATGAAAGAAAGTATGCTAGACTGTACACCAGGGATGTCAAATTCAAGGCCCGAGGGCCAGATGCAGTCCACAGGGTGTTTTGATTTGGCCCGCAGGGCCACCCTGGAAACAGAGAAGGACTGGCTCATGGTGCCTCTGCCAGCGAAAACGGAGCCCGTGGGCGGCTCACCCAAGCTCTGTTTTCACTGGCAGAGGATTGCAAGAGGCAGTCTGAAGCAAAAACGTAGCTCAGGAGCCTGTTTTCGCTGGCTGAGCGCTCAGGCCACCACAGGCGCCCCCGACACGAGTGACATTGAGCCGGCCATGCCCCTCCGAGGTCAAACAATCCTGATGCAGCCCTCAATGAAGTCGAATATGACACTCCTACTCTATACTGTGCAGTTTAAACAGTTCTCACTCCATTTAAGTAAAGTGAATCTGCTTTATATTTTTCTTTGAGAAAAGAAGAGAATTCGGGGGAAATTCTCAAGGGAAAATTCCCATGCCGTGTTCTGCACTTATTTGGTTTTGAGGTGACCAAAAGGTTTATGAGAATGCCTTTTATTATAAAATCACTTCTCTGATGGATAGGTAAGAGAGAATTTGGCATTACTTTATGCTAGACTAGATAAATCAATAGTTATAAAGAAGTTAGTAATGGGATTTTAGCGGAACAGAACTCTGAAGTCTTCAGAAATACCTTGGTTGGTATTAATGGCCTTAGAAAGTAAGTAGAGAAATCTATGCCCAGAGGAAGCTATCAATGTTACTGGGTGATCCTATGTCTGAAGATTGAATTGGCTAGGAGAAGCCACACTTAACCACACATAGGCTCCTCCCCTAAAAGAGCCATAATCTTGTTCTTACTTATTCTGGAGAAGGACTACATCAAGAATATTTAGATACAGAAACTTTCAGAAAATAGTCAAACATCTATGAATGGAACAGATCCTAATAGCTCTCAGTTCTACTTGAGAGAAGAACAGTTGTTTTGCATTAAATAATTCATAAAACTATAACATGGTGGTACAGTTCTGGATTCTTCCTCATGGATCATCTCCCCTCACGACACCACACCACACACACACACCCGCACATATAAACAGACGTACAACAGAACATTTTTTTCCCCTCCATTTTCCCTCACCCTCCCATACCTTGTCTCATTTGACTTTCCAAAACACCGGCCAAGAGATCTCTTTCTTGCCTGCCACTGCTGCCTTTTCCTTACCACACACATCCGTATTGGGTGAGTTTAGGACTGCACTCTCCAATATTTTATATGACAGTAATAAGTAATAATAATAATTCTAAAGTGCCTATGCAACTTAGGATATGCCACCCGCATTTTTGCAAACAAAGTGGGGTTCCATGGCAAGGCTTCCTGGCAGGCCATTCCTAGAGGGAAATTGGAAAACTTCAGCAAAGCATTGCTATGCCAGTTAGATTTCTCCCCCTACCTTTAAGATATTGTAATGAGCAGAAGAAATAACATTAATAGAAGGAAAAGCCACTTCCTGATCAGATAAGAGGCATCTGAATCGGGAGTAGAATTGTAACCTGAGAAAGCATCTCATACAAAACATACACACACCCCAGTTCTCCCAAAGTTATAAAGGGAGGGAGGGGAGAAACATATTCAGATTTGCATGATTCTGTTGCCATAACCTAATTATATTAAAGGTAGTATTGGCCTATATGACTTTAGTTTCTTAGTTTGGTCTACCTTGAAGGGTTGACGGATACCGGGTCAACTGGTGTTTCTGAGTCACAGGCATCCATGAGTCAATCAAACCCAAGGTGACTTACAACTGCCCAATCCCAGTTATCACTTTATTTATTTATTTTTAATTGTGGAAGCAATAGCCAAGGTATAGAACCTTTCTGGTACAGTTCTGAAGAGCTGCTTGTCCTCTCCAGTCGGTCCTTTCCCAGCCCCCGGTATTAATTTATACATTATTTTTGGATTTGACTAGTTTGGCATGAACCTGAAGCCTAGACCCTGGACTTAATGAGAAGTGGTCCATCAAACCCCACCGCCAGGAAAATACTGTCTGGGGCTTGCTGGAATGTCACGGCCTGGCCTGTCATTTTGCTTCAGCAAGTTGTCCTTCCGAATGCACGTCTCGCCTTATGGCACGCCAGCAGTAAAAATGTCACTCCTGATAATTACTTTTTGGTGAAAATGCTTGCTGACTTCCTACCTTCAAGCTATTTTTTACACAGTGGGAAGATAATAAGAAATGACTTTATCCTGACTGCTCAAATGAACACTAAATGGAATTTAGGTTATTATTATTGGAACTCGAGTGTTGTTCACTAGAATTTAAAAAGTGGCTCGTATCAACTGTAGATGGTTTTGGATAAATTGCACAATAGCTCTGCTTTTTATTCCTTTAGTTCAGTGATGAGTTGCTATCAGTTCACCCCGGATTGGGCGAACCAGTAGCGGCGGCAGTAGGGGGCTCCGCCCACCTGCCCAATGCAGAAGCATCGCGCGCACACGTACACGAGCGAACTGGTAGCAAACTAAATTGAAACTCACTACTGCTTTAGTTCATAGAGAATATGACAGTTATCTATATTGTCTTGAAGGAAGAATTTTCCTCACAGCATTTTATATTTGAAATACTTAGGAGAGAATGTTATTCTAATATTTTTTATCCTTTTTTATGCTTGCACCCTTCTGAGATGTTAAGCATGCAACACTCCAGATTCCCAACAGATTACTTGTCTACAGGGAACTGAAAAAAGTAAAGAGTGAGGAAACATTATTTTAGTGATCTTAAAAAAGCTTTTTCCATTTACAGGTAGTCCTTGAGTTATGATCACAATTGAGCCCAATATTTCCATTGCTAAGCAAGACAGTTGTTGAATGACTTGTGCCCAGTTTTTGCAATCTTTTTGCCACAATTGTTAAGTGAATCATTTTATTTGTTAAGCAAATCATCCAGTTATTAAATGTCTATGGAGATTCTGAGTCATGCAGGTCATAGTTGTCCCAAGGTGATTTTTCAACAGGCAACTGATCTTCCTTTGTTTTTCCTTGAAGATGTTTCGCTTCTCATCCAAGAAGGTTCTTCAGTTCTAACTTCCCTTTTGAAAAAGCACTTTGGGACATCCAGTTGTTAAGCAAATCTGGATTCCTCATTGACTTTGCTTGTCAGAAGCCAGCTGGGAAGATTAGAAACAGTGATCACATGACCATGGGACACTGCAGCTGTCACAAATACATGCCAGTTGCCAAGCACTCAGATTTTGATCGTGTAACCATAAGGGTGCTACAATGGTTGTAGGTGTGAAAAACGGACTTAATTCAGTTTTTCAGTGCCGTGGTAACTTCAAATAGCCACTAGACCCAGGATGGCAAACCTATGGCGCGCGTGCCATAGGTGGCACGCAGAGCCCTGTCTGCTGGCACATGCGCCGTCATCCCAGGTCAGATCTCCGTGGCGTTTCTTTCGTGAGCTTCTGTTTCCCTGCAAATGATGAAACAGAAGCTCATAAAAGCAAAAGATCTTACCTCTTGCCGCGCTGCCAGTGTTGGGATGCCCCGCCTCCCACCACCCAGCTGGTCTTCGGGTCTCTGCTGCGAATACGCGCATGTCCACACTTGTCCATGTTCACGCATATCCACATATGCACACGAGCACATGTCCGTGCATGCACGTATTCACACATTCTTTCAGTTTGGGCACGCGCACGTGCACAGTTTGGGCACTCGGTGTCTAAAAGGTTCGCCATCACTGCACTATATTGTGGCTATTGTAAGTTGCAAATTACCTGTATAGCAGGGATGTCCAAACTTGGCCCCTTGAAGAGTGGTGGACTTCAACTCCCAGAATTCCCCCAGCCAGCAACTTGCTCATATTTATAGCTCATGCTGGCTGGGGAATTCTGGGAGTTGAAGTCCACCACTCTTCAAGGGGCCAAGTTTGGACACCCCTGCTGTATAGTATTCTACACTATTCTGTTGATAGAGAGGGGTTAACTGTTACTGGGGAGAAAAACTGTCTTATATTGGCATTAAGGGGCATTCTACGGTTTGGGCTTGAAAGCTAGAATTGTTCTATAGCACCTTTATTTTTAGGTGCAGAATTTCTTGACATCCTCATTATTGCAGGCATGATTCCTTCATATGTATTTTATTTTCTTTTTGAACAAAGAACTGAATTTGAGACAGGAAAAAAACAAGCTCAAAAGACAATTATTGTATGTTCTAACTTCCATATAGTCAGCAAAATGTTGCTTAGATGTGTTCACTTATAAATACAAACAAAACAAAATTCTCAGGCATTCCTGCTTGAAAAGGAAATATATTTTGCTTATAAACTGCAGCAAGATGCGACTGCCTTTGCCTGAAATTATTTCCGGGGGGGGGGGGTTATGTCCATAACTGCATGGTAACCTCCGCATTTATGAATGTCTACAGCTTTGCTTCATTGGTGCACAATGGGGAAATAACTCCAGTAAATACATAATAAAACACATCTCTACTTTCCTGGCTTCAGATCCCTTCCCAAGGACAGTTTAGAGCAGAACATTTGTCTCCTTGACAACTCTTTAAAATTAACCCTTAATATCATCTTTCTCATTGGCTGAAGGAATACCTCCTCTCAGCCATACTCTTCCATTGCCTTCAGCGGAGATGGAACTACTACTGATCTAGTTCATGCTCTATTCCCATGACTATCCAAGCAGCTGGACTTGGGATCATCTCACAAATAAAGAAGGTAACACAATAAATCAAAGCATCCCTTTCTCAGCAGCTCACATAAGCTATAGTTCCCAAAAGAGCTGTCATTAAAATTAAAATAAAAGGGAATATTTAAGAAAATAACCCCAAGAAGATAATTTAGGGATGCTGTGAGTACCTCAAGAGTGAATGAGATATCATAGCACCAAACTTTTATGTAGATCCTCCCCCCCAATTCTTTTTTTAGCTGGAAATGGCCTGAATTGAGTGAGAGTTCCTGCCTACTTACCACGTGCTCAACTACTGAGATACTACAGTATAAAGACAGGAAGAAAATGACACACGTACTAGTAATAGAAACTGTTATGTTCTAAAGGAGGGACTTGATAATCAAGTCTTGTCTTAAGTCCCATTTCTGTTAGCAGAGAATTTTGAGAACACTGAGGTATAACCGAAACAAAATGAGGAACACGCAACCCATTTATTCATGGTAGTGTTTCTGTGATATTTGAAAGACCTTTGTGGTTTTCATAGGCAGATAGCGCCCTGTATTCAAGATTTTTTTAATGAAACAATCATATCTTGGTATTGTTGTTGTTAGTTGCGAAGTCGTGTCCGACCCATCGCGACCCCATGGACAACGTTCCCACAGGCCTTCCTATCCTCTACCATCCTCTGGAGTCCATTTAAGCTCACGCCTACTGCTTCAGTGACTCCATCCAGCCATCTCATTCTCTGTCGTCCCTTTCTTCTTTTGCCCTCAATCTTTCCCAGCATTAGGCTCTTCTCCAGTGAGTCCTTCCTTCTCATTAGGTGGCCAAAATATTTGATACCTTTGTATACAGCTACCCAAAATAGCTGTATGAGTGAAATGGACAGCATAGAAAATACATATGTACATAATACCTTTTCAACCTACTGACAGGTAAAGTCTATGGGGAAGCCAGATTCACTTAACAACCATATTACTAACTTAACAACTGTGGTGATAAGATAAGATAAGATAAGATTTTAATTTGTATACCGCTCTTCTCCCGAAGGACTCAGAGCGGTTTACAGCCAAGATAAAAAACAATAAAGACACATACAATACTAAAAACATACATTAAAAAACTTATTAAATTTGGCCCAATTTTTTAAAAAACAATCAATCCCGATAAAAATTAATAAAATTAAAACCCATAAAATCAACTAAAAGATTAAAATTCAAGCCAGTCCAGCAAGACGGAATAAATAAGTCTTAAGTTCGCGGCGAAAGGTCTGAAGGTCAGGTAGTTGTCGAAGTCCAGGGGGAAGTTCGTTCCACAGGGTAGGAGTCCCACAGAGAAGGCCCTTCCCCTGGGGGCCGCCAGCCGACATTGCTAGGCTGACGGCACCCTAAGGAGTCCCTCTCTGTGAGAACGCACAGGTCGGTGGGAGGTACCAGACGGCAGTAGATGGTCCCGTAAATATCCCGGTCCTAAGCCATGAAGCGCTTTAAAGGTGGTAACCAATACCTTGAAGCGCACCCAGAAGACAACAGGCAGCCAGTGCAGTCTGCGCAGGATAGGTGTTACATGGGAGCTCCGAACCGCTCCCTCTATCACCCGCACAGCTGCATTCTGGACTAACTGGAGCCTGCGGGTGCTCTTCAAGGGGATTCACTTAAAACCGTGGCAATAAAGGTCATAAAACTGGGCAAAACTCACTTAACAAATGTTTCCCTTAGCAAAATAAACATTGGGCTCAATTATAGTCGTAAATCAAGGACTACCTGTAATGAGGTTAGAACAACATTAGTTGTTCTAAAATTTATTTAAAAATCAAATAGTTCTCTGAAGGAAAAAGCTGGTCACATGACTCTGGGACATCGCAACCATCATAAATACGAACCAGTCACAAAGCAACTGAATTTTGATCACATGACCATGGGGATGCTGCAATGGTCTTAAGTGTGAAAAGAGGTCATAAGTCACTGTTTTCAGCCCCGTTGTCACTAAATGAACTGTTGTAAGTCAAGGACTGGCTGTACTTTTAAATGTAAAGCTGCTGGTAACCATCATGGGTTCTATACGGTAGCGCAGTGGTTAGAATGCAGTACCGCAGGCTACTTCTGCTGACTGCCGGCTGACTGCAATTTGGCAGTTCAAATCTCACCGGTTCAAGGTTGACTCAGCCTTCCATCCTTCCAAAGTGGGTAAAATGAGGACCCAGATTGTTGGGGGCAATAGGCTGACTCTGTAAACCACTTAGAGAGGGCTGTTAAAGCACTGTAAAGTGGTATATAAGTCTAAGTGCTATTGCTCTAAATCGTTGGCAAGGGGGGGGGGGAACCAACCCTGTCCCTCTTTGGTGCTCAGCTGAAACAACATAACTTTCTAGGGCAACTTTCCTGCTGTTATCATTTTCTAGTTTCTCCCCTTCGATTTGTGTCTGCTGCTCTTTTCTAGTCAATACCTTTGGTCTCTTTGACTTGTTAAAAGAGAATTGAGTGACGAGTGTTGGGCAAATGCATCCTTCTCAGGGTACATTTGAAAAGGTTCTGTCATGGTTGGACTGTACTTCTGAAGCTCTTCAATACTGTTGTTGTAAGATATTGTATTTGTTTCAGGATTGTAAATTTTTTCATTTTTCAGACTTGACTATTTTGGTGCTGTTTGTCAGTAAAGCCTATGTATATTTCTACTTCGTATCTTACAAATTATTTTAAGGGCAAATATATTCTGGAGGAAAGATTGCTGGATGTTTAAAAAACATCTTCATTTTTTCTTAGTGTTAATGGAATCCTTAACAGAGGCGTGTAATGGCAAATATAAAAATTGAATTAATCACAAAAGGACTTCCAAAGAGCGAAACCTAAAGTACCCATTAAGAGCTCTGTAATTCCCATGAGATTGGGGAATGAGGCAAACGGTGAGGTGGTTTAAAAATAAATTATATATGGGAAGCCTAAAATTCCTCCCAATTTGTATTAACAAAATATGAAAATAGAATACAGATATATTGTAAAACAGCTGTATGTTAAGCAAAGTATGTAATGTGGGAGTAAGCTAAACTATTATTAGCAGTGCAATTTTAAGTGAAGAGGGTAGGTGATCTAAAGAAGCCCTCTTCATCAAGCAATTATTGATTGCTTTAAAACTAGATATTAGACACTGACTCCAGATGGTTTTGTATCACAGAATACTTGAAAAATGTCAGAGGAATACAACAATATCCAGCATCTATTCTATTAGAGAATTTTAATTTAGCATTCAAGTATTCATGAATAAAGGGAATTGTCTCGAAGATCGACCCGCAGAGCTAGTATATCTTGCATCCGATGGGTAGTTTAGGAAATGCTTCAAAGGACAAGAAATAAATTTTCTTGGGGGAAGGAAAGAGAAACCTAGAGCAGGGGTCTCCAACCTTGGCCCCTTTAAGACTTGTGGACTTCAACTCCCAGAGTTCCTCAGCCAGCTTTGCTGGCTGAGGGACTCTGGGAGTTGAAGTCCACAAGTCTTAAAGGGACCAAGGTTGGAGACCCCTGACCTAGAGCCAAGATGGCAGGATTGAGATGTTAGAAAACCCTGTTTCTCAGGGCTCTGATTCTGGGAGACACATTGCCGTGAAGTAATAAGGACAGAATTCACATACAGGTAGTCCTCGACTTCCAACAGTTCATTTAGTGACCGTTCAAAGTTACAGCCACATTGAAAAAAAGTGACTTATGACTGTTTTTCACATGACCGCTACAACATCCCCATGGTCACATGATCCATATTCAGATGCTTGGCGACTGGTTCATATATATATATGACGGTTTCAGGGTCCTGGGGTCATGTGATAAGCTCTTGCGACCGTTGGACAAGCAAAGTCAATGGGGAACCCAGCTTCACTTAACAACCGTGTTACTAATGTAACAACTGCAATGATTCACTTAAGCACAGTGACAAGAAAAGTCGTAAAATGGGGCAAATCCACAACAAATGAGCAACATAAATTTTGGGCTCAGTTGTGGTCGCAAGTGGAGGACTACCTGTAGTCTTTCAAGTGAACCAGTCAAGTCTTTAATGTTCGAGGATTTTTTTTTCCTCTGCTCTGCTTTGTTTGATTTATAGTTTATAATTTCATGTACTGCCTTTTTTTGTAGCAGCCTTTAACCTGAACAAATAAGTATTGATCATTTTACTAAGCAATCTTACTTACGACCCTGAGAGGGCAAACTGGACTGATTCAGGTCATCTAATACAGAGCACCTGATTTGTTTCTCTTACGTAATTAATTAATTCTCTTATTTATTGTTTCTCTTACTTAATTAACCATAGCAGAACATAGATAAGCAAGAAGTCTGTAAAATATGTACTTAGAATTGCTGGCACAATGGTGGCATATTTCTTGGCACCATTCATAGGCAAATTTTAGAAAATATGCAGCAAAGAGGTTCATTTGATTTGCGGCAGTGGTAGAATTCAGGTTTTTTTACTACTGGTTCTGTGGGCGTGGCTTGGTGGGCATAGTGTGGCTTGGTAGGTGTAGCTTGGGTGTGGCAGAGGAAGGATCCTGCAAAATCCCCATTTCCTCCCCACTCCTGGGAGGAGGATATTGCAAAATCTCCATTCCCACCCCACTCTGGGACCTGCCAGAGGTTTGCCAGTTCTCCAAACTACTCAAAATTTCCACTACCGGTTCTCCAGAACCTGCTGAATTTCACCCCTGATTTGGGGATGAAGAGAACATGGCAAGAATGTGGGAGCATGCAGTGGCAGCACATTAATTCTTACCACTCTGTGGCTTTTTAAAAACATTCGACCTGTATCATATCTCCAGAAGGGGACCAGGGATTCTGCAAATCTAAGTCCACTATAGAGTAGATAGATTTTGCAAGGAAACAAAATATCTCTTAGGATTTTCCGAAGATAATAATAGAAAAGGTTGGACTTCCGGTGGCGCCGTAGGCGTTGAAGACGATCCTTCGGGATTGCCAGCCCCGTGATCGCGTTAAAGCTGCCTAGGCAGTGAAAATCAGCTGTCAGGCGGCTTGGAAACCTTTCCCTCGGGAGAAGAGGGAAAGGCAAGCAGTCGGGTGAAGGTAGAGCTCCCCGAAAGCCCCAGGAGCAATTCTAGGGGCTTGAAGGGTGAGAGCTCCCTGGAAAGCCCAACAGAGCTCCGGATCCGGGACGCTTCTGCTTTTAAGCAGAACAAAACACCGCGACCACCTCTGCAATCAACATGAAACTTCAATCTGACTTCAAAGCAGACAGAGCAAAGACAGGCGTGCTGGCAATTACAAGTACTAAACCTTAACTCTTTGTTTGTATTGTTCCTTGTTGAAACAATTTAAGAAGAAAAGAGTAAAGGAAATAGCGCCTGTGCTTTAAGAGGGCGTGAAAGTGAAAGTTTTTTATTAATGTTGTTAGCGCCCTTAGCACTGTTTAAGGCTGTTGGAAAGCTGTATTCTATATCTACACGAAGAGACTGAAAAGTGAAAAGTGAAAGGATTATAGAATTTGAAGACTTAAGGAGAATTGAACTTATTGAATTTATTGCTGCAAGGTATAAACTTAAAGCAAGAAATAGCCCCTAAGCAAATTAAACCTAGTGTTCTCAAAAGCGCTGGTGGTTTGCCAGCTCAAACACACAAGCCACAACTTCTGGCTGATTCACAAAGTACTGAATTTGGAAGTTTTACAAGAATCTTTGAAGGAATTTTTAAAGGAATCCTTAAAGGAAGCTTTAGAGTTGCAAATTGTTGGTATGGAGGGAAAATTTAGGCAAATTGTAGAAGAGATTTTGGAAATTAAAGATGTTGTTGAAGCTCAAAACAAGGATATAAGAGACAACATGGTGTTAGCATTTCAAAGTTTGGCAAAAAATATGATTCAGCAGGATGAAAGGGTGGAAGAAATCAATCTAATTTGAATTTGGAAAATAAAATGGAGGAGATACAGACTAAGCTGGAGAAGGCAGACAAAGAAGTTATCTTATTACAATATAGATTGATGGAATTTGCCTTGAGAGTGAGAGGATTGAAAGAAAATAATCGAGAGAACTTAAAAGAGATTCTTGTAGAGGCTTTTGCACAGATGATTGGAGAGCAACCAGCAGATCTTGTAATTCAAATTGATAAAATTTATCGAGTTAACAACTCCTGGGTTGCCAGACAGAGACAGTTGCCAAGAGATGTTGTGATTTATTTCACAACTAGGAGGATCAGAAATGAAATTTTACAAGAATCCTATAAAAATAAAATTCAAATAGAAGGACAAGAGATATTAGTCTCTTGAAAGAAATTCCTCCTAAGATGTTAAGAAACAGAAAAGAGTTTGCCTTTTTGGTGGATGAACTTAAAAACCGACAGATACGGTTTAGATGGGATGTTCCAGCTGGATTAATAGTGACTTATACAGGAAAAAGATATTGGTTTAACACAATCTGGAAGGCAAGAGATTTTTATACTGATGTATTAAAGGCTGAGAATTTACCATCGCCAGAAGCCCGGCGGAGAAGAGAAGGGGAGATGGCAAGAAAGTGACAGAAGGAAGGAAAGCAGTCACAAGTTCAAGCAGGGGCTGTAATCATTGAAGAAGATTCACTGCAACTTCTAAATACTTTCCAAAGCCAAGAACCACTGGGGAAAACAGGAGATGTAAAGGAGCAAAGAATGACTCGAGCAGCCATTAAACGTAAAGAACAAGAAGTAAAGATGCAACAATCACAAGTGATAATTCGAGAAATTAATAAAGTAGAGGCTGTGTGGGGGGGTGTTAGGCCAAAGAGGAAGAAATGGTAATTAGATTCTCAACTTGGAATGCTAATGGCTTAAACTCACCACAGAAGAGAATGAAGATATTTTATTATTTGTAATTCAAGAATGAAGTGATTTGTTTGCAGGAAACATATACTAGAATATTAGATTAAAAATATGATTCTCTTTCCAGGTTAGGAAAAGAGAGTTTAGAGATTTTGGAGGTTAAATGGAAATTTGTTTAGATATGAAGAGATTGTAAAAGAATGTAAAAGACAAATGAAAGAATTTTCTGTTATGAATATGTATAGGGGTACATCTAGGGAATTGGTTTAGGGTTGTAAGCAAAGCATATATGAGGGGAACTTTAATATAAATAAGTAATAAATATAGACTTAGACAGTAGAAGAAGTGGATGGGAAGCTTGGGAAAAAATTTGAGCTAGAAATGTTAAATTTATATAAGTATAAAAAGTATGGTAATAGAGAGTAAATTATTGACAAGAAAAATACATATTGGAATGGAAAAGATGGTTTGATTATATTCAAAAAGTATTAGATTAAGGAGTATCAAATAGTTCATGAATGAATAGAATGTAAGAATTGTATTCGGGTTTTTTTTTCATGTAAAAAGGAAGTTAAGGTTCTAGGGGAGCGTTGGGACTTTATGGGTAGTTAGCTTAGTTTAGCTTATGTTTGCTAGATGTTATACCTTGTATTTTGCTCTGAGACATCTGGGGTGGGGGGATGGGTGAAGATGGGAGGGGGGAGAGGGTGAGGGAGGGGTGGAGGGAGGAGGAGGGGAATTATTTGCAAAAAAATCTCTTTTTGTAAAACTTTTTTAATAAAAAAAAATAATAGAAAAGGTTGACGCCTTATTTGAATAATCCTTTTAGGGACATTGCTCTGTAAAGGAGCTGAATCAGTTCATCCACACATCATCTTAAACATTGCAGGGAATTTGCTTTTGGCTCAATCTTAGTTCTGATCTGCTATCTACATATTTGCAGTGAAGTGCAAATTCTGGGGAAAGGATTCTGGGGAAAAAGAACTCAACATCTGTTGAACTTCAGAGGAGCCCACCTTCCACATTGACTACTGTGGTTGATGAAACGCCACATTTTCCAGCCAGACCCTTATGGTTACTGCATTCTAGTAACCATCCCGTTTTAGATTTTTTCCTTTGTTATTAGAAACTGGATTGTATCAAAATAGAGCTTCTCAAATACAGCAGTAGCACTTAGACTTATATACCAGTTCATAGTGCTTTACAGCCCTCTTTAAGCAGTTTACAGAGTCAGCCTATTGCCCCCAACAATCTGGGTCCTCATTTTACTGACCTCGGAACGATGGAAAGCTGAGTCAACTTTGAGCCAGTCAGGATCAAACTCCTGGCAGTGGAATGCAGAGTTAGCCTGCAATACTGCACTGTAGCCACTGCGCCACCACAGCTCAAGACTACATCTTCTGTGAATCCCTGGCTATATCAAAAACCATAAGAAACGCTGCCACTCAGGTTTGAGATTCAGTGCCCCATTTATTGTTGTTGTTGTTGTTGTGTGAAATGAGCATGGAGTGTGTTAACGTTTTTGCAGGCCTGGGCTTTGGCATCTCATTGACTGGGATGTAACAGCTCCGTCATCTCCTTTCTTTGAGGTTATTTCAGCATCGCTTAGAGGTATTGTTTTTATTCCAGTAGACTTTGCACGCCTAGGTTTGAACTATACTACCTTGTCTTTTTTTCTCTGTTTGCACCGAGACTGTTCTCAACTTCTAGTCGTCCCCCTCCCTTCTTTGCAACTCACAATCCCTCTCTTCCCCCAGAGGATAAAGTCCATAAGCCTTTACCCAAACAGATAACGTGTTTACAGTTTTTAGGGGTGAGGAGGTGTTTTAATGTAGAAATTCCATTCTAATCCAGGGACTTTATGAAATAAAGCCAAGTAATGTTAAAACAAATAAATAAATCAGCAATAGGCAGATGGTTGGATTGCCTGTGGATGTTATAAACGCAAGCTGAAAAGTGGCAATTATGGTGGGTGCTTGCTTTGTGATCTGCTTCATCCGTCTCTCCTCCATGTCCCAGTCCTCCTCCTTCTAGTATTTCCGTAGCATCATTAGCAGTATTATTTGCTCCTTGGGTTTTGTACAGTAATAGTAAGAGTAGGGAAGGTTCGTAGCAGCTGTGTTTGTATGTATGTGTATAAAATAACCATGAATAGAGGACAGAACTATGAGGAACGTCTGAACCAGAACCAGGCAGTTTTATTTACTGGGCAGCCATCGTTTTGACCTTGCAGTGGGTTAAAGGACAAGGTTCTGAGGAAAAAATCTGTTTATCATGTATGGAATTCATGCCGTCCCTGACAGTGTACAGTGAACAAGATGGATGATCTGCCAAGTTGGTCCTTCGCATGGGTGCATCAAGGCAAATTTACAGTACTACTGGTTCACTGCTTCCAATATGGAAATAACATTTGTTGGGCTTTGGATGCAGCTGCACAGTGAACTGAAGCTAAGCAGACAAAAGAAATTAGATCTGTAGCTTTTTTATTGTCTTGCACATCAAATATGGACTTGGGTGGCTTTGGGGGGGGAAAGGGGGCGTCTCTTTTGCATCTTCCATAAGCTATTTAAAGTAGAGGAAAAAATTAAGTTAAGAATAACCTTTACGGGAATGTCAAGACACCTTTTCTAAATATAATTTTCTATTTTCAAACACTAGTGCAAATGTTTTAGTAGCTTTAATTTATCACCCTACTTCTCAGCCCTTTTCACCTACCACAGTCTTAATCCCACTGTTTGCAAAGAACCTTGCCCTCTTAGAAACAAAATAATAAAGTTGAGCCTTGGTATCATGCTAGTAAAAAATGGTTAAAGAGAAGTAATGGTCCCCATTATGCTCAACTGCCCTTCCTCATAATACTAGCAATTGCAACTAGCAATGATGCTGATTAGCAAGAGGTCCACCAGAGTTTCATGAAGATTCTTCACTCACCATACAGTCTAAATAGTCAATAGTCAACCATTTGTCTGAAATAGTATAGGGAGTTGGGCTAGAAGACCTCCAAGGTCCCTTCCAACTCTATTATTCTGTTAAATCCTCCTTCACCTGAAGGTCTCCAAATGTGTGTTATGGTTGTGCTATCTTAGATTTTAAAAAAATGCAAGCAAGATGTGCTGCTTATAATTGGGGACTGGAATGCCGAAATTGGGAATAGCAGTAGCAATAACACTTAGACTTATATACCACTTTACGATGCTTTACAGCCCTCTCTAAGCAGTGTACAGAGTCAGCATATTGCCCCCAACAGTTTTTTTACCCACCTCGGAAGGATGGAAGGATGAGTCAACCTTGAGCCTGGTGGGATTTGAACTGCCAAACTGCTGGCAGCCGGCAGTCAGCAGAACTAGCCTGCAGTACTGCAGTCTAACCACTGCGCCACTAAGGCTCATAGTAATAGAATAATAAATAGGAAAACACAGATTAACTATAAGACCTAGGAAATAGAAATGAAGCAGAAAAATACTTAGGTGGTTTCTGACAAACAGGTGTTTTTTTTTCATTACTAACACATTATTCAAACACCCTAACAAAACCTCCATTTATGTGAACTTCAGATGGGACTAGTAGGAACAAATAGAAAATCATATTTGCCTCTATTATTGGTACAATGGGGTGGAAGAGTTCACAGATGTGGCCAGTGACCAATTTTGAAACACATCATGAAGTATTCATATGCAAGTTTTAAGATAACCTTAACTAGAAGAACTCTGCTCAAAATGTGTTCCCTTTTGAAGAGAATATCAGGTATAACTTTGAAAACCTTGTTGATGGGTAAGCAGAGGAACCGTAGAACAAGATGAAAGAATGATGTTAAGAATAAATGTCAAAGGAGATTGCCAAAAGAAAAGAAAACTAATTGGATGCCAGACGCAATGGTAGTGATTATCAAGAAAAGAAGCACAAGAGAAAGATTTTAGGAAGGAACTGAACAAGTGTTTCAGGCTGCTTTTAGAAAAGACAAGGAGTATTACAATGATAAAGATATTAAGAGTGGAAATAGATTCAGGGAGAGGGGAAAGGATAATGCTCCAAAAGATCTTAGAAGGTTTTAACCTCAAATTGAGATGCTAAAGGAGATCAGTGGACAGATAGTATTCTCTGATTCAGAGAAAATAAAATGAAGGTGGAAGAAGAGTACTGAAATTCTCTGTAAAAGGGATGCCATTATCCACAAGCCCTTGTAATCCAAAAATTCTGATACTGGAAGATGGAGTTAGGTCAGCTGTTTGGTCAGCACCAGGTGTGAAGTTTCTTCTGAATGAGTGTAGGCTTTGCTGTCTGTTTATATGTAATCGCTTGCCCTGCCAGTTTTGGTAGGGCTGTGGTTTCTTTGATGGTTTTTTCTTGATGGCTAGAATATTGTTTTTCCCTGATGGTTTGTCTGGTGTTGATCCCTGCTTATCTGAGTGTTGGCTGCTGGAAACAACGTGTTCTAGTCTTTTTATAGGAATCCTGGATGACTGGTTGTTTAATGACTGTTTAAAGTTGCAACAGCTTAGAAATGGTGCTTTATGGTCTGTAAAGCACTTCTGGCCATCTAAAGCATTATAAACCTCCCTCCCCCATCAAGTGATCATGATCTGCATGCTTGGTAACTTGTCCACACTTAGAAACGGCTGCCAAGCATCCCATGAACATGTGGTCACCATTTGCCGTCTTCAATGCCAGCTTCCCCAGAAAGTCAGTGGAGAAGCCAAAAGGCACCTGCTGCCACCTGCCGAAGGATTTCCCCATCCCTCATACACAGGGGTCAGAGGAATCCTTAGAGTGGAGAAACGAAACTTGGATGGTCAGGATCCTCATTTTGTTTCTCCAGCGTAGGTGTCCCTTTCCCCTCCAGGTGCAGAAGGGAATTACCATAGTGAGCTGGAGGAAGGAAGCAGAGATCTTTGGGATCCCTGCTTCATTTCTCCAACCCAGCCCTTCCTTTGACACAGATAGGGGAGAGGAACTCCTGCACTGGGCTGGAGAAACAAAGCAAGGACTCTGAAGATCTGAGCTTCACTTCTCCAGTCCATGGCAGGGGTTCCCTTCCATTCGCAGAGGGGAGCCACCTGCCCTTCTTCATCAGGAAGCTCTTTTGCTCTCTCCACTTAACAACCACAACTGGGAGAGCTGGGATTGCAGTCACTGAGGAAAACAGTCACAGATGCATCTTGCTTAACCACCATTTCACTCAACAGCCAAGAATCCAGTCCAAATTATAGTTGTAAGTCAAGGATTGCTGTATTTACTTCAGGATACTCACCATGGATCTTTTTGGGTTCAGTAGCAGTTTTATAAGTATTTCTCACCAAATATTCTTAGATGGAAGGATTCCTGAAGGTTGCTGGGCTTCGTGCAGGTCAGCCAGGTAATAGAGTCAAGAATAACTTACCTACCTTTTCTTTTTGCCAATATATGTGTTGCATCCATAAAATATTTAACACATCATATTCGTTAGGTACATTTCACTCTCTTAAGTTCAGTTCATGCATGACTTTCCAAATGAAGGGATACGGTACATGAGTTTGTTGGGGAGTAATACAGTGGGAGGAAAGGAGCAAGTTTCCTCCTCTTGATTTAGTTAGCTGTTATATATTTTATATTGGTTGATTCCACCCCCACCCACCCCCCCATTGCAAGTACTGTTATGTAATGTAAATTTGGCAATAGCAGCAATATACAGTATACATTATCAGTGTTAACAGCGGACAGCTTTTTGGCGAAACAAAATGTCTTCAGTTTGAGGGAGAAAAGCAAATGTGGGCCAGTTTTGTTATGCCATGTTTGAATTGAAAGAGAAAGGAAAAGAAGGGATTGTGCAAAAATTTATCTAGGCTGAAACCTAGAACAATCCAGAGCTTCTAGGTTTCAGTTTGATTAACTATGACCTGCCCAGAACAAATTCAACCAAATTCCTGGGGGGGGGGATCCTATGCACAAACACGTTTTAAGAATATTTCTGACTTTTTTTTTGAGTTTAAATAATTTTATTATTATTATTTCTAATGTATGCCTTAAAAGTACAGAGAATTATGAATTATGGGAATATTTCTGACTTTTAAGCTTTTTCCCATTCAGTCATATTAAAATTTAGCTTGGGGACAATTTGGGGAGGGGTTTTAGCAAGGGTTAGAGTTAGCTGAATTCTCTAGGCACCAAAGAAAAGCTCTGAGATGGACCTCCAGCCCAACATAACTTGAAATTGAGAGAACAAAGTTGTTCTCTTTCCTTGGAATGCACATTCAAGCTGCTTTTGAGAAGAAGGATATCAAAGCAGAGCGGGGTTGCTTAAGCACTAGTCCTAGCAGATTTTTGGCTGGAAGAGTCAGTGAACTACTAGATGGCAGCAAAGAGTTGAAATGTTCTGGATTACTTTACTGTCATCTAATGGTCATCCTAGTCTGCCATGCTCACCCACAGCCAATTTTTGCCTATTGTTCTATCTCCTGCTGATAGCGCCATTCTAGAGGAGATAACTAGGTTCCCCCATAAGAACATGTCAGCCCTCAACCAGACCACAATCAAGTTTGTTTGGCTAAAAAAAAATACTGAAGGTAACAGAATGACAGAGTTGGAAGGGGATCTGTTATTCTGTTATCTTCAATCTTTTTTTTTTTAAAGGTCCAGGTGGGAGCCCAAGTTGCCTGCTACTCCTGCCTTGACTATATTTATGCCACTGAACTCTAAGGCTGCAGCCAACATTTTGAAAGCCACGTCTCTCTTGAGACTCAATTTATCCATTTCTGCTCAGGATGTATCCCAACTTCCCATGGACTGTAGCTGCCTAATGTATTGGTTCACAAATCTCAGAAGCAGTCAGGTACTCCCGATACAGTAGGACAGCGTCAAATTGGAAGGAAGTGCTGTTGATTGCCTGCTGTATTAAAATTATTGCTGCACCTATAATTCCAAGAAGGGGGAGCCATCTGTCTCATGTAGTCACTATTTTTAGACAGTTTTAAAAATAATATGAGGTTCAGACATATCCCTCATTGGAAAAGTAACATATGGGCAAGCTTTCTAAGGACCAGCTCATGCAACACATTTTAAAGGCATTGGTTTCACAAGTTCATCCTGCGATTGAAGTTCCATGGAGTTCACTAACTAGAGTGTAATTCACAAGTCAGTTGCCACATGTGGAGACTCCAAAATATATGTATGTGTGCACACATGGTTCTATTTTGGAGTTTCATATCTACAAGTCTCAAAATAGAACATGAAAATTATCATTTTGATTTTTAATTCCAGCAGTGAGCACAAAGCTAGCTTGTCAGTATATAGTTGCCAATACTTTGCTTGGCATGTGGATCAATTTCCTGAAGTTTACATCTGGAGTTTCTGCTCCATTCACATTTATTTTCCACAAAGTAAATATTATTCCACACGTTGGGTGAAGAATGGAAAGAAAACCCTAGCAAAATAACTCTTTATGTCTTTTGGCACCATTATGAGAAGTTCTTATTTAAGCAAACACTTGATTGAGCATGAGCAGAGGTTTACTCATTTATTGCGGTATATTATATTTTGTGACCTGTCCGCATCCCATCCTAGGCTGCTGACAATAGATAAGGTAGAGCAGCATCTTTTGTATTGGAGCTCATTCGTTCCAGTAAGAGGAATAACAAACCAGAGCAAATGTGAAGGAAATCCCTAGTCCTTCTCCACAGTCCACTCTTATCAGCTTTGCTTACAATCCGCACACCAAGGAGTCAAAAGCCACTCACAAATTGTATTCTCAGCCCTATCAGCATAATAGGAAATCAACCCAATGCATAGAAAAGGAGGAGTTGATTTCCTATTCTTTTTTTTTCAGTAAAGATGTAGCCAGTATTGGTGTAGAAACATTTGTGCACCTTTCCTGTCAATCTTTAGATGTTAGGCAGGGATCTTTAACCAAAATCTTCAGAAATTTGTGGCCAGAGACCATGATGGTTGGAATGATGACATTTGACATGGCCTATATCAGGGGTCTCCAACCTTGGCAACTTTAAGACTTGTGGACTTCAACTCCCAGAGTTCTTCAGCCAGCGAAGAAGTAGAGAAGTAACTAATGTATTTTCCTAAAACATTGAAAAATGTAAATTAAAAAAAAAGTTTAGAAGAACAGCAAATGCTTAACCTTTCTGCTTACTGAAGTTCTAAATTAGTGGTCCCCAGCCTTGGCGGTCTAGTTGGGGGACGAGAGGGAAACCGGGGTGCACAAGGGCGGGCTGGTGCACGCACATATACAGCTCCACTCACACAAGAGAGAAGAGAGAGGCCTTTGGGTCATAAGTCATGGTTATAAGTCACTTTTTTCAGTGCCGTTGTAACTTCAGACAGTTGTTAAATAAACTGTAGTAAGTCAAGGACTACCTGTATACTACCTGTATTCCTTGAGGACTTTTGTGTGCAGCCTAAGAACAATCCTGAAGTATTTTCCATGGAAAAATTATGGGGAAGGCCCTTTTTTGATTTTGCATGCAAAGCGTTCTATATCTAGTCTACATTGGGACTTTAAGCTGACACCAGTTAGGCAGCCCTTAGTTAGACAAATGCGGGTTTTTTTAAACTCTGAAAAAAGAATCTTTTGTACACTAATTGCTGCATGTGTCTTTTTAAAAGTTTAATTTTGTTGCTATTGTTACACCCCTCACATCCCTCAAAGAGCGGATCTTAACAATAATCTGTAGCCCATGAGGAAAAGAGGGAACATACTTCTGACAGAGGGGAAGAGATTAAGAGTATATTTCAAGTATCAGCCATTTTTGGGTCAAGTAAATAACAAGGAGTTTTGGGAACAAGACCTTAGATGCCAGACTATTTTGTTGAAAGTAAGTTTCTCCCTTCTCTTTCCCTCTGCTGATTTTTCAGAAAGTACCCCAAAGACCTCTGCCAGTTGCAGTCCTGCTCCCGATTCCCCAATGAGTTCCAGCGACTCTGTGAAAAGCTTGACGGAACTGGTCCAGCAGCCCTGCCCGGCCATTGAAACCAGTAAGGAAGGCAAGCTGCAGGAGTCGAGCGAGGCCTCGACTTCGGATTCCCACTGCACAACCCCATTGCCTCTCTCCGGCCATTCATCACTCAGCATTCAGGAACTGGTCGCCATGTCACCAGAACTCGATACCTATGGCATCACCAAGCGGGTGAAAGAGGTGCTCACGGACAACAACCTTGGTAAAAAAACAAAAGAAGTGCTTGTGTATGTGTGTGTGTGTTTCTGATTGTTGTTACAGTAAAGGGTTTTTAAATGTTCATTTTCCCTCTTGCGTTGCTAATAGGAACATGTTGAAAGCCAGATCAGATATCTAATTAAAAGCAAGTCTACAATCTTAATTATTTGGTGAATCCGAGAAGGCTTTGCACGTGGATAATTAATGGGACTTGTGCAAAATTTGTGCAGGGCTCTTTGCACAATGCACCATATCTTAGCATTCCTCATATGATGATTGCCTTCCTTGCAGCAGATACTAATTCCAAGTGTTCATTTTAGGAACTTTAATGTAGCTGTGTTTTCAAGGAATCACATGACTGGACTAAAGATTAAGTTTATTGCAAGTTTATTTAGTGCTCAGGTAAAAAAAATGGACAGAAAGAATCTATTTGGGGCATAGCAAGCTTGCAGAGGTGCTATTTTTTTGCTTTTATTTGTTTTGTATCTTCACCAGTTTTTGGCTCCTGGCAACTGCCTAATCTAGTCCCTGCAGTTTTCTTGGTAAGATTTTTCAAAAGTTGGTTAGCCATTGCCTCTTTCTAAGGGCCAATAGGGTTTGACTGGCTCAGGTCATCCAGCTAGCTTTGTGCCTAAGGCAAGACTAGGACACACAGTATTTTTACCACAATAGCAAACTGGCTCTGGAGGCAGGCAGACAGACAACCCATCTGTCATTTTAATCATATTTCCCTCTAGTCAGTCTCCCACTAATTAGATTTTTCTCATTCCCCACCCATTAACCTCTTTGTTAATTGTCTATGGAGATTCTCAGTCATCCAGGTCATGGTTATCCCAAAGGTGCTTTTTCAAAAGGCAACTGGACTTCCTTAGTTTTTCCTTGAAGATGTTTCATTTCTCATCCAATAAGCTTTTTCATAACTGGTGGATGAGAAGCGAAACGTTGCTAAGGAAAAATAAAGTCCAGTTGCCTTTTGAAAAAACATCTTCGGATTCTTCATAAATTGTTCAACTTCTCTGTATTTCTCCCCAAAAGAAGATGGCACTGGCATAAACCTGAGAGAACTGCCCTCCTAAAGCCAAGATTAGCCCAAAGCAATTTTTTAAAAAAAGAACAGTTATTCAGGATCACACACACACTCTTTTCTCTCTTTTAATTGTGATGGATCAGAAACGCCAAAAATGAGTCAATCATCAGGCTCCTATGGATTGTACCTGTATTGCTGTTACCTGCTTTGGGGATTTGTTTTTTAAAAAGAAATAAAAATTGATGCATACATCACATGCATCAAACATTTAGCGACTGAGCTCCAGTTTTAGTCGGTTAAATAAAATATGTTTTTAGACATGAAAAAAACCCAAAAGATTGTGTTTGAGAATATTTCATTGGCCACGAAGTTGAGTGTGTGTGTGTGTGTGTGTGTGTGTGTGTGTGTGTGTGTGTCCGTGTCCTCAACTTACAACCACAATTGGGACTAGAATTTCTGCCGCTAAGCAAGACTGTTAAGTCAACCAAACCCAATTTCAGGACCTTCTTTGCCACAATTGTTAAGCAAATCACTGCAGTTGTTCAGTGAACCAACTTCCCCAATTGACTGCTTGTTGGAAGCCAGCTGAAAATCTAGTCTAGTGGCAATCACATGAGCCTGGAATGTTGCAGAACCTTGTACATTCATGCCAGTGGCCAAGTGGCCAAATTTTGATCACAGGATAGTGAGGATGCTGCAACAGTCATAAATGTGAGGACTATTGTTAAGTCATTTTTATCAGTACTGTTGTAATTTCATATGGCCACTGAATAAATGGGGTTTTTTTTATTTGCATTTATATCCCGCCCTTCTCCGAAGACTCAGGGCGGCTTACACTATGTCAAGCAATAGTCTTCATCCTTTTGTATATATATACAAAGTCAACTTATTGCCCCCAACAATCTGGGTCCTCATTTTACCTACCTTATAAAGGATGGGAAGGCTGAGTCAACCTTGGGCCTGGTGGGACTAGAACCTGCAGTAATTTCAAGCAGCTGCAGTTAATAACAGACTGTCTTACCAGTCTGAGCCACCAGAGGTTGTATGTCAAGGACTACCTGTGGATGGATGGATGGACGGATAGACGGACGGACGGACAGACAGTAATAATGAGTAATAATTAGTGTAATTCTAACAATATAAAATTATAAAATGTTCAAGAGTAACATACAGTAGCCCTGGGCTTATGACCACAACTGAGCCCAAAATTTCCATTGCTAAGAAAGACTGTTGTTGGAGTTTTGCCTCATCACTGCTTCTTCCAGTGCAAACTGACTGGCACAGTATGTGTATGGCAGGCCTTCATATGCTAGCAAATTCTTACAGTAGGAATTGTATGTTGTTCAGTTATCTATATTTTATTAGAATAAAATATTCTAGCCTAATAGAATAGCCTAATATTAAGTTACTGTGCAGAATGAGCAAATAACATTCAAAATTCATTAGACTCTTCTAGTCCTGAGGATAATTTACTTATTAATGAATTGCTTGAGAATGAATTTTTAACTGGCCATAATCTAGAAAAAGACCATATTATCCTAAAAATTAAATATTAGGTATTAGGGAAATGCCTAATATTCCTTGACAAAATCATTATTTATCACGATTAATTCATGCTAGTTAAACCTACCTCAGTGTTGGGGGTCATTATGATAAGGAGAAAAACAGTAACAGTTAGGGACCTGTAACATTTCCCCCATTATTTATTAAGAAGAATAAAACATGAATAAAACATCTTGAAGGCAAATAAACCTGAATGTGGGGATTTCCCAATTATCATTATCTCCCCATGATTCTTACAGTTCCTGAGATCAAAGAGATAGAAACAGACCTGGTAACAATTGTTTCAAAATAAATTTATCTTTATTAAATTTATTACATTTGTTTTCTTTCCACAAATTCTGTTTAAGTGTTTCTGAATATATCAGGGACTGTTTAACCAACCCATATTACTTATAGAAATTCTGTTAACGTAAGTGTGGTTGGCAAGACTGTGCCAAATGCAGGTGTAAATTGGGTCCAATGAATTCATTATCATCCACAATCGTTCCAGATTGGATGCAGAAATTGGGCTCTCTTTTTTTTTAGGTATCTTTTTTTCTGTTAGGTTATTTTCGAAGCTTGCCTTCTCCTCCACAAATGAAATGCTTTTATAGTTTGCCTCCAAAGATTTCACTTTCTGACTTCCAGATTACATTTTTTAATATAATTGTGGGCATGTGCAAATATACATGCACCAGGAAAGCTGCTAATATGGTACAACTGTTTGCTTTTAGTGCATGGTTGAGCTTCTCATGATGTAAGGGGAAAATTGTGTGTTGATGATGTTACCTAGACTGGTAACGAAACATTTAGAAACTAAATTGAAACAAGCTTGGAGAGCAAACCGCTGCCAAAATTGTGTGGTCCCTAGTTAAAAAGTGTCCTTATAAACAAAAAAGACTTAAGTTTTCCTTGTATTGTCACTTCATGAACAATCACAGTTTATTGTATATTATTCTGTAATCAGAAAAGCCAAAAGTCACAGCCGACTAAACTATACAAATACAAGTAGTCTTTGAATTATAACTACAGTTGAGCCCAAAATTTATGTTGCTAAGTGAAACATTTGTTTCAGTGAGTTTGCCCCATTTTACAACTTTCCTTACCAGAGTTGTTAAGTGAATCATTGCATTTGTTAGGTTAGAAACATGGTTATTAAGTGAATCTGGCTTCCTCGTTGACTTTACTTATCAGGTCACAAAAGCTGATCACATGACCCCAGGACTCTCCAATCGTCATAAACATGAATCACTTGCCAAGTAGCTGAATTTTGATCATGCGACCATAGGGATGCTACAGTGGTCTTAAGTGTGAGAAACGATCATAAGTCACTTTTTTCAGTGCCGTTGCAATTTTGCATGGTCACTAAGTGAACTGTTGTACTCAAGGGCTTCCTGTACATCCAGTTGATTGAAGCTGCACAATTAAAGGGTGCAGTCATCAAAAGATTTGGTGGCATCTTAGTAATTTAAGGTGGTACCATCTACTGTAGAGGAGATACAGTACTCCAAATTGCAAAATATAAGAAATGAAATTTGTAAAGGGGAACTCTTAAGTGTTGGTGGCCAACAGATAGTACCTGGGAGTTGTAAAACAGGTCATTTCTGCCCTGCCCCATTCACTGTCCAGAATCTTTCTAATTGTAGTCATTCTTTTTTTTTTAATTTACTTTCTGTCCACGTAGGCTAGAAATGTTTAAATAATATTTTGTTAAAAAGTTACGATATAAAATTATTTCTTGTAATGAAAATCAATCTTTGGCTTCTCCAAAATCTCTACAGAAGCCACATTTCTCTGTGTGTTTCAGAGCGTACAGAAAACCAAGGTCTCTGGTTCTTTTTCCTTTTGTACTTCAAGAAGACCATAAATAGGTGCTTTGATTGACACTTTGATTGATTTCGAATTTTAAATTTTATTTAAGTTTTAAACTGGGGTTTTTAGATTTTTAATTATTTTAATTTTCGGCCAAATTGTATAATAAGTTTTTAAATTTAATTTTAATTGTACATGGTTTCTTTTTACCTTGGCTGTACACCACCCTGAGTCCTTCGGGAGAAGGGCGGTCTAGAAATAAATAAATAAATAAATAAATAAATAAAATAAATAAATCAATATCACTTTACCTAAACCTTTAATGCCCCTGCCACGGTTTTTGTTTTTATGTGGCTGACATTACATTGCATCGGGGTGGGTTCTACTTACCTTTACTACCAGTTCACACCAAACCTTCCCATTTCTCTGTTTAGAATCATGCCAGTAATTGTTTTAAGTCTATAGTGTTCAACTGGCAAACATATGTTATTAAAAAATAGGGTGGATATACAAAAAATAATCAAGATGATTAATAAATCCAAGCGGGCCAAATTCAGTCCTATGTATAAAAGGCTGTGGTGTTGATTCCAAAGCCATACATGTGGTTATTAAAACTACAAAAAATATAGTAATAGTCAAACTTGTAGAGTATAATTGTTTTATAAAATCTGGTACACAGATTGGCTAATATCAGTAACACATTTCAATTTCCTCTCAAAATTGTAAGGTACATTTCACATGTTTATTATATTCTATATAGCAAAGTGACTAAGTAATTCCAGTGTTAACAATTCTTGTAACTTTTAGTAACAATGGAGTCTTGAAAGGAGATGAGTTTCCATCTTCCTTTTGGCCACTTTCTGGCCAGAAGTCCCCCTTCTGTAATATAAATCCTCAGAGAAATTTTCTATCAGCTTGAATTTAAGGGGGAAAAGATTCTTATTGACGATCAGCTGGAGGGAGAACTACTTCCAGAAGGATTCCTGAAGTAATAGATCCTTGGAGGAGGAAGGTGTTCTGTTCTCTTATGGAGATCAGTAAAAATATCACTTGCATGAGGAGAAAATTATACAATGATTGCCAATAGTCTAAACTGACTGGCTCACTGGCATCTTCAGGATCTGTGTTGCTGATCTCCATGTTAGAATAAAGTATTGTGACAAGACAAAAAAAGAGAGAGAGGACATCGTTTTAGATAACTGCAGCCACTAGTGTAATTTTCAGATCTATAAATGTTGCTAATAACGGTCCCTTTGAATTGGGTATATTATGCAGATGACTGAACACAAGCAGTTATCCATGGTGAAATATTCACATCCAGATCCTGTTTTTGCATGAAATTTGGGGTGGAGGGAGGGGGCATTGCCAAGTTCTTGATTTCATGTATAGATATGTGGCAATAGTAATCTGCATATTGAGATGTAATCCGTCTGCTTGAATGTAAAAGCCTTTTGCCACAGCTCTTCTTTTTCCTTCACTGAGACAATTTTCCTCCTCTGTGCTTCAGTTACAGCTAGAGAAAACTCCACCGAACCCCCCTCTGTATTCATTCCACTGCCCAGATGTAGAAGAAAAAAATACCGTAAGCTCCATAGGACAAACAGAAAGTTTTCCTCACACACCCTCCATCCTCATCCATCTTTTTCGTATGGGGACCTTTTCATCCAAGAATAGTCCAATATGTTGAAGGTTGCCTAGAAAGCTCAGAAACCTCTTGAAAACGAAGAGGAATGTTTGATGTAATCCCAATCCCCCACTTTTCTGTTCAATATATCATACCGTAAGTTTAACTGCGGCATAAAAGAGTTCAGCTCAAGAACAAGACTGAATGCATCAAAATGCTGTGCAATTATTATTTTTTTAAACTGCTATAAAAGCAGCATTAGCCAGAATAAGCAGTTTATCTAAAGTGAAAAGGTTTAGCAAAATGGAAAGATCTGTGTCAGATGAAAAATAAAAATGTCTGAAGAGACAACAGTCCCCTTGAAGACTGTTTGAAAGTTGCCAATGAAAACTCTTTTGCTACATATCCAAGGTGGGAAAATCCATTGATGAAATGACCTCCAAGTAAAAGGTTCTTTGAACCCTCATGACTTCTCCCCACAATAAACAGTGCGTAATTTTATCAATCTCTTGATATGCTTCTCTTCATTAATTAATAGATTTTGGAATATTTTTAAGTGTTCCCCAGCCACAGAAATAAAGACAATATGATTATCATGTAGATAGTAAAACTTTTAAACAAGAAACTGAGAACCTCTGTTAAACAGTAGGAAGCAAAAACATATTGGATGTTTTATTCAATATAAATTAATGATTAAATAATAAGTACATTGATAAATACATAAATATAAATCCAATATAAAATATTGAAACCAACCAATGCAACGGCAAGTACGCGTCTTTTAAAATCAGGAGCCATAGTCATACAAAGGAAACCGTAGGAGGTATGAAGATGAGAAGACACTGCTGGCAGTTTTCATTATCGTGGCTTGAAAGAGACTACAGAGGGAAGAGAAGAGTTTCCTAATGAATACTAGTTTCAGAGATCCAATAGGAAAAAGGGGCTTTGATTACGGTATTACTGGTCTAGACCAGAGGTCTCCAACCTTTGCAACTTTAAGACTTGTGGACTTCAACTCCACAACTCCAGCAAAGCTGGCTGAGGACTCTTTAAGTCCACAAGTCTTAAAGTCGCCAAGGTTGGAGACCCCTGGTCTGGAATGTGATAGCCACCTCACAGGATTGGGCATCAGGCATGGACATATTACTTTGTTTGCTAATGAAGTGACCATCCTACTTACCCATCACTCTTTGAGCCAAGTTCAGGAGTTGGCTTTTGGCATGTAAATATTTTGTGTCAGTGGCTAGTCACCAGAATTACACAGTGATGCCTTATTAGCCAAGGAGGGCCTTCTTCATGGTAGTACCTACACTCTGAACCTTTCCGAAATTATCATAAAATTATTATATCCTTTACAGTTTTGGGGTAGACCTGGAACTGGCCTTCTCTGTTATAAATGGTGCATGGAAGGGTCTTTTGCTTCTATTTTCTTCTCCACCAGAACATTTTCAATTAGTTCTATTTTGTACTGTTTTCATTTCTTGTTTCATTATCGCACTTTATAATTTGGAAAATGATTTGAGATTGGTTTTCATAGGAGATAGTGTTAAATGTGACAGATAATAAATAACTGGAGCCAATTACCCACAGGTGGTAGATTCCTTTTTCCTGAATGTGTTCAAGCAGAGGATGGAGAGCCAGGTTATTTATTAAATATATGTGCCACCCATCCCACCATCAAACCATCTTATTGGAGATCGTTTGATTGGATCCCTGCAGATAGCAGAAGGTTGGACTTGCTGGCTTAAATCCTTCCAGAGTTTGTTTTGTGTCTATGATTGAATCTTTGTCACCACATGGACATCAGGGTTGAGAGAGAGTGAATGGCCTTAAGTGAGTCAGCCTCCTGGTTAAAGAAGTGGTTGAAGCCTCAGACTTTTAACCTCTTCTTTCAATTTCCTGTGGTTCTAATGGAGCTTTGAGTAGGTTGCATTGCCTTCCCATTTTGGCACCTCTCAGATGGATTAGACTTCCAGAATGCTTACCCAATTATAGTCTCAACATATCTGGAGAATGATGAGTTGGGCAAGATGGCTGCGTCGTATCCTGTAAATGTTTCCAGCAAGGCAATGCTTGCTAAAATGAAATTAATCCAAGGAAATGTATTTCCTATTTCACAAAAAAAGTTGCTGCGTAAATGATATTTATGGGATGGAAAAAGAACAAGGAAGACAAACATATTTTTGCACCCGTCCTTTCAGACACCACTGCAAAGTTAAACCAGAGCATCCTAGGAATTGGGAACCTTCAAATTTGTATAATTGACATCAAATTGGAAGGAGAAGTACAGTAGTCTTCTTCCACAGTTTCAGGTGTGCATGTGAACCTGAGCATTAGACTTAGGGCAGACTCATTTACTAAGAAAGTTTCAGTGAAAGGCAAAAACAGATAAAATGAAAACTTTCCATCCTGATAGTTAAGCTTCATTTGGTCTTGGAATTTAAAAAAGCACACAGTTTGCCCTCCAGAAGGCTTTTGGCATGCCAGCGGCTGAGCAGGGAGCAAGGGTGTGCCAGGTTGATTGTTTGAATGGTTTCGATTAGCTTAATGGAATGGCACTCTTATGAAGCCTGACCACAGTACGGTTTGAGCATCTGGTGCCCTGAATGGCAGGAGCTGACCAAGGAAATACAGGTTGGAAATTGTTTCAGTCTGCTGCTAGTCTTTGTTTCCATTATCTCCCTTGTAAGGTCCTCAACCTTGATCAGCAGGAAGTCCTCCCAGCTAGGAGAATCAGTCTTGTCCTTTTGCCCATGAAAACAGCAAGCCTGGGGGAAGGACAAAGTTATCCAGATAATTAGACATTCAAAGCAATTAGGGGGGGAGGGGCATTCTTGTACATTCGCTCATGAGCCTACATTTGGGGGTAATTGGTTTGATTTGAAGTTGCAGTCTTGAAGTCTTGCGGCTATCATAACCATAATCGATTGGTTGGGATTTGCATGAGGAGATGCCCTGCTTTGGCCACAGCACATGTGCTTCATAGACCCCAGTGACTGGCAGGCAATATGAATATGTTTTTATCTCTTTACAAGATTGATATCTCACCTTTCATTCAGTGAAGGCAGCAAACATAGCACTCTATGAGGGAGGCTGGGTAGAAAGAGATAGAAGCTGGCCCTATACCATTACAGGAGCTTCCTGGAGTAAAATCTGGGACTCTGCGGTTCCAGTTCCAGGCCTTAACTATTATAACACAGTCATAAATTCTTGTAGAATAGGCCTTTCTACCCTCAAAAGGCATTATGCATTTCTTCCCTCAGCTTCATTTTCCATAAATCATTTCAGGAACTCCAGAATCAAAAGGATTTTTTTTTTAATTTCCATTGTGGATTTATATCCCACTTCACTGCTGGAGTCTTTAAAGCACGTTGTTAATTCTGATTTTAATCATATCTAATTTGGATTACAGTATAATGCTATCCTATCCCGCTTTTTTTTTACTATTATTTGCATGTCTGCTTTCATGAGATCACTTTACAAGCCTTTACTCTTTAATGAAAAGCATTAATCATCAGTTGACTTTTATTAAATAAGAAAGGTTTTAGGGAAAAATGTATGAAAGTATATGTTTGTCTAATGCTAGATCGTTGTTGGATTTGGTTTTTTTTACTTTTTTACTTTTTTGTTTGTTTGTTTATGGGGTTTAGAAAATGCCCATGATCCTTAGAGAGGGACTTTTTTTGATGCCTTCAAGTGACTGCCTGGACATTTCCCTGCAGTTTCTTGGAAAGATTTCAGATATAGCTTGCCATTGCCTGCTTCCTTGGGCTGAGAGAGTGATTGGCCTAAAGTCAACAAGCTGGTTTTATACCTAACAACCCACAGTCTCCTGGTTTCTAGCCTGGTATCTTAACCACAATACCAGACTGGCTCTCACTGTACAGAATTTCAAATACCGGAAGGCTGATAGTGAAAGTAGAAAAGTTTGAGCAGGCCACCTGCTTTGGTGAATAATACCTGTTGGAGGTATAGCCCTGTGACAGTCTTGTTGGTTGTTGCAAGATGTTGACCATTCAGATACCCTTTGCTAAAGTGTCGCTTCTTTGTTACATGTTTAAGAACTGACTCAGAATCCAAAATGATTTAAGAGCTTCTGAATCAAAACGTTCCTTGTATCATGACCTAAGGAGCAACCTAATTTTTTTTTCACAGCAACTACACAAAAACAGAAGCATTTTATTGTAACCCCACTCTGTGAATGAATTGGTGTGCCAAATTCCAGACCTTTGAAATGAAAAGCATTTAAAGACTGGCTGTGATCGGTCTTCCTCTTCAGTACAGATATCAGGTAGCTCTCTAGTGGCCAAAAGAATTAGCCATCTCCCTATAAACTGCTTGCTGGTTCTTAGGGATTATATCCTCCTTGTTAAGAAAAGCCCAAACAATCAAGCATCTTTTGATTTTCAAGTATATTGTTTTTCCTTCATTTGCATCCAGATCTATAAAAGTCTTGTTTCTCTTGTACTTGGTATTTTTCTCTCCTTTTAGCATAAATAACTTAATGTTTGCATTTCTTTTGCAGGTCAACGTTTGTTTGGGGAAACGATCCTGGGGCTCACACAAGGTTCAGTCTCAGACCTCCTTGCTCGCCCAAAGCCCTGGCACAAACTGAGCTTGAAGGGCCGGGAGCCATTTGTGCGCATGCAGCTGTGGCTCAATGACCCAAACAATGTGGAGAAGCTGATGGACATGAAGCGCATGGAGAAGAAAGGTAACTTCTGTCACTTCTGCGGTCGAAGGGAGGGGAATTGATGTCCAGCCCAGGATGACTCTCTTGTTTAATTGAAAAAATGTTTTCAATATGTTTCAAATATCACTGGCCAAGAGCATAACCTTCTGAGTCATGCAGTTCCCACAGCTTGTGGGCCACCCAGAGTTGGTGTTTTCAATTGGGTTGCCTTAGATATCCAAATAAATAAATAAATAAAACATCGAAAAGGTTAGTGTGTGGGAAGAAGTGTTTAATATGATCCAGGAAGGTTAAAATTAGTCAAAAGCATAAGATTAAACTAGCCCTGCAGCCAGGGATGTAGTAGAAACATCTAAGCTGAGTTAGTTGTCCCATTTTATCCAATAATTTTCCAAGAAAAGAAGTTAGAAAAAGAATAGCTGAAAAAGAAAATTTCTTTGTCACAAAACATAGGAACTCCAGAGAAAATGGTGGATTATATATCCAATAAATACATAAATAATGTTTATTTATTCAGTGAGTGCCTGATGCACTCTTTTTACAATAAATATATACAATTGCAGAATATAAAAACATCTAAGGTAAATGCCTAAAATAAGCCATAATTATGCACCGCTTCAAGCTACTGAGCAAAAGATGGGATATAACTCTGATAATTAATTGAAAAAATAACCTTTTGTAGACATTATCTCAATCACCGCCTTCTGAATCAATTTAGTTTTTAGCAGCTTCCATAAAGCTAGTTTGATAGGATCTATTAGGATGCTATTAGAATAAAACCCAGAACTGGCCACTAAAAAGCCCAGCTTGCAATCCTTACGTCGCTTTTCAAATTGTTTGGAGAAGTACAAGCAGTTTTATCCAAGGATGCATGAAGTGGATATTTCAATTCCAGTTGGAGAAGATGGTTGTGTAGATACCACAGAATATGGTATCTACAGCCTAGTATCTGCACCAGAAGGCAGTAGGAAGTGGCTGCACCACTGATATAAAGTGCTTATGGCAACAAGTGAGCCACACATTCTTTACTAGCTGGCTTAGAATTGTTTTAACTGTAATCCCACATGGAACACATGCAGTAATCCAAATACATACAGGTAGATTGCAAATGGGAAATCATATGATCTCTGGGCATTGCAATTGTCGTAAATTCATGCCAGTAGACAAGCACCCAACTTTTGATGATGCTACTGCAGGGAGAGTTTGATGATTATGTATGAGGACTGAACACACATCACTTTTTTTCTGTGCCATCATAACTTTGAATGGTCATGAAACAAATGGTCATAAATTGAGAACTACCTGCAGTGATGAGAGTCATTATCACAATGCCTTCCTGTTCTAGTAGGGCAGTAACTAATAAACCATCTAGAACTGGGGAATATCCCCTCTGCCTGGTGGCTACGGCCCACACTTGCCCAATAGCTATGAGTTACTTACATGTTGCTTTAGAGCCAGTACCAGTATTGAAATAGCCTGAGAGCCTTGGTGATGGTTAGTTGTGAAGTTGTGTACGACACATTGCAACCCCATGGACAACATTCCTCTAGGCCTTCCTGTCCTCTACCATCCTCTGGAGTCCATTTAAGCTCATGCCAACTGTTTCAGTGACTCCATCCAGCTCATTCTCTGTCATCCCCTTCTTCTTTTGCCCTCAATCTTTCCCAGCATTAGACTCTTCTTCAGGGAGTCCTTCCTTCTCATTAGGTGGCCAAAGTATTTGAGTTTCATCTTCAGGATCTGGTCTTCAGGACTAGTCAGGGTTGATCTCCTCTAGGACTGACCAGTTAGATCGACTTGAGAGCCTTGATAGCAATAGCATTTAGACTTATATACCACTTCACAGTGCTTTGCAGCCCTCTCTAAGCGGTTTACAGAGTCAGCATATTGCCCCAACAATCTGGATCCTTGTTTTGCCCACCTCGGAAGGATGGAAGGTGTGAATCAACCTTGAGCCCGTGAGAATCGAATTGCCGGCAATCAGCAGAAGTAGCCTGCAGTATTGCATTTTAACCACTGCGCCACCATGGCTCTTGATGTAGAAGCAACTTTACCTTGCTATATTTTGCTATATCTTCAATCTACTTTGTCTCATCCACATTCATCCAACTTCAGGTACTGGGACAAGGCATTAACAGCCTCGCCTATGCAGCCTGGGGTAGTGGTGCATAGTTGGATGTGATCAACATACAGAGGATATTGCACCCCAGACTAATGAAAGATCTCACAATCAGTTCATATAGCTATTAAAGAGGAGAATAGAAAAGAGCTTAACCTTGAAACATCTTTAAGGCAACCTTGAGCCAGTATCTCTTACACCACCAGCTGGAACTGACTGTTAAGGAAGGAGCAGAAACACTGTAAAGCAGAGCTTTCAATTCAAAATCCTCATAAGGCCATGCAGGAGAAATGTTCACTGGCCCTCCTTCAGAAGGAAAAAGGCAGCCAAGAGGTCTCAGAAGATCAAGAATGGGGCAGTACTTCCATCCAGATCCTGACCAGAGTTATCAACAAGATTTCCCTGAAGTTGCATAGCTAATAAATTCAAATAAATAAATAAAACCAGTTTCATCTCTGTCATATGCCAAGCCTTGAACCCTGACAAATAAGCACTAGTAAACCTCCTGGATCCAGTTCATTATTTACCATCCTCCTCCACCACAGCTACACACTGGAGCCAAAGAGGCATGGATGCATCCCACAAACAGCTACAAACATACCAGAGAGAGCACCCTATCCATTTATTCAGATTTTACAAGCCAGGATGAGTTTCAGATAACCCATCAAGTTGTACCACTTTATAAAACCTTAGTAAGGCCACACTTGGAATACTGCATCCAGTTTTTGTCACCATATTGGAAAAAAGATGTCAAGATTTTGGGGGGGGGGAAGTGCAGAGAAGAGCAACTAATGATTAAAGGCCTAGAGACTAAAACATGAAGAACGGTTGCAAGATTTGGGTACGGCTAGTCTAGACAAAAGAAGGTGATATGAAAGAAGTATTCCAGTATTTGAGGGGCTGCCACAAAGAAGAGGAGGTCCAAGTTATTTTCCAAAGCACCAGAGGTCCGGACAAGAAACAATGGATGAAAACTAATAAAGGAGAGAAACAACCTGGAATTAAGGCGAAACTTCCTAACAATAAGGACAATTAACCAGTGGAACAGCTTGTCTTCAGAAGCTGTGGGTGCTTCATCACTGAGTTTTTTAAAGAAAAGACTGGATAGCCACTTGTCTGAAATGATATAGGGTTTCCTGCTTGAGCAAGGGGTTGGCCTAGAAAACCTCCAAGATCCCTTCCAGCTCTATTCTGAATTTGAATTTGTAGCCTCTGCCCTATGTTGCTCCTGATTCAGAAGAGAGAAAACAACGGTCAAGACTAATAGCCACCAATAACCCAATCACCTTTCAATTAGTTCAGTCCCCTCTTAATTAAAGCTATCTGGCCACCGTAGCTGAACTGTCCTCTTTTATTGTCTTCATTTTGTAATATTTTATTTCCATAATCTGGTGCATCAAAGACCCTAATAGAGCGCTAGAAAAACTCATTTTTATTACTTTTCATGGCTACAATGTCTCCAGTATCAGGCGGATACTAGATTAGGTCAGACTGTAATAGATGGTCATAAGGTTTTCAGAAATGATTTCACCACTTACACAGATTGTAGAACAAGGACTCTGTGTAAGGCTGACCCAATCGGTATGCTCTCTAGGAGATGCTTCAATCATTACAAGGCAGCCCAGGTCACATTTGGTAAACATTAATCGCTGGGATACAAAACCTGTGGACTTCCACATGTTTCTGAGATAGAAACCTGCCCCAGCTGACACTGCTGGAAATTAATAACAGCTACTGGAGTATTAAGTTCCCTATCAGTGTTGTAAGCCATCAAAACAGTCATCTCCCAACAAGAAAGCAGAATCACAAATTCCACAGGTTCCAAGCGCCCTCTTGTGATCTTAAATGCCGATAACTCTTCAAACAACTTGTTCAATCAAAATATTTAACAAGCAGAACAAGCAAGGTAGTGTGGAATAATCTGATGCATCAAAGACCAATTAATCAAATTAGTCTTATTACAATCACAGACCTGTATGGGGATGGGGTACAGCCATTACAAAGAAGCATTAAAAAAAGGAAGGTATGTAGATTTGTGTGTGTATGTATAAAATTTATAAAGAATTATAACAAGCGATAGAAGATATAAAAGATACATAAATTAAAAGCTAAAGTATATGTACAAAGTTAGAATCTAAAAAGGTTTAGGAGTATTAGATGGGGAACATAAAAAATTAGTGCGTAGAAGACTGTCAAGTGACAAAACATCTTAATATGGCAAACTAGGTAAGCGTTACATTTAGTTTATAAAGTTGAGCAAGCACAACTTATCCAATAAATGTGGCAGAGAACTTGGCCACGTTGTATGTGGTGGCAGAGTTAGTGTTTGAAAGAAACAAGGTGGTGTAAATTCGTAATGATAAGATCAGCTGAGTGTCAATATCTCTGTAGTACAGGAAGCACCTGCTCTCTTTAGTTTTAGGTGTGCAGAGTCACAGGGGCATTGTCAGTCCAAGTAGGGGATCTTCCTTTCTTGGTCTTCAAGGACAGTTGTAGAGATGGCATGACATTATGCCAGAGTAGAGCTCCTCTATGTTTAGGTAGTATGAGTTTAGTTAAATATGCCGTGAAAGAAGCAGAGTGAGTATCTTTTAGATTCACTGGCAAGAAAGTTTGGTACTCTGTGTCTGATATGAATTGTTTTATAAGTGTTTTGATCAGTTCTTCCCCATGCTGAGAAGACCTGGAAGGAAATCCAAGGTTGAGATTTTAGTTGCCACTGCTTCCTTACATGTGAATTGAAAATAGTGGTTTAATGGGACAAGAACAAGGAGTGAAGAAAAATAGCCTAAGTGAGTAATTGAGTAGGGTCATTCACACTCTAGCCACCACTTTCATGAAGCTTTCATGAAGTACGTATGTGATATAGTATAGCAATAACACTTAGACTTATATGCCGCTTCACAGTGCTTTACAACCCTCTCTAAGTGGTTTACAGAGTCAGCATATGGCCCCCAACAATCTGGGTCCTCATTTCACCAATCTCAGAAGGATGGAAGGATGGGTCAACTGTGCAGAGTTTGTAGTCATCCTCAGTAAAGCTAACAAATGTTAAATTATTTGTATCATTAGATTACTTGATTTAACTTTTTAATTACTTTAGGAAATACTGAATTACTTGAGGCATAGTTACGCAGGACGTGACTGCTATTGTAAAAGGGCTTTTCAGTCTTTAACCATAAATATAAATGAAATGCAGACCCACTGTTCTCTCTCTAGAGAAAGGAGGTAGCTTGCTTGTGGTTAGCAGAAATGGCAGTTCAAGGATACTCATGTTTACAGGAGGACCTATAATGAAGAAATAGATGCTTTGCCAGCAGAAATCCTCCAATATGACCTCTAGCATCTCAGGTAGGATAAATGGGACCTTGGGCTAGCTGCAGGACAATAAACACAGCCTGCGATGAGCTGCAAATCAGGCATCTGAATCAGCAGGCAAAGATCCAGGAGCCAACCCCAAATTTACATCAGGTGACGGCTGAGTTCCAAAGTAACAAAACAGGACAGAAAGAAGTAGGAGCAGACATAAAGCTAAAGCCAAGTCTAAGGATTGCAAGCTGAAGCATCAATCAGGGAATAGAAGCATTAGGTAGATAAATCTGGTTCAGTTACAAAGATTTTCACGGAGGCTGATGTATCCTGATTTCTGTTAAGATATACCAAGTGACCAGCTGGCTCTCTCAAACTGGAATCCCAGTATAGAAATCACCTTTTTTTCTCCTTAAGGCAGTTACCTGCAAGCAGATGTTCTTCAAATGAGTTGGATATTATGTAACTCACACACTAGTCAAGACATTAATTGTCAAGACATTAATTGTCAACTTGCCTGGCCTCCTGTGGAGCTAAGCCAGAGATAGGCAGACTTCAGGATGGTAGAATTTGTATTGTAGTTCATTGCACGGTTGTTTAGACTGGATTTGGCATTTTTATCCACCTATCGAGTCGTGGAATGGGCAGGTGCTGTTTGATGGTGTTAAATATGACAGGATACAGGCTGTTCCAACTAAAGCTGCCTTTTGAAATTGTCTGATTGTGATTTTGTAGATGCTGATGGTGTTTAGGTGGCACTCCAGATATTTTGGAATTGTACCCAAGGTGCCTATTACTATTGGCATTATCTGTGCTTTCTTTTGCCACAGTCGTTCTACTTCTGTTTTCAGATCTTTGTATTTTGTAATATTCTCCAGTTCTTTCTCTTCTCTTCTGCTGTCTTCAGGTACTCCTAAGTGTCTCCAGACCTTTTCTGTCTTTCTTTTCAACAATTGTTAAGTTTGGGGTGTTAATGACAGGTGTTTGCTTGAATGCTGAAGATTAGAAGCTGCCCAGGGCTGGTTAGAAGATAGGCAGTTATACTGTTTTAAATACCGTATATACTCGAGTATAAGCCGAGTTTTTCAGCACGTTTTTTGTGCTGAAAAACTTCCCCTCGGCTTATACTCGGGTCTATACGGCTTATACTCGAGTTTTTTTTTTTTTTAAAGCCCCTCGGCTTATACTCGAGTATATACGGCTTATACTCGAGTTTTTTTTTTTCTTTTTTTCACATTTTTCCGGACGGAAGCCCTGCCGGTGCAGTGAGAGGGCGGGCGGGGGGACCCGCCAGCCTTCTCAGCTGAGGGAGGGAGGGTTTCCCCAACCGGTAGGTGCCTCATTTCCCACCCTCGGCTTATACTCGAGTCCCCAGTTTACCCCAGTTTTTGGGGTAAAATTGGGGACCTCGGCTTATACTCGGATCGGCTTATATTCGAGTATATACGGTAAGTGAAATCCCAGATAACTTTAAGTCTTCATTTTCTATTATTTTGCCTATTTTGTGATCCCACCAGTTCTCATTTGCAGACAAGTGGTCTTTCTTGCAGATATTCCATTGTACTATTGTTGCTACTTTGTCGTACTATTGTTTGTAGTCAGTCTGTGCAGTCTTCTTTCAGCAGTTAACTAGGTGGCTCACTGATTGTTAATATTATTACTGAATCTGAAATAAGTCCCTGCTGAAACCTTAGGCAAAAGATAAGCGCTTACAGTTACCAAATTCTAAACTAAGGAATTTATTTTATAAGGTTTATAATTAAACAAAAATCAAAGAAAGCCCCTGCTAACGGGTTGATTAAGCCAAGCATTGTTTCAATAGTTTAATGCGGAAAGAGAGGAGTATTACTGCAAATGTTAAACTGTTAGGGAACAGCTGCCTTTTGCCATTCACCAAAGGATTTTCCAGGAGATCTTGATCTAATGTCTGATTTGATCTCCTATGAGATAAAATCCCGTTTATCAGCTTCTGAGCGCATTTCAGACTCCACGCAGTACCCTACTGGATGACGAGAAACGTCTTGTGCATGAAAATGGAAAGAGGCTGTCAGTCTTAATAGATGTGTCTTGGCTAAGTAAACCAGTTTTAAGCAGTTCTGATATCCCCCCCCATAGAGTTGCAGAACCTTTTCATTATGAACCAGCTTTCCCCATTCGTCGCTTCTGTCTCCGGCTGACGGCGTGGCTTCCTTTGTTTTCCAGCATACATGAAACGGCGGCACAGCTCCGTCAGTGACAGCCAGCCTTCAGAATCCTCTTCCACTGGAATCGATTACAGCCAGGGGGCCAGCCCACAACCGCAGCATCAGCTCAAGAAACCTCGGGTTGTCTTGGCTCCAGAAGAGAAAGAAGCTCTGAAACGGGCCTATCAGCAAAAGCCATACCCATCACCAAAAACGATCGAGGAACTCGCCACGCAGCTCAACTTGAAGACCAGCACCGTCATTAATTGGTTCCACAATTACAGGTAGGTAGTTTTTTCCTGTTTTACTGCCCAACCAGCAGTCCTGTTGCCCTTTTCCTCACAGAAGCCCCTTGGAAGGGGAGTTGCTTTACTGTAGCTCAGGGGTCTCCAATCTTGGCAACTTTAAGCCTGGAGGACTTCAACTCCCAGAATGCCCCAGCCAGCTTTGCTCCAGGCTTAAAGTTGCCAAGGTTGGAGACCCCTGCGTGTAGCTTGAGTTTTCAGTCTCAGCTGTTAGTTTGGTCCGTGTCTAACAGAAGCAGCGTACAGGTAGTCCTCAGCTTATGACCATTCGGTCAGAGACCGTACCAAGAAGGAATGGTGGTTATAACCAGAGTTCAGACCATCACAGCATCCCCACAGTTACATGACTCTGGTCTGAGCACTTGGCTTACAATTCATGCTTACAATTACTTCAAGTTCATGCTTACAATTACTTGTCAAGCATCCCTCAATCACCTAATCACCATTTGTAACCTTCTCTGCCAGCTTACTCAAACGAATCCGTGGGGAAAAGGGCAGGGAAGGTCACAGATTGTAACTTTCCTCCACCCTCACAGCTCCTCTCACATCACATTTTACAGGTAAGTCTTCGACTTACGACCACAACTGAGCCCAGCATTTCTGTTGAGAAGTGAAACGCCGCTCCAGTTCATAACCTTCCTTGCCACAAATTGTTTAAGTGGACTACTGCAGTTGTTATTTTAGTAACACGGTTGTTAAGTGAATCTGGCTTCCTCCCCATGGACTTTGCTTGTCAGAAGGCTGCCAAAAGATCACATGACCCCGGGACACTGCAGCTGTCATAAATGTGAACCAGCTGCCAAGTGCCTGAATTTTGATCAGGTGATCATGGGGATGCTGCCATGGTTGTAAATGTGAAAAACAGTCATGTGTCCCTTTTTTTCAGCACCATTGTAACGTTGAGCGGTCATTAAATGAACTGTTGTAAGTTGAGGATTATCTGTACTGGCTGCTCGGAGGCCCGCCCTGATTTTCCCTGTGCCACCACCTTCATACACCCTCCCTGTGCCACACTTCTCATGCACTCCTTCATACACCCTCTCCAACCTGCAACAATAGTGCCTCTTGTGCACATCCTCGTACACCCAGCTCCTAGTGCATCTCACCTCTTGCACATCCCCTTGCACCCTCCCTAACCTATCCCATGCCTCTCAGGCACCCAATCCACACCACACCTATCCCACACATCCTCGCACACCCAACTCACACCACGCCTTTTGTGCACCCTCATGCACCTGGCCCATGCTGTGCCTCTCACATCCCTTGTTTTGGGCCTGGGACTTGTAACCTGCTGCTTCCCAACTGACTGATTGTGGGAAGCCAGCAGCAAATTGCCTCACCTAACGACCTTGGGATTCAGTTGATGATGGCAAATAGGACTGCAGGATTGCTGCCACTAAGTAACAGTAACAGAATTGGAAGGGACCTTGGAGGTCATCTAGTCCAGGGGTCTCCAACCTTAGTAACTTTAAGACTTGTGGACTTCAACTCCCAGAGTTGCTCCCTGAGCAAAGCTGGCTGAGGAACTCTGGGAGTTGAAGTCCACAAACCTTAAAGTTACTAAGGTTGGAGACCCCTGATCTAGTCCAACCCCCTGCTCACACAGGAGGCCTGTACGATGCAGTTGCTCTTTACAGCCGCATCACTTAGCAATGGAAATTCTGGTCCCAGTTGCTGTTGTAAATCAAGGGACTACCTGTGTAGTGAATAGACCATTTTGATCAAGTACATAATAGGACTTCACTGTTAAATAGCTGTATCAAATTAATGTCTTAATTAATTTCAGACTTAAAGGTTGCCTATCTTCCTCTCAGCCTAAGTAACCTCTGTAACAGGGATGGCAAACTCAATTTCATTGAGGACTGCATCAGGGTTGTGTTTGACCTCGGGGGCGGGGAGGCGCATGGCCAGCTTGACATCACTCCAGTTGGGGGCACCTATGGCCTGAGCACTCTGCCAGCAAAAATGGAGCTGGGGGGATTGGGCATGGCCCTCGCGAGCTCCGTTTTTTCTGGCAAAGGGCTGCAGGAGGTCATTGTGGCTGAAAACAGAGCTTGGGAGGTCCGCGTGTGGCCTTCCCGAGCTCTGTTTTCACTGGCAGGGGCAATGTGGGCCAGATCTTTGCTCTTTCCAAGGCGGCCCCTACAGGCCAGATCTAAGGATCCCGTGGGCTGGATCTGGCTCCCGGACCTTGAGTGTGACACCCCTGCTCTGTAATGATGATAGAATCATCCCAGATTCACCCATTCAGTGTCCTTGGAGGAAGTGCCAGACACAACTATCGTTATCATCTCAGCTGCAACCAGTGGTGACACTCCTTTCTTGCCATGTTTCTTTTAGGTCACGTATTCGTCGAGAGCTGTTTATTGAAGAAATCCAAGCTGGAGGCCAGAGCCAGGCTGGGTCGAGTGACTCTCCTTCAGCTAGGAGCAATCGGGCAGTTCACAGCTCCGAAGGAGACAGTTGTGATGGGGTGGACCCGGAAGGCCCACCGGATACAAAACAAGGCAACCTGGAAGCAGATGAGTACAGCAATGCAACCATGAAGTCTCAGGGAGGGCGAGCAGCGTCGGCTTTCGAAGCAGGGGAAGAGGCACTGCGAGACGCCGGATCTTCGGAGAAAACGGAGACATTCCAGTTGGGAATGGAGAGCTTGGAAGACACAGATGACGAGGGAAGGCTCAAAGCACCACGTCAGGGTTCTCCACTGAGCTCTCAACATTCAGGAGAAACTCTGGAGGCCAGGCCCAACTGTGCTCCAGAAGAGGATGCCTCTACCTCAGTCCTTGTAGGACAGAGCTCCTGCAAGCCCAGGGGAGAAAGTGTGGAGAAAGTACCCATTGTGCCAAGTACCAGTTCCACGCTGGCCATCACCAGCTCTCAGAAATCCAACTCACTCAAGAGCTTGTTCAGCTTTTCTGAGGCGGCGTGCTCCAAGAACACACGGGACAACACCTTGAGGAAAAAGAAGGCAGCAAATTTGAACAGTATAATCCACCGTTTGGAGAAGGCTGCGAGTCGAGAGGAGCCCGTTGAATGGGAGTTTTGAGATTAAGCTCACCCAGCTCCACAGGGCTGGGGAAGTTAAAACTTGGACCTCTGTTGGTTTCTATTGTGTCCCGCACTTACCGCCCTGCAGGCCACGGGGCAAAAAAATGCCATAGGCCAAGGTGCATATAGAGAACAAAAGGAGTGTTTTAAGCCCAGTTTTATGTTTGTGTTTTCAAGGAAGAAAACTGAAACTTGTCCAGCTTTTTGTACCCTGAAGTGTTTCTATTAATTGCCCTAAAGTGATTTCCACAGTTTCTGGGGAAGAAAAAAAAAACTCATACAGCTTTTGCCTTCTGCCCTCCTCTTTGGTGTGGGCTTTAAAACAAATATATATATACAAACAAGAAAAAGAATTAAACCCACATATTTAAAAGGGGGGGCTTTTTATCAGCCATCTAATGGCTAAACAGAGCGATAATAATACACTATTATCTTCTTTAACCAGGAAAACAAAAAGATGGGAGGGGAGATTTTTTGAGATTAAAAAAAAAGTTGTTTTGTAGCTCTTCAGTTGCCACTAAGAGATTGCACAGTCAACCCGACTCTAAACACACTAGTTTGAATTCCTAAATATTTTCAAGAAAGAGTATTGTTTGAAACTTGGGGTTTAAAAAAAAAAACGCATTTACTCCATGTATTTTTTAAACAGACAAAAAAAAAGACACATCAGGAAAACATCTTAATTTGTGGTAGCTGACTTCAGTGTTTTTCTTGTAAAGTGGAATAGAAAATTGACTTGTAGTGCACATTGTTTCATAGCTTTAACTGATTCTAGTCTCTTTGTTGGCTGGAATTTGTTTAATACACTCCATTTTAGGCCAAATCAGGACAGAAAAAAAAAGAAGAAAAATTCTGAAATCTAGGTATTTTATAATCTGCTTTTTAACCTCTAACCACAAAGCACGCGGATCAGACCTCATTCTGGGAGGTTGTGGGAGACAGCTTGGAAGAGGGATGTACTTGATCGGTTCAGATTAAATTGCATTATGCCAGCCTTGCCAACAAAGTCCATATAAGTTACTAGTCCTCAACACCACCTGATTGCACAATTAATCATTGACCCATGTGATCTGTAAGGGAAAAAAAAACACCACCAGCTTTTTGAAAGAAAAAATAAATAAATTACATGGGCACCTGGAAACACTCCTTAACACACGCCAGGCAATCAGGCAGGTGGCATAATGATAATATGCTACACAAAATAGAATGTGTGGTATTTATTTATTTATTTTTTTATAGAGAGGGGTTGGTTGGCAAGAAAGATGAACCTGGCATCAGTTTCAAAAACAGTGTGGTGGAACAATGAGAAGCCTTACCCAACAAGATGGGTTTCCGTCATTCATAGCTGGCAATAGTTCGTTGGACAATATTACTTGGGCCCCTTATTTTAGTAGGATCTGGGGCTTAAAATCAGTCATTGTGCTGTTCTGGTCTCAGAATACTCCAGAGAATAAGGGCAACTATTTCAGCCTCTTTGGAGTATAGTTAAACATCCCAAAATGATTACCCATGGTCCCATGACATATGCTGGTTACAAAAAGGAAGGGGCCCCAGAAGAAAAGTACATAACCTTCGATTATCACAATGTCAAACTACAGAATGGCCAACCAAAGCACACACGACAGGAACTGTTCTCTCCCAAAATAATTAAGCTCTTCCTGTTATTTTATGACAGCCGCAGGGCCGATCAAAGTACAGAATCGATTTTCCAAATTGTCTCTAGCTTCTCCCGTTGTCTATGTGTATATGCGTGAGCATAGAAATGTATGGAGAAATGAGTGCGCGTATGTGTGTGTGTGCATGTGTGCAATTTTATACGTTGGTATTTTCTTACGTACTTGTGCACGCTTAGAGTGCATTACTGCCACCTTTTTTCAATAAGCTGTTTTATCAGTTATGGCTTCTACAGATTTGCTGGTTTAGATTCCTTTATTGCCATATCTTTAAAACTAACAATAGATGATTTTGGTGTATATGTATGGGTATGAATGTGTGTAAGTGTATGTGTGTGTGTGTATACACACACACACACACACATGCATGCACACACATACACACATACATGGATATAATTATTATTATTTTTTGGCTTATTTATAGGTGCTGTATTTTATTATCTGATTACTAGGAAAGGACGAAAGGGGCAAATATTCTTTAGAGGGATAGACTGCCGGCAGTATTGGGTTTAATTTACAAGATGTAGTTGTCAAACTGTATATTATTGACAGATTTTTTTTTTTTTTGGAGGGCCGTATTGTGTATCATGGAAAACTGCTTAGGTCAACATCTTTTGATGACACTTTAATGGTGCATTCATGACTTATGTTCTAATTAATATTTACTTTATGATATTGTGGGAGGGGTTGGGGAAGAGACATTCTGACTTTAAAAGATATATTCCCAATATTACACCTCAATGTAGTTGTATTAATTGGTCACTAAGTCTGTTTTGGGGAGGGGACAGTACTGTAAAATGTGAAATCACCTTCCCTGTGTATTCTTTTTCTTTATTTAAAAAAAACCAGAAATTAGGTTTTTATCATGTCTTCAATATGCAACAGCAGCACTTAATTCAAGTCTTCACAAAATTAAGAGTTCAGTAGCTTTAACAACAGCAACAACAACAACAACAAATGCCTTTTCATGGTCCAGAACGAAAGCTCTAGGAGGCTGGAAGGCAGGTTTACTTTTCCCACTTTTTTCTGTTAATTTTATCGTTTCTCGGCTGTTTGGGGGATACGAAATGTTATCTTTAAAATGCACAAAGAGCTCTTATTCTGACTTGAAGGTGCAAATCTGCACATACATAAGCAAAATTAGGGACAGATTCTGGCTTGAGAATCAATAATGGGGCAACAGCCACACTTTCCCTTTAGAACAGCATTTCTCAAGCTTGGCAACTTGAAAGTATATGGACTTCAGCTCCCAGAATTCTCCATTCAGCATATTGGCTGGGGAATTATGGGAGTTGAAGTCTACACATCTGCAAGTGGCCAAGCTTGAGAACCGCTGCTTGAGATCTTAAGGCCTGCTGCTGGGGGCGTTTCTTTTTAGCTTTGGCAGGATTTTTCTAGAAAATTGACTTTAGAATGGGTGGATGGACAGTTACAGCATGTGACATGGCTTCAAACGAAAGGCCTGCCTTCCACATACAATGAGAAATCCCTACTTCCTTTGCAACACCGGAAGCAGCTCTTCATTCTCTGACAAGATTTAAAAAACACTTGCGTTGCTTCACTTCCATTAGGTTTTAGCTTTCCAGCAAGCACAGGATTTGTTTTTAGCCTTCCAGTGTCTGTATATTTCTTTAGGCAATGGAGCAATATTCCAGTTCTGGTTTATTGTCTTCCTCTTAAATACTTTCCAATGTGTTCAGTTCAGTTAGCCATTGAAGTTAAGATCTCCCTTTTCCCTCAGTTTCATTCTATCAACATCTTGGGTGCCTCTTCTCCATAACGCATGGAGAGATATCACTAATGTGACACGGGGCGGCCTAGCATTTGGGGTTTTGCCATTTGCCCTAATAAGCAATATTTAAGTGCCTTGGGAAAAAATATATATATTCTCCTGTCTTTCATGTGCTTTCCCATCCAGATATACTTGGATTTTAGCGAAGAAATTACAAATTCGGATTTACCCCTTCTTTTCAAGTTGGGCAGTGCTTCCTGCCAAAGCAAAACGGTATTGATTCAATTCTTCCCCCAGGGGAGAACCTGCTCAAGAACTTGTGGCTTATTGCAACCAATAATGGTTGTAGAATTTAAGCCAGCTAGATCGAATGAAAGGTGGTCCTGCTCTGCCCATAGCTGCACATTCAATTCAGGAAATTTCTGGAGATTTAATTAATTTGGCACTTTAATCATATTTGGGCTCTCTTGATCATTTCTGTTCTCAGTTTGAAAAGAGAGGTTGTAATTGAGAGAACCAGGGTGGCCAACATTTCTCAAAAATCCATATCTAATAAACAAAGATGCCATTAGTTATCCCAGTGTTGGTCTTAATGGTTTGACTACCATCTTGGCCTAGCATGATAGAACTCTACTTTCTATGGGTAGGTTTAGCTCTATTGGAGATTTTTGCCATACAGAGTTAGTGACAAGTTTTGGTCATTATCAGGTCATTACTTGACGCTGTGTTTTCTGACTGAAGTTCAGGAGATTTTGGAGGTGGGTGCCATTTGAGAGTTTTCTTTGTGTCTCTGAAAAGATTTAGCTACTGTTTCTGGTGTTCTTTACCTATTGACTGGCAGATCTGTGAGTTGTACTCCCAATACTTCTTGAAGTTTGACTGGATGGTGGGAGGCTATTTGATGCCTTGCACAAGAGAACTATAATTAAGAAGGAAGCAACATTCTGTAAATGTATATTTTCTGATTCTGTCCCTTAAATTGTAGAAGTACATCGCCCGGTTAAACTAATTGGCTGAAGATTTACTCTGCTTAAAGCAATTGCCTAGACCCTTTTCAATCTTCTCGTTAGCCATTGAGGAAGGATTTGTGCTTGGCTGCCTGCTCTATTGCCCACTGTAGCCTCAACTGCCCATTTGGTCCACTGTCCACTGGTGAAGATTGACACTTTAGTCCATTTGCAACTTAAATCACTCCTCCCTTCCACATATATACAACACTTTTCAAACTAGTGGATAGGGTTGACTGCATTTCTAACTAGACTTTCTGCCCCCTGGCTCACGAGTTAAGTTATGATGTTGATTGGCTAGTTGGGACAGGGTCATTGTTTTCCCGCCTTTTTGTGCAGACTCAGCCAGTCGTGGTTGATTAAGTAAACAATTTTGAAACAACCCACAGTGTAGCATAATGTGCAATCTCTTTCTGTATTTTTGGTGTGTATCCATCTATCTTCCAGACACTCAAGAAATAGGGTTTTTTAGAGTCATCCAGAAAATGCTTCTTTTACTGAGGACTCTTGATGAGAATATCTGTAACGCTAGTCAGTTTTTCTTGGAAAAAGCAGCCATCCCATCTACCTATCCTGCCATGCATATACACTCCATTCAGCTGTAACCCTGCCTAGCACCCCAGTTTAAATCAATCCCCTGTCCGATAAAATACCCAGAATCCTCAGCAGCATGCTGTCTGTCATTCCATGACTGACATGCAGTTGTATTTCTGCCATAGATCATATTGCTGCGTGTGAGCTTTGCTCATCTGGTTTCCACTTTAGAGATTTATATTAATTTCACAGCCCTCCTTTGAAGCCCAGTTTAGCCACAAGTTTTCAGTCAGTTGTGAGTAGATGGTGCACCTTTTACTTTGCCTACAAGGGGCAGAGCAGAGGCCAGTTGGAGTAGCCAGGGGACGCCAGCTTTCCTGTTCCAAAGATATATTTTTTTTGTCAGCTAATTTCAGTCTTCAATCAACAAGGAGAATGACTGAGCAACCTTCCTCTTTAACTGTCACCGAGATAGGTAGTGTGGAAAGGAACTCCTTTATTTCCATATTGCTCTGTTTCCCTTTGAAGTGGGATTATTGTAATGGAGCATTCAGCCAGCCTTGAGCAACAACAGGAGCTTTGGATTTCTTAGAGTTTATTTGAAATAGGAAAATTACAAGCTGCACTGAATTGAACTTACAATTAAGTTGGCACAGGAGTATCAGCGCCCCTCTTAGGATAATTTGAGTTCTTCCTATACTCTCTGGTGCCAGAAAGTAGTTGACATAAATGCATTTATCTGAAGAGGGAAGGAAATTAGCTTGCAGTTTTGAGAGGCCAAACTGACTGACTGGCTCATAAGGAGACACTTCAGCTTGTTCTTTCAATCATTACGTTTAGCAGAGGAGAACAATTATGTACAATGACTTTGCTTTCATGATACGCGGAAGCAGAAACTTGCCAACCACATTTTGCTCTAGCATATTGTATGAAAACACTCCATGGATTTGATTTATAGTTCTGTGTGTTATGCAACCCTCCAAAATGGAGTTGATTCTGCAAAACATACTTTATGGCAAATGTTGGGCAGGTATAGGCTATATTTTGATTATGGCAAACTAGAAGGATAGTGTTGGAAAGCTGGAGTCATATTTGTACAGAATTATCCAAATAAATTGAATTAAGTTGGGGGTTCTTACTTACAAGCTATGACTATGACTATTAAACCTGGCTGCAAAATCTCCAGAAAACCACTAGATAACAACAGAAGCCATTCAGAATCACTTGGTTGAGTTGGGTGGCTACAGAAATAAGAACTTTTGTATCTCTGCTGCCATCTAGAAATCATCTGGATTTTTGTAGACCATGTGTACTAAATGTCCAGGTAACCCTGCTTTTCTAGTCTGTGACTGAAAAGCCAGTGGTGCCAGTGTATTCCAAGCTAAAGAAACTTTACAAAAGAAACTACTGATATTACATTTCAGTTTGCTATTTCAGTATGTAGAAATGCTGCCATTTAAAATAAAGCAATAATTTGTGGTTTTGACAGGTAGCAGCGCACTGTTATTTTAAGCATTGTGATGTGTTTGGATGTAAGAATAGTTTAAAATAAATCCTTAAATATGCAGCTCCAAATAAGAACTGAGAAAGCCACATAAAAAAAAACAGTTCTAGGACATTGGTTGAACAGAAATTCAGATACCATAGTTAAAGTGCCTCGGCTACTCTAAGACCAGCATTTTCCCAACTTGGCATCTTCCAGATGTAAGAAGAACTGATAACTGCAATTCCAACATATCTAGAAGATACCATTTTGGAGAAGGCTGCTTAAAATGAGTTTTTGCTTTCTTTATGTACCAGTCATTTCCAAAATCAGAGAGATGAGTCTTAAAGATTTAGTGAAGCCTTCATGTACATCCTTCTGGTGAAAGACAGAATGCCTTAGAACAGGGGTCTCCAACCTTGGCAACTTTAAGACTTATGGACTTCAACTCCCAGAATTCCGGGAGTTGAAGTCCACAAGTCTTAAAGTTGCCAAGGTTGGAGACTCCTGCCTTAGAAAATTGTAGTTGGCTACTGCTATGTTTTTAAAGGGGGATTCCCAAGTTCCATTTCCTGATTCTTTTTGTACAGAAATTTAAAAGTAATCAAGTGAACCAATAAATCCTACTTTTGTGAAAGGTAATTTGAAGGCAAATGTTTAGTGTTAATTGAGTTAGATTGAAGAGACCACGACCAAAAAGTTAGCAAAATTATACAGACATTCTGTTTGGTTCCCAGATGCCTAATTCCTCTGAAAACAGACTTTTATCAGTGAATTTGCTGAGATCCTTACAAAAATTCTTGAAGTTGTTCAATTTTTTTAAAAACTTGTTTTAAACATTTAGCTCCTGCTGTGGGCAACAATGAGTACTGTTAGATTACAATCTAGGGCCAGTTCTGAGTGTGTGTGGTCGAAGAGGGGCCAGATTCATTCAGGATTGGACTGTTTGTGTTCAGGTTCTTTATAAAACATTGCCTTGGAGGCCTCTCTTTTTTCAAAATGGGATTTCCACACATACAGTGGTACCTCGATACTCATTGTTAATTGGTTCTGGGAGGTGTGATGAGTACCAAACAGATTTTTCCCATAAGGAATAATATAGTGAGTCACAAGGCAGATGACACCGACAAGTTCTAGCTTGTGCATTGAGTACCAAGCAAACAATGAGTACCGGGACGAAAATGTTCACATCAAAATGCATTGAGTATAAAATTTGCTGAATTTCAAAGCAGTTGAGCACCAAGGTACCACTGTGCATGCAAATGCTTGTTTTTGTCTGAATCCGCTTTCCTCAATTGTACACTCTCAGATATGATGAGAATTGTAACCCAAAATCTGAAGGAGTCTAAGTTGGGCCTGGCTTTTAAAGTGTGCATTTAGACTTGCAGGTACCATAGTTTCTGGGGCAAGGAAACATAAGATAAATATAACTTGTCAAAAGGTTTTCTTTCTACTGAACAGTGTGTGTGTGTTATTTTTCATTATAATGGTGTTAGCATAGTGAAAAGTGAATAGATAGCAATAAAATACCTAAGGATGGCTTTTATACCCTAAGATCCAATCCTACTGACTGGACAAAATATCCATTAATAGCAGTGTGCTAGTCTCCAGCAAGGCTGTCTAAACTTGGCAACTTTAAGGCTTGTGGACTTCAACTCCCAGAGTTCCCCAGCGAGTTTAAAGTCCAAAGGTATTTAAAGTTGCCAAGGTTGGACACCCCTGGTTTACAGTAATATCTTTTAAACTAGAATCAATTTCAGTCCAATTCCAGCTAGCAAAGCCAACCATATTGAGTTGGAACCACGTAGAAAGGTGTCTTCCATTAACAAGATATTCTGTATTGTATAACAGAGCACTTATAAATATAAAAATCCAAAAGTGAAATGTTTATAGAAGCAACCTCCAACAAGCAAGGACATGAATTCTGTTACAACCCCTGAATTGCTGAAGTGTAGGCATTCATAGATGGATGCTATTCTTTTTCTTCCTCCTCACTTTCTCAGACTGTGAAAATGATCCCACTGTCCATTAGGCTTTTTTGAATACTCCTACATCGGCATTTTCCGACTTGGCGTTCCTGCAGTTGTATGGTGCATGAGGACTACAATCCCCAAAATCCTAAGCTTCAGGAGGGATCATCCCAGCACAAGTTTTAGGGGCTTCAGGATATGAGAGGCTGCCCAAGCTCAGGTGCACTGAATATCTGACAGAGCTCGATTGTAGCAATTTTGTCCCAATTGGGGAGCGTATTGCTTCCTTGGACTACCTCTCTATCTGCTATACTAGCAGAATAGTGTAACTCTTTTAACTCCTGTTATTAGTTTTTCTCTTTCCGGTTTTCTGCTGCTTTGTAGTGCATCCATCACTAATCTCATTGTTCTTTTATTTAAAAAATAAACAATGCGTGGAACAATCTTCTGAAATAAGGCAGAGTGAAAATATCACCCACTTTTTTTTAATGACAAAAAGCTTTCTGAGACAATTCCTGGATACTGTGGCTCTTTCGTGGAGTTAATTGGTGATTAATTAATAAACCATCTGAGAATTGTCCTGTCTTCTGAGGAACTCACAATTCTTTGTCATGAGCAAAATGCAGGGAAGGTCCAGGGAAAATAAGATCCTCAACATAGACTGACTGTGGCCTCATTTTCTTTGTGAGGGTAAAAAAATGGTATCTACAGCAGGGGTCTCCAACCTTGGTCCCTTTAAGACTTGTGGACTTCAACTCCCTGTGTCCCTCAGCCAGCAAAGCTAGCTGAGGAATTCTGGGAGTTGAAGTCCACAAGTCTTAAAGGGACCAAGGTTGGAGGCCCCTGATTTACAGCATCGGGAAGTCTCGATGCAAATAAGATGCAAATTAGCTTCAAAAGATTTACCAATAGCTTGATTTTCACTCCAGTGGAAATAGCTTTGGTTTATGATGACACAATATAGAAAGACTAGGTGTGGGTGTCTTAATACAGCAATTAATTTTAGGTTGTTTTGTTTGCATTGTAGATTATTTTTGTATATTGTTTGCATGACATCTTTCCTTTATTGGCCTTGCTCTGCTGTAAAGATATCTGTCTTGGTTAAATTCCAACTGCAGGTCCATTGAGCACGTGATAGACACACCTGGTTGTCCAGGGTGAGAAACTGGATAAGGGTACCATGCTATGTCACTTATCCAAGGGTAAGCCCCATTAAAATCAGAAGGGCTAACTAACAAGTCAACATAAATAAGACAGCAATATCAACCTTAGGACTGCAAAATTGTTCATTTGAAAGCTTGTGATCAGAGCGCCTGGGAAAGCATCTTTCAGCCCTCAGTCAGCGTAATAGTCCTCAAAAGAGTTCTGGAATCTAAAGCTAAAAAAAATACCTTCCCAAATGCACTAAACATAGCTAATACTTTAGGCAGAATGTGATAAACTGATACTTTGTGCTAAGTAATAAATTAATATATTGACTAAATCAAAAGAAATTATACTACTCTTCCTTTATCCTTAGGGGGGTGGGAAACTATGTTCAAGGATCTGATAGAACAATGACGATCTTTAATGTTCTTTTTGATTGTGCAGCTCTTGAATTCAAAAACAGAAATGTATTGCAGGCACAGTACAGGACCTCCCTGCAATCCCTTGAAGTAGCCACATGTTTTTGTGAGATTGTCTTGCTGCTTTCCTACACCAGCCTCTCTTACGTTAGCAGCTTGTTGCTCTGCTGAGCACCCATAGTCTTCAACCAGAAAGGTATTCTAGACAATTCTAATTACAGTTACAACTTGTCGGTGATTACACACACTAGATAATCAATAGAAAAACTGCAGGAATATTAATTGAACCTTTTTCAGAGTTCGTTGTACCTCACTGCCCATCGTCATTGAGCATTGTATCTCAGTCATGTTCTTTGGGCTTGATGGGAGATTGGAGTCCCAAGAGCTTTTGAAGGGCCACTGTTCTCAAATCCTCGAATCAATCCTCTATCCTTTGATTGCTCGTAAAAGATTACAGTAATGAAACCAGGTGCCTAGATCATCCCTTTTTCTCTCAAAAGGAAAGAATCCATGATTTCCAGAGATTAAAGGCTTGCTTTACCTAATTTGAGCATTAGATGCACGATGCATCCTACTTCCTCTGTGTAACTCTAGATGAGCTGAGCTGGAATCGGCACCCCTTGTTTTCATACCTGCAGAATTTTAAATGATAGAATTGCTTATAAAATGAATAAATGTTAATTGAATGAACTTGTCCCCTTGTTCTTCAAAAGTAAGGGAGAATCACTGTTAATTCTGGGCATGCTAAAGTGTAAACCATCTGTTGTTTGGCACATGGTGGCCAAAAGAAGAATCGTGCCATAACCACTTAGCATTGGTTTCCTTGAGAAAAAATGATGCGTTCACAACATGGGTCTTTTCTTTAGATTTTCTTTCCAGGCATTGTGCATTTATGTCCATCAGGGTGTAATATGGCCCTTTATAATTAAAAACATGGGTTAGGGCACATGCCCACCTCTGAGGCAAGGAGTTTGGCTTTACAACTGTCACAAACTTTGTCTCTTATACTCTTTTCCTTTTGTCCCTTCAGCTTGTCGCATCTTCCTCAAGTTTCATTCTGTTCCATACTTTCAGGCAAACCTTTTTTAGACATTCTTGACAAAAACTGGAAGGGTTTTCTGCTTGCTTACTTGCCCATCATCACTTCATTTCCACTCCCTAAACCATCTTTATCCATTCTCAGTCGTTTCTAGACTAAACGCTCTTCACAGAGCGCCAATCAATAAACAAGAGAGGCACTTAGAGTGATGGTGATCAAATTATAATTTGCTAGCCCTCCTCCACTCACATAAGACACTTTGGGGTACTGCAGCTGCGCATTGCAGAATTCCTTTTCCTGATAATTCTACAATAGTATTGCTAGATAAACACAATGGCAGCAACCTAATAATCATCCACATCCAGAGAATAACCTGTCTACCAAAGCATTCCTCGATCTTTCCAATTGGAGCACTCAAGAGAAGCTCATTCCAGTTTAACTGGGACTTCTTCAAACAGAACAAATGCCTCGGCTTTCCTGTCCCATTTAGCGCTCACAAGTGATTTGATTTTTATTCAACTGTCTCTCAAGCATGTATTTATGTAAAGCATATTGACCCTTAATACTGTTGTTCTTTTGCCCCTAATAGTCTTGGCTGCAGACTGTCTGTGGACACTCTCGTCCGAATAGGTTCCTCTGCATAAATCGCAAATGAACTACGGGCATGAGCTTCAGTCAAGACCCATAGACTCTTGTATATCTGGGTTGTTTGTAAATATGTATTTTTAAAAAAAACAAAAAAAAATATTTAAAGATATTTTGAGCTGAAGAATTTCAAAGGATAAGAAAAACGGGCGCACGAATGCATAAGAATCCAAGACAGAATTATGAGATGTTTGAAGGGCCTCAGCCTCCTTGAGCCTAGGAAGTGAATCCATGAACAGGCATTTTTCCCTTTCCCAAAACATATCAAGATTTAAAAAAAAAAAAAACTTCCCTCTGAAAGACGGCTTTCCTCTACCAAGATTGCTCTTAAGCCTCTGTGTGGTTTTTACCCTGAGTTTGCAAGTTGTCTTTTTTTTTTGCATGACTTTTGAAAATCCCCATGATAACTAGCTACAAGGTTGCCTGGCAGCATGGACCATACTACAGTACGTTAGCGGTGTTCATTGAGTGACATCTACTACTAGTTTTCTCCTCTTCGTTTTAAGAGTTCTGTATTCACTGCTTGTTGACTCTCTGAACTAGACTCTACGGCAGGAGTCTCCAACCTCGGCAACTTTAAGACTTGTGGACTTCAACTCCCAGAATTCCTCAGCCAGCTTCCTCAGCAAGTCTTAAAGTTGCCGAGGTTGGAGACCCCTGCTCTATGGTACAGCAATGGCAAGCCATCGAGTGTTGGCGATTACAGTTCCCACAATAGCTTGCCATTGCTTGTGCAATCAGGGCAGATGAGTATTGCAATCCAAAGCATCAGGCGGGCATGTCGTTGCCTATCCTTGTGCATGGCAATGTTCAGCTAGTCCCCATGGTGACTTGAAGGTTCTTCAAGGCTTCACCTCAACCTGTTTTGGGATTCGTTAGGAAATTATCTTTTGGAAAGGGACAGTGAGAGAGGGCGGGACTTAAACCTTAGAAGCAAAAATAAGTCAGAAATAATATAGATCTCAAAGCATCCATTTGTTTGTCTTTCTTCCCACCATGGTAGATTCATGTTTTATCCTTTGATGGTGTTAGATACACCACTCTGCCTAACAATTAGCTGGCCATAAAGGTTCTTTGCACACTTAACAGCAATGTGTGTGTGGGGAAGGTGAGAATTTTTTGGAAGGAAAAGAGATTGAATTGTTTATCAGCAATATGGGGGAAAGGAATGGTAGAGTGTGGAATTCTTCTGCGTGAGGGTAATCAGGTAGTCCTCAATTTACAGCCGTTCGTTTAGTGGCTGAAGTTACAACAGCACTGAAAAAAGTGACCTATAACCGTTTTTCACACTTAACGACCATTGCAGCATCCCCGTGATCAAAATTCCGACGCTTGGCAACTGACTCATATTTATGACAGTTGCAGTGACCTCTTTTTTTCCCCCCGACCTTCTGACGAGCAAAGTCAGTGGGGAAGCCAGATTCGCTTAACAACCGCGGCAAGAAAAGTCGTAAAGTGGGGCAAAATTCACTTAACAAATGTCTCACTTAGCAAGAGAAATTTTGGGCTCGATTGTGGTCGTAAGTCGAGGACTACCTGTACTGAAGAGAGGCAGCAGTTTATGTAAAAATAGAAAACGATTGAAAAGTCCTTGCTTTGGAGGGGGGAAAAAAGCAAATAATAAAAGATCCATTTATGTGACAGAGATAGCCACCCCTGTAAGATGCCACCATGCTCTTGAGAGGGGACATGGCAGGGCCCTGGAAGTGAGAAGTTAAATGACACTTAGTCTTTGGGGCAAGACTGCCCTGCTGCAGGCATCCATTTGTGGCATGCTGGTGTTCCATTTTTCCAATAGGAAAACTAACCCACTAGTCACCCATCGCCCCTGTCTACATCCTGTCAGGCAGTTGGAACCTGGAGAAAACAATGAGGGTGGGGGGGAAGAAGCTTTTTACAAAAGGAAGGTTTTATTGTGGAAGATTTTCTTTTTAATTTCTCTCTGAATAGTCTATGCATTTCCAATTTTAAAAGCCGTTTTCTGCTGATCTTCCCATCCCAATCTCTCCCCTCCCCCTCCCCCCAAATCAGGCAATATATAATCTTACTCTGAACAAACCTCTGAGGAATGTCATATCTGCAAATTTGGACATTTAATTCCAAAGTAAATGGCAGCCTTGCTTATTTTATTTTATTTTGTGACATGCAGATACACAGACACACAATCCAGTTGGAAGGTCTTGCATATTCCAACCCTATTGAATTGGGGGAGGGCGGTGCCTAAGATTTTGCCATTTAGTTATGCTCTGAAGAATTCGTTTTTATTTTATTTTATTTGTATTTTTTATTATTATTATTTTTTTTTGCATTTGTGCAATAACTACTTGCCATTTTACTGGGCTAATCTTTGGACTTGCCCTGACTACTAACACAGCACAAAAATGAACTCGAAACACAAAAAAAAGGTGTATTTTTTTTCCTGAGAATATTTTCTTTTTAAAAAGAAAAAATATTGATAAGCTCCATTTTATCCCCGTGTACTTGTGGTGTCCAACATTTTTAGCAGTATTTTATAAATATATATATAAATATATAAATAGATATATATATTATTTTTTTCCTGTAACGCACTAAGTCTTAGGTGTTTTTAGAAGCTCGTTTCTTATATTCAGAATCACCAATTTTAATGAAATACCCTCACAAAGACCCAGTTGACCAAAAAAAAAGCCTTTTTTTCTTCTTTTCTTTTTTCTTTCTTTTCTTTTTTTTCTTTTTCTTTTTGTACACGTAGCTTTGAGAGAAGCTGCCCTGTTGTGTTGCTGTGATTTCATCTTTTGTAACATTTTATTTCTTATTCAAAAGTTTATTAAAAAAAAAGAGAGAGAGAAAAGTTTTATATGGCTGGCAGTGGCAGAGCAGGAGAAGACTTCCTCCCTTGGCGGGAAGTGGTATTTTCTTCCCAACCTGGGTTAGCCAATGTATGTTCTCAGCACTGTACAACAGTCCCTATATGATACGGAGAAGCAATATCACTGTACGAAACTCACATGATGTATTATTATAATTATTATTATTATTATTCACTAGCACCCTAGGTGTGATAATTGAAGTAAATATCTTTTATACAAACACAGTGATGTCTGGGTTGTCTTCCTTGGGACAGGCTGAACTCAAAAGCAGCAAACATTTCTTCAGCCGGCTGGTTTACATTGTAATTCCATGGTTTTGTGATTTTGTGGAGTTTTGCGGTCTTATTTCAGATGTCTGATGCACGCTGTCTAATGCTCTTCAGAGGAACTTTGGCATGCAATATTTGGAACGCCAACGTGTTCAGATGTTAAATTAATTGGCTTTATTTTATATATGAAGATAATTTTTTTAAAAAAATGTTTCTAATGTATTATGTGTACATACTAACGCACAATTCACAAAAACATCTGTAATAAAAAAAACAACCTGAAGATTAGAAAAGAGACAACCCCAAACCAACTAGAAATGCAAAGTAAGAAAGAAAAAAAAACAAAAGGAAATCTACCTTGTATTTTATCCTTATCAATAGTACTGGTTGAATAATAAATGCACTACTGTAATATAATTACAGTACCCAATATTATTGAAAAATGTCACAAACACTCTGCCATAATACCACATGATGATGTATCGGCATTCTGTTTTATTGCAGCAGCAGAAAATACTCCCTTTCCCAAAGCAGATTGCACATTTCTAAGAACCATTCCTTCACATCTAGAATAATCTCAGTATTATTATTATTTCTCAATATTATTCTTTTAGCCATCATGTATATTCAATAGTCATAATTTCTGGTAAACAGATTCAAAAGCGATAGTATATAGTTTAAAATTATATGGTGGAGCTCTTGCCTCACAATCAGGAGGTTGTGAGTTTGATCCTAGGTAGAGGCAGGTGTAGGGTCTCCTGCTTGGGCAGGGGGTTGGACTAGATGACCTGCAAGGTCCCTTCCAACTCTGTTAATCTGTTTACTGACATCTTCATTATTTAAAGGTTTTCCTGTTAATCCGCTGCTATAGATACTCCTCAATTTACAACTATTCATTTAGACAATGTTCACTGATCTTCGCACTTAACAACTGTTGCAACATCCCTATGGTCATATAATCAAAATTCAGTCACTTTACAACTGGCATGTATTTACAAGAGTTGGAGCATGATGGGGTCATGTGATCGCCATTTGACTTTCCGCTGGCTTCCAACAAGAAGGACAATGGGAGAAGCCAGATTCACTTAATGACTGTATGATTCACTTAACAACTGCAGTAATTCATTTAATTCTGGCAAAAAAAGTTATAAAAACGTATTAACAATCACTTTGCTAAGCAATGGAAATTCAGATCCCAATTGTCATAAATTAAGGACTACCTGTATACATTAATAAAGTATCCCAAAAAAAACCACTAGAGAGCCAGGGTAGTCTAGGGCAGGGATGTCAAACTCAAGGCCCAGGGGCCAAATCCGGCCCAGGGAATGCTTAGATCTGGTCCTTGGGGCTGCCCTGGAAACAGCAAAGGATCAGGCCGCAATGCCTCTGCCGTGGTGTCTCTGCTATGGGCAGCCTTCCCAAGCTCCGTTTTCGCTGGCAGAAGGTTGCAGGAAGCCGTCGCAGCTGAAAATGGAGCTTGGGAGCCATTTTCTTGGCAGAGCGCTTGGGCTAACACAGGTGCCCCCGACACAAGTGAGGTCGAGCTGACCACACACCCCTGCCCTCTCCCCCAGGTCAAACAATCCTGGTGCGGCCCTCAATGAAATCAAGTTTGATACCCCGATCTAGGGGTTAAGGCACTAGGCTAAAAACATGGAGAGTGTTCTGTCCCCCTCGCCTCAGTCCAAGCGATGACTTAATTAGCCGGCCCTATCAGCTCTGGCAGCAAGCTAGCGAGCGTCTGCCAAGTGTCTCTGTTACCTCCCTGGATGCCAATGGGTCAACAAACAGTACTTCAGCTCTAGTCAAGCAGTTGATTTGCCTGCTACGAAGAGGCATAGCAGTCCTTGCTGCTTTTATATCCTGTGGGGTGTGGCTCCATGACTCAGCACTTCCTAGGCCTGCCCCACCCCTGCTTCTGCTGTTCCCGCCTCCTGCCTACGAAACCTAGGGTCCAGCCAGGCCTGATTGCCATCAGCTGGGTCTGGAGGCGTGGCCTGGGGAGGAAGAGTTGGGGGACGGAGGCCTTGTTATCTCCTCCACCTGGCCTGCCTCTGGCTCCTGGAGCTGAGCTAGGGAAGCCGGTGCTCCTGAGATAAGTCCTGATGGCCCTTCCCCCTCACTTTCCAAGTCACTTTCTGGCAGGGGGCCCGGCTCGGGGGGCACAGACACAACAGAAACTGAGTTCTAGTCCCGCCTTAGTTATGAAAGCTGGCTGGATGACTTTGGGCCAGTCACTCACTCTCAACCCAACTCACCTGACAGGTGAGGTGGGAAAGGAGGAGGAAAGAGTATTAAAATAATAAAAGGCAGGATATAAATAAATAAAATATTCATCTGACCATATCATATGGGCCAGTGAAGCCTTTCTGTCATCCTCAATATAAAAAGTCCAACTTTTAGATATCTTATCTGGGGAGTTCTGTACATCCTAGATGGAATTTTAATTTATAAATTAAGTTTAATTTTCAAGAACCATCTTTAATCTTGGGTCCGCGGATTCCATTTTAGTATTGTTAAGGACATGAACCATTGATGATGCTTCATTGAAATGCTTTAGCCCTTGTTTGAAATATCCCAGAAATGTCTACTTTAAAAATATTCCTTATGATTTTTTGATAAAGATATTTGATATGTTTTAATTCTGTCACGGATTCCATCAGATAAGAGAGGAACTCGGGTGCCTGAGGCAACCAAAAACGTGTTCTCCACAACAGGGGTCTCCAACCTTGGTCACTTTAAGACTTGTGGACTTCAACTCCCAGAATTCCTCAGCCAGCAAAGCTGGCACTTAAATCAAGTAACACTTGATACTCAACTTCCACCCAAAATTCAACACCAATGCTTAAAGAAGACTTTTTCAAAAGAATTAAATATTTATGAGTCTCATTATCAAATGTCCCAATAAGACCCAAAGATTTCTCACTGTATGCATTACACCTTTTCTACTAGTTTTTTCCCAAGGATTTGCCATGATTGCAGAGAAAATCCTGCAGTAATAACTTCCCAAAAGAGCCCCCAAAGGGTAGCATCTGGCTGTAATTTCATTATCTAGGCAGGTGCCTGATAAAATACTGACTCAATTACAGGTAGCTCTTGACTTAGGACAGAGGTGGGTTTCAGCAGGTTCTGACCAGTTCTGGAGAACCGGTAGTGGAAATTTTGAGTAGTTCGGAGAAGCTATAATAAAAATTCTGACTGGCCCTGCCCCCATCTATTCTCTCCTCCCAAGTCCCAGCTGATTGGGAAGAAATGGGGATTTTGCAGTACCCGTCCCCTGGAGTGAGGTGGGAATGGAGATTTTATAGTATCCTTCCCCTGCCACACCCACCCAGCCACACCCACAGAACCAGTAGTAAAAAAAAATTGAAACCCACTACTGACTTAGGACCACTATTGGGGACCAGACTTTCTGCGGTTAAGCAAAGGTTAGTTAAGTGAGTTGCTGATTGTACGACCTGTTTTGCCACAGTTGTTAAGTGAATCACAGCCGCTGTGAATCATGTGATTGTTAAGTGAATCCAGTTTCCCCCACTGACTTTGTTTGGCTGGGGAATAACGCTTGCATGACCCTGGGACGCAGCATTCTGGTTGCCAAATGTCATTTTGATCATGTGATCTTGGGAAAGCTGTGATGGCGGTAACTGTTGAGAATTGCTCATAAGTCACTGTTTTCAGCGCCATCGTAACTTCAAACTGTCACTAAACAAATGGATTGTAAATTGAGAACTACCTGTATTCTTTTAGGGCTGGATAGCACTTTGGATTCAACAGGAAAAAGCTGCTTTTACAATGCACAGAGAGGCTCTTCCAAAATCCGTTTGATCTGGAAATTAGCCATAGCACTTAGTGGAGTTGTTATGCTTCCATTAATTGTTTTTTCTTAGGTAAATTTAAACTGCAACTAGCATTTCTAACTTTTTGATAATTATATTGATTGGGAACTTGGTAGCTAACTTTCCATTTTTACCAAGCAAAAAGAGCAATAGCACTTAGACTTATATATCGCTTTTACAGCCCCCTCTAAGCAGTTTACAGAGTCAGCATATTTGCCCCCAACAATCTGGGTCCTCATTTTACCCACTTCAGAAGGATGGAAGGCTGAGTCAACCTTGAGCCAGTGAGATTCAAACTGCCAAATTGCAGGCAGCTGGCAGTCAGCAGAAGTAACCTGCAGTACTGCTCTCTAACCACTGCGCCACTGTGGCTCTTTGCTGAGCATCGCTACCTCCACATACCTGGATTCTTTGAAGTGCTGCACAGCTCCTCTCTCCTTCCAAAGAGGAGAGACTTAAACCTATGATACAAATTCATTTCTAGGTTTGAAGTAAAGAACGTATCTTTTCCCTAAGAATGATTACCGCTGGCTGAGGTTTTATAAGATGATAACCTGATGAGACACAAAAGACATACATCAGAGTTTTTTTTCCCCTTCAGGATGGTTGGTTTTGCTGTGTGTCTTACAATAAACTAATCTTTATTTTAATTCAGTGGGAGTGCTAATAAAAAATCTAAGAATTTCTTTTCTATACCAGACTTTGCTCAAGATGATGCATATCCGAAGAGGGAACCATGTTCCCTGGGATTTTTTTCTTAAGGAACCCCTGTCCCACTGACTGTCTTCTGGGTTGGGGAGACAGTTCTCTCAGTTCCTATTATTTCTTTCTTTCTGATCCATTTGTATAATAAAATCCATAGACATCAATGGATCAAAACCCTTTATTTATTTATAGGGATCGTAACCAGAGCTATAGCTGAGAAAAAGCTACTCTACACCCTACCTGCCCAAAAGATCTTGTTAAATTTGGCAAGATTTTTGGACACAAGATGATTTTGAAATATTAAATGTAGATTAAAACCAGATTCCATTTCATTAATTCTCTACTGCGCTACAGCTTCCAAATATCTCCATGAGATCACAAGAAGGCTGTGAAAACAATAGTATTCCTTTGTTGCTTGTCTAAAGCAGCTGTTATTCTTCATTACAAGGATTGGCCAGGTTTATCATGTCTACATCATTCAGGAAAGGCTAACTCATCAAAGAACAGAATTAAATATATAGACCAGGATGGAAAATACAAGATATACATATTTTTTAATCATCATTGTTTTCGAACTCCTCCAAGAACTGAAAAACCGAAATTGTTTATTTAAATGGCATGCCATCCTTCTATTTTTCACAGTATGTTTGGAAACACCTTTATGTTACAGTGCTTAGACCATGTGTAACCATCAAATTTAATAGAATAACAGCTGCAAGGGACCTTGAAGGTCTTTTAGTCCAACCTCTTGCTCAAGAAGGAGACCCTATACCATTCCAGTCTCTTCCAAACAGCATAATTCAAAATATGACACATGCAAAAAGTTTAAAAACAGCAGTTAGGTTAAAAAGTAGGTGCAAATGCAGCCCGATCTTGTAAAACCTTAACAAATTAAAATTAATATTCAGGGATGCCTTAAAAGCAAACACAAAAGATGCCTGGATTGCAAGGCTGTTGGGAGGCCACTTCGCTTTTTGGCATCACATCCAAGGCCCTGCCTTGAAACACATGCCCTACATATATGTTACCTGGAAGAGGAGCAGGGAAGCTGCATTGTGGAGCTGAACATCTGGCAGTTTGATCAGACTAGAGGAAGCCTCCCTCCTCCCTTGAGACTTGATAGGAGGGAGTTTCAGGAAGGGGTGGGCAACTTGACTCTCAAAGTCCCAAACCTCTTTTGCTGTTCATGACACCATCCTTACTACAATTGTTGAACATTGAGAGCTTAGGTACCTGCCATTTTGAGTAGGAAACCGAAAAGTCATAAGTCTCATAAGAAATGGCCACTACCATACATACCTAACTTGGGAAAATGCAGAATATCCCAGCTCAGCCCAGAATCTGATAACCGCCTCTCCCCCGCCACCACCACCACTTTAGCATTATCACTGCATTGTCCTGACCATGCACTGTTGTGGTGGAATGTAGTCTGGATTCCCAGGAGGGAGGAGCTGCTTTGCCACAGGCAAAAAGGTAGCAAAACTTGGAAATTCTTTTTCCAAGAGGATTTCCAAGAGCAGAAAGAGGGTTAAAATGGCTACTCCCTAGCAGTTCCCAGAGTATTTCTATGGTTATGCAAATTAGCAATAGCACTTAGGCTTATATGCTTTACAGCCCTCTGTAAAGCAGCTGACAGAGTCAATCTATTGCCCCCCAACAATCAGGGTCCTCATTTTACTGATCTCAGCAAGATGGAAGGCTGAGTCAACCCTGAGCCATTCAGAATTGAACTCTAGTTAGCAGTGAGTTAGCCTGCAGTACTTCATTATAACTACTGCGCCACCATAGCTCATGGTGCTTTATTATTTAGTCTGGCAAGATTATGTCTGTACATGAAGAACAATAAAGGAAACTACCCAGGAGTAACCCCTTACTGAATGTTTTTCTTAGTTCTTGGGGCCTGACACACATTAAGGGCAGTTGCTTGTCTGTAAGATCTTGAAACGTGGTAGACGATAGGATGGATGTCCAAGTTAATCCAAGAGAAAACCCCCAAATGCAACACTTACCAGATGCTATGTTGACAGGAGGGTCCCCTGTATCTGGCGGCCTGTCACTCTCCCAAATTATAATGTTAGGTATCTATTTCGACAGAATGTTTGCTTCCTAGCCTGTAAAAGAGAGCTAGAGAGCTCCTGGAGGTCTAGCCGTTCAGAGGCTGATCGGACACTAGTGAAGTCCTATACTAGGACTTACCTAGTGGCATTGAGGGAAGCGAGGCGTTGCTACGCCTCCTCCCTCATTGCGTCGGCAGATAACCGCCCAGCCGCCCTGTTTGGTGACCTGCCCTCCTTCATCAGGGGGAGCGGGATGACCCGCTGCAGGGACGTGCTGAGGAGTTTAACGGTTATCTATACGATAAAATCGTTCAGCTTCGGGACGGGTTGGACCAAAATTGCGGTGACTCAGGCGAGGCGCCCGAGGGTGGTCTTGGTGACATTGTCTGGGATGAGTTTGACCCTGTGGCTCCCGAGGACATGGACAGGTTGCTGGGTAGGTTGAATGCCACCACGTGTTTACTGGACCCGTGCCCTCCTGGCTGGTGCTGGCCACCAGGAGGTGACACGAGGCTGGCTCCAGGCGATTACGATCGCTTCTTTGGTGGAGGTGTCTTCCGCCGCCTTGAAAGAGGCGGTGGTGAGGCCCTCTTCAAGAAGCCTTCGCTGTTTTAGGTAATTATCGTCCGGTCTCCAACCTTCGCTTCGCGGCGAAGGTTGTAGAGAGTATGGTGGCATATCAGTTTCCCTTACACCTGGATGAAACTGTCTATCTAGACCCGTTCCAGTCCGGTTTCCGGCCCGGTTACAGCACGGAGACGGCTTTGGTCGCGTTGGTGGATGATCTCTGGAGGGCCAGGGATAGGGTTGTTCCTCTGCCCTGGTCCTATTAGACCTCTCAGCGGCTTTTGATACCATCGACCATGGTATCCTGCTGCGCCGGTTGGAGGATTGGGAGTGGAGGCACCGCTTATCGGTGGTTCTCCTCCTATCTCTCCGACCGGTCGCAGTCGGTGTTGACAGGGGGGCAGAGGTCGGCCCCGAGGCGCCTCACTTGTGGGGTGCCGCAGGGGTCGATCCTCTCGCCCCTTCTGTTCAACATCTACATGAAGCCGCTGGGTGAGATCATCAGTGGTTTCGGCGTGAGGTACCAGCTGTATGCGGATGACACCCAGCTGTACTTTTCCACGCCGGGCCACCCCAACGGTTATCAAGTGCTGTCCCGTGTCTGGAGGCCGACGGGTCTGGATGGGGAGAAACAGGCTCAAGCTCAATCCTCCAAGACAGAGTGGCTGTGGATGCCGCATCCCGCACAGTCAGCTAAATCCGTGGCTGACCATCGGTGGCGAGTCATTGGCCCCGATGGAGAGGGTGCGCAACTTAGGCGTCCTCCTGGATGAACGGCTGTCTCTAGAAGATCATTTGACGGCCGTCTCCAGGAGAGCGTTCTACCAGGTTTGCCTGGTGCGCCAGTTGCGCCCCTTTCTGGACCGGGATGCCCTATGCACGGTCACTCACGCACTCGTGACGTCTCGCCTGGATTACTGCAATGCTCTCTACATGGGGCTCCCTTGAAGGGCATCCGAGGCTACAGTTAGTCCAGAATGCGGCTGCGCTGGTGATAGAGGAGCCCCCCGTGGCCCCCGTGTTACACCTATCCGGTGCAGCCTGCCCTGGCTACCTGTGGCCTTCCGGGTGCGCTTCAAGGTTTTGGTGACCACCTTTAAAGCGCTCCATGGCATAGGGCCGGGTTATCTACGGGACCGCCTACTGCTACCGAATACCTCTCACCGACCCGTGCGCTCTCACAGAGAGGGACTCCTCAGGGTGCCGTCAGCGAGGCAATGTCGTCTGGCGGCGCCCAGGGGAAGGGCCTTCTCTGTGGGGGCTCCCACCCTCTGGAACGAACTACCCCCAGGACTTCGTCAGCTTCCGGACCTTCGGACCTTCCGCCGCGAGCTTAAAACATACTTATTTAATTGCGCAGGACTGAGCTAGATTTTAATTTACGGGTTTTAAATTGGGTTTTATTTTCATATTTTTAATTTAGGCTTTTAGAATAAGTTTTTTAATTGTTTTTAGACTGTATTTATCTATTTTTAAATGCCTGTAAACCGCCCTGAGTCCTTCGGGAGATAGGGCGGTATATAAATTTAAATAATAAATAAATAAAATAATAAATAAAAGACATGTACAGTAACACAACAGTAACACATTAAATTGTCCTTTTGCAAAACCTCACATCTGTTGCTAAATGCTGACAGTAGGGGTGACTTTATAGCTGCTCAGTTCTTGTTGAAAAAACAATTTGCCTAAAAGTTGCAATGTAGGTGCACAGATACAAATGAAGAAACAATGGCTACAATTTAAATGGAATGATAACACATGTCACCATTGTAGAAAATGCCAGCCAGGTATCCGTGTCCCAACAGATAATAAAAGGCAACTTTAATGATCTTTATTGCTTCACTTCTTATGGTTGAGTTTTGTTTTTTAATCAGGTTTAGACCAGACTGTTCTTCAAACAGAGTGGGTCACGTAGAGAAAGGAGAGGAAAATGGTGGGATTGGGTTAAACAAGCTACGGGTGTCACATGGCTCCCTGGCCTTATTTTTGTGATCCAGAATATTTTCAGACTATGCCTTTAAAATCTAGCTGCAAAATGCCATGAATTCTTATAGAAGAGCAAAATGGGTGCATTAAATTGCTTTCCAAAATTGGAAGTATATTTTTAAAAACCCAAACCAAAAAGTTTGACCCTTCCACTGCGGTGACAACCTCATATCACTAGTCATATATCCAAAAGCTATCCACTTCAATAAAAGGCGATGTAAGTTTTTCCCCCTGCCCAGTCCCATCCCCATTCCCACCAGTATGGTTAAGTTTTCCCAGCAATCCTCCCCAAGTGAGGGGAGAAAGCATTTCAGGGCTAAAGAATTTCAAGGCAACAAAGATAAAGCATTGGGTGGCATTGGATTCCCATTCGAGTCTTTTTCTGGCGCCCCTGATTTCAAGCGCCATCTCAAACGAACTTACCACTGCTTGAAATGTCTCCATGGGACAGGTCCAAGCAGAGTAGCCTTCAGGCTGGACTATCATTTCTTCTAGGGGTCCCTGTTTGACCCCTTGCCTTCTTCCTCTAGGGCAGGACTTTGTGTTTTCCTGGCTGAGACCTACACTCCTCCATTCGTAGCATGTCACACAAGGTGTGCTTCAAAGCAGGGCAGGGACAAAAAAAAGCCATGACTGATTTGACTTCTATTATATTTTAAATTTAATTCAACTAAAAAGCATTGAATGCCGTACATTAACACGGAATGCTTTGGTCATGCATTTTTGTCTCTCTTCACGTTAAATATGGCCATTTTCATTGTAACAACTTTGCTGTTTCCTATGGGCCACTTTTAGGAGCTGCAGGTGGCCTTGGAGTCTCCGGTTGAGTAGACCTTCTGCTATAAACCCAACTGATCCTTGGAGGAGCTATGGAGGGCAAAGGCAAGGCACTGCTTCTGTGTCTCTCACTTTGGTCCCTGCTTGCAAACCGGAGCATCATAGAATCCTAGAGATAGAAAGGGCTACCTAGACCAGGGATGTCAAACTCAAGGCCAGGGGGCCAGATCTAGCCCACTGGGTACTTAGATCTGGCCCGCAGGGCTGCCCCGGAAACAGCAAAGGACCGGCCAACGGTGCCTCTGCCAGTGAAAAAGGAGCTCGGGAGGGCTGCCTCCCACACTCCATTTTTACTGGCAGAGGGTTGCAGGAGGCCGTCACAGCCGAAAACAGAGCTTGGGAGCCTCTTTTCTCTGGCAGAGCGCTTGGGCCATGACAGGCGTCCCCGACACAAGTGACATTGAGTTGGCCACACCCACCCTAGCCATGTCCACCCAAGCCCCCCAAGATCAAACACAACCCTGATGCGGCCCTCAATGAAATCAAGTTTGACACCCCTGACCCTAGACCATGAAGAGCAGAGCAAGAATCCAAATTAAAGCATCCTTAAAAGATAGATGACAAATGCAGCTGTGAAAACATTCCATGAAACTCACTATCTCCCTCTGTTCTTACTTTCATTTAATGTTTTCCTAGCGTTCAGTTTAAATCTGCCTTCCTGTAAACAGAAGAATAATCTGTATTGTATTGCTATGCTATCTAGGACCGTAGAAAAACACACCTTTACTCTTTTCTTTGTGACATCCCTTCCAATACTTGAAAACTGCCATCAGGTTCCTCCATGGTTGTTTTCTCTTCATGGTAAATATTAAACATTGGGGGGGAATGTAATCTGGGGAGGAGAGGCTCTTTCCCAGAGGACAAAGAGACAGTAAAGCTTGGGATGTCCGGTAGGCAGGAAGAGAGCAAAGTGGGAATCCTCCCTAATAATTCACAGAGTATACTTATTGTTATTGCAGATAATTGCTTTAGTCTGGCAAGATTCTGTTTGTAGGCAAGCAACAATAAACTCAAATGTCACTCCACGTTGTACTGGTTTCTTTGGGTCTGACGATATGCAGTTTCCCAGTCTTCTCTCATAAGAGTTAGATTCCAGTTCTCTGTCCATTGTCCTTGCACTTCTTTTGATCTGTCCCAGTTTCTCTCGTTTTTTTCTTAATATGGAGTGCCAGAACAAAATGGAATCCTTAAGGTGGAATGCAGAATGGAAGGGAACTATTATCTCCACGAGTTGAAAATTAGAAGAGAGATGACTGCTCTGTACCAGGAAGGAGAGAAGAGCAACAGGCCAAGAGATGTCTGGGCTCAAGTTCTCCCTGTAATGCACTGTCACAATGCGGGAAGACCTAAAACATATATTTCAAGGCTCAAAGGGAGGACCAATAAGTCTAACTAATGTCCTATGTCAAATGGTAACTTATGCAGGTGGAAAAATCAATGGTTAAGATCAGTAGTGGTTTTCACTTACCTTTGCTACCGGTTCGGAACTGGGAGTGCGCACTTGTGCGCACATGCTTCACTCATGCGTGGCGCTTCTGCACATGCGCAGAACGTCCATGATGACATCTGGGGGAGGGCGGAGCCTCCTGCCGCCACCGCTACCAGCTCGCCCAAACCGGGGCGAACCATTAGAAATCCACCACTGGTTAAGATGCTCTAGAACAGGGGTCTCCAACCTTGGCAACTTTAAGACTTGTGGACTTCAACTCCCAGAATTCCTCAGCCAGACCCCTGCTCTAGAAAGGGTCCCATGAAGAAAAGTCCACAGTCATCCTTATATATAAAACAGAGGCCTCTAGTGGTTTGGTTCTATACCGAACCACTTGCTTATATGTAAGCTTATTCTATCCCGTAAATAGCCAGTTGAGTGCCAGTAGGTTCTTTAAGTATTAAGGACAATAAACACACTCGTAGAATAAAGAGCCCAAATGTTCATTGAGCTGATACTAATTACCAGAAATAAGTATACCGACATGCCTTTTCTGTGGTCAGGAACTCCAAAGAAACTATGGACAAACCACTTTCTGGTGCCAGCTGGAACATGGCACACTGAAGTTTCCAGTCTCACCCGGACTTCTCTTGGCTTAAATAGTTTCTCATAAGTGGAGGAGGGTGATCTAATTTAACATCTGGAAATGCCTGCTAAGAACATTCCAGAGGGAGGCGTTTTTTGTTTTGTTTTTTTGGCATCTGTCAACTCATCCTCCCTTTCAACAGTTAGACATCTGTTTGTTACACCAATAAGGTTGAGATAAACGATGTAAGTCTAGGACAGCAGGTCTCTGAGCATCAAGGTCAGTAGGAGACAAGGCTATTAAGAAGGTACTAAAAAGAAATAGGGGGTGCCAAGGCAAGCAAATAATACTATATGGAGTGGTATAGAAGAAAACTTTTTAAGGTACCAGAGGAAAATGGATCAAGCCATTATATCTTATTTCCATTTCTTCCACATGAACACTACGAAGCCTCAGATGATGTCCTGGACTTTCAGGGTAAGGAAGGTTTAGCTGTAAGAAGAATCACAGCTGCGAATTCAGCTCTCTGTGTGTTTTGCATATAGACATTGCTTAAATTCTGCAAAAGCTAAATAAGAGATTAACAAATAATCTAGGGGCGACATGATAGCAGTGTTCCAATATCTCAGGGGCTGCCACAAAGAAGAGGGAGTCAAGCTATTCTCCAAAGCACCTGAAGGCAGGACAAGAAGCAATGGGTGGAAACTAATCAAGGAGAGAAGCAACTTAGAACTAAGCAGAAATTCCCTGACAGTTAGAACAATTAATCAGTGGAACAACTTACTCCCAGAAGTTGTAAATGCTCCAACACTGGAAGTTTTTAAGATATTGGATAAACATTTGTTTGAATGGGTTTCCTGCCTGAACAGGGGGTGGGCCATTGAAGCACTTGGAGATTTATCTGTGTCCTCAGGATCTACTCAGCACTACTCAGGTGACCCTGAGAACACAGTTAAATCTCCAAGTGTTTCAAGGACCCTCTAAAAGGATGCAAATGACCAGCTGTCTGCAAGGAATATAAATCCTTTCATTCTCCACTATCCTGTCAGAGCTGAAGAAGCTTCTTGGATGAGAAGCGAAATGTCTTCAAAGAAAAAACAAGAAAGTCTAGTTGCCTCCTGAAAAAACACCTTTGGGAGAATAGCACTGATGTAAGAGTAATACCAGTTTCTGCTCCATTGAGGAATTACGTCTTTTAATGCTCTCTTCTAATTTTTAAAATGAGGGGATGCGGTGGCTCAGGGGCTAGGATGTTGAGCTTGTCGATCAGAAGGTCGGCAGCTCGGCAGTTCGAATCCCTTGTGCTGCCGTGTAATGGGGTAAGCTCCCCGTTACTTGTCCCAGCTTCTGCCAACCTAGCAGTTTCGTAAGCATGTAAAAATGCAAGTAGAAAAAATAGGGACCACCTTTGGTGGGAAGGTAACAGCGTTCCGTGCACCTTTGGCGTTGAGTCATGCCGGCCACATGACCACAGAGATGTCTTCGGACAGCGCTGGCTCTTTGGCTTTGAAACAGAGATGAGCACTGCCCCCTAGAGTTGGCAACTACTAGCACGTATGTGCGAGGGGAACCTTTACCTTTACCTTTTTAATTTTTAAAACAAGTTTATATTGCAGAGAGAACGTTTTGAAAAGAGCAGGGCCCCACCCCTTTCCTTGCATTCTTACTGGGTATGGTATGATTATCTATACAAAACAAATAGTTTGTCGGTCAGCACTGCTTTTTCTCTGCCCATTTGCGGGGGGGAGCAAAGTAATGTCTCAAGAGGTCAATTTGATCCAGGTTTGTTGAACTTTTCTTCCTCTTCTTGCCTAATCTGGTTTTGCCTCCTGGAAACCCAGAAATGACAACAGAAGGTGGGGTGTTCTCAATACTTCTCTGGGGTGATTTGCCACAATAAAAGCATCTCGTTCTTCCCCGATAGGTCGCTGTACTGATTTGCAGATCCAGTTCACTGAAGCTGTCTCTGCAGTGGCCGACCAGAAAGATCTGATTGCGAAGCTGGAGCAGGATCTCAGCACCATGCAGTCACTGTCTGCCATGCATCGCCCAGATGCTGAGGTGAGTCCCTGAAGAAGACAGCAAAGACAGTCAGTGGGGGACCATGTAGGTGAGACACCATCTGTAAAACTAGTGTGAGTGGGTTTTTGTTTTGTTTTTTCAAAATCTATAATGATCCAAATTTGCTGCTTGTCATGCCCCATTCTTTATCAGAATAACAGAGTTGGAAGGGACCTTGGAGGTCTTCTAGTCTAACTCCCTGCTTAGGCAGGAAACTCTACGCCACTTCAGAAAAACGGTTATCCAATCTCTTCTTAAAAACTTCCAATGTTGGAGCATTCACAACTTCTGGAGGCAAGCACTGATTAATTGTTCTAACTGCCAGGAAATTTCTCCTTACTTCTAGGTTGCTTCTCCTTGATTAGTTTCCACCCATTTCTTCTTGTCCTGCCCTCAGGTGCTTTGGAGAACAGCTTGACTCCCTCTTCTTTGCGGAAACCCCTGAGATATTAGAACACTGCTATCATGTCTCCCCTAGTCCTCCTTTTCATTAAACAAGACATACCCAGTTCCTGCAACCGTTCTTCATATGTTTTAGCCTCTAGTCCCCTAATCATCTTTGTTGCTCTTCTCTGCACTTTTTCTAGAGTTTGCATATCTTTCTTTACATTGTGGTAACCAAAACTTGATCTAGTATTCCAAGTGTGGCCTTACCAAGGAATTATAAAGTGGTATTAACACTTCACGTGATCGTGATTCTATCCCTCTGTTTATGCAGCCCAGAACTGTGTTGGCTTTTTTGGCAGCTGCTGCACACTGCTGGCTCATATCTAAATTGTTGTCCACTAGGATTCCAGATCCCTCTCATAGTTACTACTATTGAGCAAGGTACCACATATACTGTACCTGTGGATCAGAATATCTATCATTTTTGTTTGGGGGAAATATTCTGATTAGCAAGAACATCAGCCTTTCCTTTGAAGGACATAACAGATGGTCCTGCGCACTTCAAATCCAGAGAGAAAAGAAAAGCTTAGTGAAGGAGCCAAGAGCGAAAAAGATAACTAGCTCCAACTTCTCACTGTACCAAGGCAGTGATGAAAGCTTACCTCAAAGAAGGAATTCTTTACCTGTCCATTCATTTATTTTCTTCTTCTTCTGTTTTCCAAAGGGTGCTGCCATTCAAAACTTGGAGACTGTTCCTGAGCCCATTAAAGAAGCAACGGCACTTTTCTATGGTAAATGTCTCATTTGGATTCTTCTCAAGCACATTGTTGGAAAACATTTAACGGTTTAATCAGCAAGAAAAGTGGCAGAATCCATCTTCACTGTGTTGTGACCTAGGCCCAAGTAGTTACTACCAGACACAATCAGTTCTAAACAAATATATTTACTTAGAACAACTGAGAAGTACTTCATTCTCAGCTTAGTCCAAATTCATTCCAAAACAAAATCCTTCAGAAAAAGTCCTTCAGCCTTATCACAAACGTTTGTCTTCTTTGGCACCCTGCCAAAGGCTTTTGTTGGCAAAGCCCCACAAAGTTCAGAAACAAGAGACGCGGACTAGAAACTAATGTAGCAATGTTGCTTTCCTACAAAGAGCCCAAGAGCTCTTGCTGCTCTTTTAAACCTTATGGGAGGGGCCAATCATTTCCTGGCCTTACTCCCGAGTAGTCCTTTTTGCTTTAGCTGCTCTTGCCTTCTGGCAGTTCTTCGCATGTGTGTACTAGGAACAGACTCCTCCTGTTCCTCTGCCTCTCTGCTGTCTGCCTCTGGAGGCTCTGGAGTCTGTGCATTGCTCCCAAATGGCCCTGGCCCCATTGCTGCCTCCGACGCAGAGCCCTTGTCCGGGCCTTCCCCTGACTCCAGGACTGGCCCATTGTCCTCCAAAGTCTCCTCACTGTCCAACTGTGCTGTCAGCTCCACAGGCTACTGGTGGACCACAACTCACTGGCCACAAGTCCTTCTCTGAGCCCCACCAGGTTTGTAATACATTTTGCAGGCAGAACATTTTTTCAGTACTCCATGGGTCTGGCCTTCGTCTCCATCTCTTCTCCATCTCTAACCACTGTCTGTTTTTCAGGCCAGCCATCATCAGCAAGCACCCAGATTCCAGAAGGTCAAGTCGATTCTTTGCTCTCGATCATCTCTAGCCAGAGGGAGCGTTTTCGGACCCGGAACCATGAGTTGGAAGCGGTAAGAGACAGTGGAGTTTTCTCACACCTAAATCTGGCTGAGGAGATTTGATAAGATGCCCATCCAAGAGCCAGAGGCCAGAATCAACAAATTCATTCTTTTTTTTTATATGTCATTTTTCATACAAACATGCCGGCCCCTTCATTCATTGTACTAAGTCATAGTATTTAGCTGTAGTTAAACTCTCCTTAATAAACCCCAGATGTCAATTGTAATATATTAAACTATTAACATAAAGATGATCAAAGAATCAATTTTATTAGATACTATGCACGAGCAGCAACTTGTCATAAGCTAGGAATCTCTCTCGTACTTTCCTTGATATAAGCCTGCCCCAGTTCTTCTTTTAATTTCGCCTTCATCCTGGATTCTACTCATCTGTAAAAATGAATAAAAGAGGCCCTCTTAACTTGAGTCAGATTAGTACTGGTTTATCGATTAGAGGCAACTGAATCTGCCTCTTACTCCTGCTGCTTCCCACACATACACACACACACCTTTAAAATAGAAAAGTTATGAATCAAGTTTGTAGGGTGAAATAGCTAAGAAAGTTCAGGGAACATGTCTATGGAGATTCTCAGTCATCCAGGTCATGGTTGTCCCAAAGGTGCTTTTTTCAAGAAGCAACTGGACTTTTGGGTTTTTCTTCGAAGAGGTTTTGCTTCTCATCCAAGAAGATTCTTCAGCTCTGACTTATTCCCCAGCATCCAGTCAGAGCTGAAGAAGCTTCTTGGATGAGAAGCGAAACCTCTTCAAAGAAAAACCAGAAAGTCCATTTGCCTCTTGAAAAAAACTTCAGGGAACTTCTTAGTTCAAATCTAAATATTACTATAAACTTGCCAAATGGCTTCAGACAAGATGGTTGAGTTGTCAACATTTCAGCGTTGAGAAATGTTCATTTCATTTTATCCCTTTATCCTCTCTTACGTCAGGAAAACCGTCTGATGCAGCACACAATGCAAGCACTGCAGAGCGAGCTGGACAACCTGCGAGCTGACAACATCAAACTTTATGAAAAAATTAAGTTCTTGCAAAGCTACCCAGGCCGGGTGAGTCTGCAAAGCAGAAGGACAGCACAGCAGGCTGCCCGTTTCCAGACCTGGTAGCAAAAACCTGGGTCTGTAGTTGCAAAACGATCCAGTCCATCTTCATTTTTTTACCATGTTCAAGTAGTCCTCCTCGACTTACGAGCATAATTGAGTCCAGAATTACAGTTAAAAATAGTACCGGTCATTAAGCAGGTTGTCACATACAACTAACTCAATTTTACATTTTTTTGCAGCAGTCATTAAGTGAATCTCTGATCATTAAACAAATCCATTGTCTGCGAGGTACAGTAAATCGCAGTCATGTGACTGTGGGATGCTGCAAACGGATGTAAAAGCGGACCAGTTGCCAAGGACCCAAAATGTGATCATATGACCGAGGGAGGGGGGGATGGCCATCCGCACTTCAAATCTGGGTCATAAGTACCTTTTGGAGGGGTTCCGTCATAAATGGAGGACTACCTGTAGAGTTCTGTGCATCGTTCCACGTGCTACAAAAGGTGATAGGTTTAATCCACTGTAGTTGGTTTAATCTTCTATTTCAGTTTGTCTCTCCGTCCCCATGACCTGTTATGACAGAATAAGGCAGATTAGCTACTGTTTTCTATGGAGGCAGGCCTTGCAGCATGGAGTCCTCGGTTGCTGAACATGTCTCTATTGAAGCAGGACAAGCCCAGCTGTCCTTCATCTGTTACTTTTGGCATAAGAAAGCCTAACAGGGAGTGACCAGAATGCCTGTTAAGCCACTTTTGCTGTTATTGATGTGATACCAGGGTGGACTTGTTTCTGCTCCAGGATTGGCAGAGTGGTGATTAGCAGTAGGGAGGCCTTCTCTAGGGTGGAATTCATGCTCTGGAGTTCTCTCCCTCTTGAAATTTGCAAGCCTCCTGCCATTACTCCTTTTAGATGTGTGCCAATAGGGGAATTCTGGGGGTTGAAGTTACGCATCTTGAATTTGCTAAGGTTGAGAAACCCTGCTGGAGACACCTGCTGAAGTTCTCTCTTTCCTCACTCAGTTTTCCTTGGGTAATGGCTGGATGGATAGTTTGGTTTAGAGTCGTTTTCTTTCCTTCCTCCCCATCCTTTGTGGGAATTTGTGTTTTTGACGTTGTTCAATTTATTATTTCTTTCAATGCTTGGCCAGGTGACGGTGAGAGAAAGGTCATCGTCCTTTTCTCTTCTATTTTGAACAATTTTTACCTGCCAATTACAAAGAGAACTTCCCAATTGTTGGGTTGTGTAATCCTGAATGCAGTTACTGGGGACAAACCATGTGGGCAATCTATAATAGCCTTCCATACTTTTGATACCCACCAGATATAAGGGCTTTTAAATCATACGGCTGAAGGTTGATCATCATATGGAAGGTTAGTGTAGGGCCTTCACATCCTGTTTCTGTATTTTCTAGAACTACAGGGAAGTATTCTGTATGGGATAATTTTTCATTTAGTTTGAACATGGGCCTTACCACTAGATTCAAAGAGCTGTGGCTATTTTTTCATCCCAACCATGAGTACTGATGTTGCTCATTAGATTCTAGAACTGGAGGATACCTCATAAGTCATCTAATCCAACCACTCTATAAACACTTTGGACAACCAATCTATGAAGGGGATCTAGTCTAGTGAAATCCCATTTCCAAAAACTTTTATGTACATCCATATACATTCTCCTCCAATCAAGTCCCTCCAGATGTGTTGGTCTTAGAATCTCCTAATCAGAATATACTTGGAGACAGGGGTGGGCTTCAAAAATTTGAGCAAGGGGTTCTCTGCCCGGTTGCTGGGTGGGCGTGGCCATGATAGATATGGCCCTGCACCATGGACGGGGGGACGTTTTTGCCCTGCTCAAGCTCCAGAGGCTTTCCTCGAGCCTCTGAGAGGACAAAAACTGCCTCCCCAGGCTGCAGAGGCCCTCTGGAGGCCAGAAATGGCCTGAAAAGCAGGCCTACTGGAAGTTCAGGAAGGCCAGAAACCTCCATACATGCCCTGCATCCATAACGGGCCGCGTGGGGACTCCTGGGAGGGGAGGGGTGGAATGGCGGGGCCAGCCAGGAGTGGGATTTGGGGGTTCTCCGAGTTGCACAGAATCTTAGCTAGAGGTTCTCCTGAACCCCTGCGAACCCCCAGCAGATTAAGGGAACTTGGAAGCATGTTTTTTTATTATTATTATTTTATTTTGTCACAACAGTATACGTAAACATCGACATAAGACAACAACATATCATAAAAGAAAAACATATATATAAGTAAAGGTATGCAACAACTATATTAATTTGATATAATGAAAGGGAACAATAGGACAGGAACGGTAGGCACTTTTGTGCTCTTATGCACTCTTAGGAATGGGGTGAGGTCAATAGTAGACAGTTTTTGGTTGAAGTTTTGGGGATTTTGAGTAGAGACTATGGAGTCAGGTAGTGAGTTCCAAGCGTTAACAGCTCTGTTACAGAAGTCATATTTTCTGCAATCAAGTTTGAAGCAGTTGACATTAAGTTTGAATCTATTGTTTGCTCTTGTATTATTGCGATTGAAGCTGAAGTAGTCTTTTACAGGAAGGATATTGCAATAGATGATTCTGTGTGTTAAACACAGATCTTGTCGGAGTCAGCGGAGTTCTAAATTTTCTAATCCCAGGATTTCAGGTCTGGTGGTATAAGGTATTTTGTTGTTTTCAGAGGAGCGAAGAACTCTTCTTATAAAATATTTCTGGACACGTTCGATTGTATTAATGTCAGAGATGTGATATGGGTTCCAGACAGGTGAGCTGTATTCAAGAATAGGTCTGGCAAATGTTTTGTATGCTCTGGTTAGTAGTGTAGAGTTTTTGGAAAAGAAACTGCGTAAAATTAGGTTTACAACTCTTAGAGCCTATTTTGGTATGTAGTTGCAGTGGGCTTTGGCACTTAGGTCATTTGATATGAAAACTCCAAGGTCTTTAACAGGGTGGGGGTCATCTGTAAGGTAATGTCCATCGAGCTTGTACTTAGTGTTTGGGGTTTTTTTTCCAATATGTAAGACTGAGCATTTGCTGGTTGAGATTTGGAGTTGCCAAGTTTTAGACCAATTGGATACAAAGTCAAGGTCTTTTTGAAGGGTAGAAGTATTGTTAGTGGTGTTAAATAGTTTGACATCGTCAGCAAAGAGAACACAATGACTTGAGATAAGGTCACAGAGATCATTTATGTATAGTATGAAGAGAGTTGTTCCAAGAACGCTGCCTTGGGGAACGCCACTTTTGACAGGAACAGGATTTGATAGAGCATTGCCAATTTTGACCACTTGTTGTCTGTTTGACAGGAAGGCATTTATCCAATTGTGGAGGGGTCCTGAAATGCCGTAGGATTTTAGTTTTAGGAGAAGTTTATCATGTACTACTGAGTCAAAAGCTTTGCAGAAGTCTATGTAGATTGCATCTATTGCTTTTCCTTGATCAATGTTAGTAGTCCATTTGTTTTTGCTTTGATTCTGATTTCATTTTCGATGTTATTTCATCCTGGACTTCTGAGAGAAGACGCTGTGTTAAGCTTCAATCAAAATCATTTATTTGGCTCAAAAAGCAAGCTTCAGTTTCCCATAAAGCCCAATTTGAATGCCAGCTGAGTCTTTGCTCTCCCCTTCTCTCCTGTATGTCTCCCTTGCCTCCAGAAGAGAGAGCTCTTCTCCTTCCCAACTAGTCTGCTGGGCTGTAAAAATCCGAGAATCACTTGTCAAGAGAGCAGCTGAGAAGAGAGCAAAATGCTTTCCTCGGGAATACCAGCATCATCACCACAACAGCTTGCTGATCTGCTTTTTTCCCAAGATTCTTTGAAGAGACATCTCTTTTGATTGACATACTGGGATAGTTGGTTTCAGGAATGAGTGTCAGTGTCCCCTTGATCAAAGAAATGGAGGGACACACATGGACTACAGGCTGCTCCCAGTTTTCATACCCCTTGGAGAAGACAGGGGGAAAATGTTTGGACCCTTTTGTGCAACCTCTAAGGTGCAAAATTGGCTGTTTCCCCCCCACCCCAGGAGAAAGTTTGATGAGACAAATTGAGTACCTTCAGCCCGCAAAAGATTTGACCTACTAGCACTAAGTTGATCCTATTCAGTCCACTTATATCTCTGCACTTATATCTCTAGAAAGTTCACTCCACTTATATGTCTAGAAAGAGTGCAGAGAAGAGCAACAAAGATGATTAGGGGACTGGAGGCTAAAACATAAGAAGAACGATTGGAGGAACTGGGTATGTCTAGTTTTATGAAAAGAAGGACCAGGGGAGACATGATAGCAATGTTCCAATATCTCAGGGGTTACCACAAAGAAGAGGGAGTCAAACTATTCTCCAAAGCACCTGAGGGTAGAACAAGAAGCAATGGATGGAAACTAATCAAGGAGAGAAGCAACTTAGAACTACAGAGAAATTTCCTGACAGTTAGAACAATTAACCCATGGAACAACTTGCCACCAGAAGTTGTAAATGCTCCAACACTGGAAGTTTTTAAGAAGAGATTTGATAGCCATTTGTCTGAAGTGGTGTTTCCTGCCTAAGCAGGGGGTTGGACTAGAAGACCTCCAAGGTCCCTTTCATCTCTATTATTCTACTCTACTCTACTCTATTCTATTCTATTTTATCTCACTTCTCTTTAAATCAATTACCCTAAAAATGGTTAAGTAGCTCCCTCCTATTTCTTCTGGAGAAGACTTTCATCGACTACCTGTCCCACAGCACCTTTTACTTGTCCAGCCATCCACTTAGAACTCCCACCAGGGTTTTCCTTGTGTCAATCTGACGTCTCCTATCCAACAGATCAGGATGCTGGGAGGGAGAGTGAGTGCTTCCTGAGATACATTGAGTAGTGCGGCCAATTGTCCACAGAGGCAAGGGGCTGCCCTTCAATGGCTATGTCCAAGCAGAGGTGAAATAGTCCATTTTTGAGGGATGCTTAATTTGGATTCCTGTAATGCAAAAGATCTTAAAACTCAATAATCAAAATGAGTTCTGTGGATTCCATTGTTGAGTCTCTTGCTTCAACTCGTCATCCATTTAGTCCATTTTGGCTACATAAGCAACGCCACTTCTCTCGTGTTGAACCTTCGTGTTTGAAGGGGGACAATCACTTTGGGGTTACTTCTGAACTGACCATTTTCATCCACGCAAGTCACCAGCGACTAAGCATCACTTACAAATTCAATGGTCTCTCTTCCAGGGATCTGGCAGTGATGACACAGAGTTGCGTTACTCTTCTCAATATGAAGAACGCTTGGATCCATTCACCTCTTTCAGTCGAAAGGTAGGGATCTCTGGAGTTCTTTCCAAAGGAGGAAGGAAAAACACCTTTTTAGTAGAATGGACAGTGCAGAAATTATTATTATTATTATTATTATTATTATTATTATTATTATTATTATTATTATTATTATTATTATTATTATTATTATTCTCCAGTAGTAGAATACTATTCTTATGTAGTAGCAAAGACTTATCTTCACTGTTCTCAAATGGTTTTGCCAGATTCAGCCAGAAATTGCCAAACATGGTTTCTAGCCTTCTTTCTAGCTTACATAAAAATGATGATTTTAGCATTTTTCATGGCCTGGTATTTCATTTGAGCTGTTTCTTCAGTGGGACTTTGATAAAATAATCTTCATTGCCTTGACTTATAATCCAGTGAAAGAAGGCAACAGCATTCCCATTTTACCGTTGGCAAACTGAGTCTATAGGTCAGATAAGATCTAGTGCCACTAAGTACAAAGAGGATTTAAAGTTTAAAAATGAAATGTTACCTAGATGGATATTTTAGGCTGATATCCTTCATTTCATTGCAACTAGATGGAGTCTCTTTTAATTTAATTAATTAATTTACAAGAAATAAGGCCAGCTAGGGAACGGAACCATCTTTTTGCATTCTAGCCAGTGGTGAAATCCAACTTTTTTTTTACTACCGGTTCTGTGGGCGTGGCTTGGTGGGTGTGGCTTGGTGGACATGGCAGGGAAAGGATATTGCAAAATCCTCATTCCCATCCCACTGCAGGGGAAGGATACTGCAAAATCCCCATTCCCACCCCACTCCTGGGGGAAGGATACTGCAAAATCTCCATTCCCATCACACTATGGGACCAGCCAGAGGTGGCATTTGCCAGTTCTCCAAACTGCTCAAAATTTCTGCTGCCGGTTCTCCAGAACCTGTCAGAACCTGCTGGATTTCACCCCTGATTCTAGCACCAAAGAGATTAAAACTGGAATTAATGCACTGGCTGGGTTGTTGATTTTTCTGGTCCTCTCCAGTGGTCTTATCTCTGTGACTTTTTTATTTGCAGGAACGTCAGAGGAAGTACCAAAGTCTCAGCCCATGGGATAAAGCCACCCTTAGCCTGGTAAATCCAACTGCTGAAATCTACTTGCTGCAATTAGTCTATCTTCACAATGGGAGCATCAGTCACCTTACTTGGAACAGTGCATGTATTACAACAATATCTTTAGCTTTGCTAGGTCCTTGGGAAGTGGTCAAAAATACCAAATCCATTCAGAACTATTTAGTAGAATGCAGTTAAACAGCAATGATAATTTGCCATTGTGTATACTCCCAGTTCAATCTTTTCCATAGGGAAAGCTTTCTCTACTTGGCGGTTGGGTGAATCCTGTCTCCAGCCTCTCCTCCAGCCAAGAGGGCAGCCAACAAGATATGACCCACTTTAGTCCCACCTATGGATGCATATAAGGGCATCCCATAAGGGTCTAGGACTTTTCGCCACAAACTTTTGGCTCTGCCTGTTTCTCCACCAAGGTTTTGCCTCTGTGTTATTATGCCTTGGTACTTTGGACCACGGCCCTTCTGTCCCAGTCCTTTTATTGTGGCCCATTTGTCGCAGTATAGTTTGCGTCCTGCGAGTCCCTTGGACTGCAAGGCAAACAAACAAGTCAGTTCTAGAGGAGATCAACCTGACTACTCTTTAGAAGGCCAGATCCTGAAGATGAAACTGAAATACTTTGGCCACCTAATGAGAAAGAAGGACTCACTGGAGAAGAGCCTAATGCTGGGAAAGATTGAGGGCAAAAGAAGAAGGGGACGACAGAGAACGAGGTGGCTGGATGGAGTCACTGAAGCAGAAGGCATGAGTTTAAATGGACTCCAGAGGATGGTAGAGGACAGGAAGGCCTGGAGGAATGTTGTCCATGGAGTCGCGATGGGTCGGACACGACTTCGCAACTAACAACAACAAGTTCGCGTCGGGCTTTTGGGCGCACAGGACATGTTGTGTCTTGCCCGCCCTCAGAGCAGCCGGGGCCTTCTTACCTGCTCCCGAACACTGAGGAATGTATGCCTCCCGGCCCAAGTCCTGGCTCCATGCCCACACAAACTGCAGAAGAAGGAGCATCTCCCAGCCCCAGCCCTGACTCCATGCCCAGGCAAGCAGCAGCTAGACCTCCCTCCTCCACAGCATGTGAGCCTGAGGAGGTTTATTCTAACAGCTGCTGATTGGTGTGACCCTCGCATCAGAAGGCTGGATAGGCGGAGGCAACAGAAGGAAGGGAGGGGCAGGCCTTAATGAGTGCTGAGTCATGGAGCCACACCCCATGGCCTATATAAAGGATCTGCTTTCTGGCAGTCTCTGAGTCAGGCAAAAGTCGAACTTATGTTGCTGAAGTCACTTACTGGTCTCCTGCCTGCTCTGAGGACTTTGCTAGGACTTTGGGCAGAGCTGCAGAGGCAAGCCTGATTCGGATTTCCCTGACCCGGCCGTCAGCGGAGGAGTGGGACACGACAGGACAGTTTGAAGCCAGCCAATCGGTGCAGGGGCTCGAGGGTTTTGAGAATAGAGTCGGGGCTGCAGTTCAGAGGGCGGCTCTGTTACTCCCAAAGCCCTCGAGCCCCTGCACCAATTGGCTGGCTTCGAACTGTCCTGTGCACCCAAAAGCCCGATGCGAACTGTACTGTGATGAATGAGCCACAGCGAAGGGACTGGGAGAGAGGGGCCGTGGCCCAAAGTGCTGAGGCATAATAACATGGAGGTGAAACCCTAGTGGAGAAACTGGCACCGCCATGAGTTCAAGGCGAAAAGTCCCATTCCGTCCCATAATGGCTGCAGGCAACTATACATTCACACAGAAGGGAAAACCTGTCCAGCTTCACCCAGTCAAAACTGGGAAGCCCTGGTTAGCGTCTTACCAGCTGCAGTGCTCACAGGCATGATCTGTAATGTGAAGGAGAGAAAGTATGCACACAGTGTAGGAGGAGTCCAGCAGATCAAATGTGCTTTTTAGGGAGATCTTACCTCATAGCTCCCTAAATCAGGATCCCTTTCTGAGCAAGAAAGATGAAGGAAAGGGAGAAAGAGACGTTCCAGGAAGTTTGGACGAAGTGCCAGCGAATGAATCTTTTTTATGGCTGTCTTTGCTGGAATCAGATTCCTGGTCTTTCGGCCACATCCTCCTGCATCCAATTCCCCATCAGTTTTGGGTGTGCCGCTTCATTAATTCACTCAGTCCACTTTGCACATCAGACTTCCATTTCCTAAATTGTAGCCTTGTCTCTCTTTCTTTCCCTCCATCATTGTTGTCCCTTTGTTGTCCCTTTGTCTTGTGCTGTTTTTGTGTTTTCTGTATTGTTCTCTCTCTTTTTTTGTTTACAATTGTAAACTGCCAGAGTTGCTGGGAGTTGAATGGCATATAAATTTAATAAATTATTTCATGGTTGACCACAGAGTCAGCCAGAAGTTAGACTGGATTTGGCATTTTTGTTCACCTATCAAGTACTTCCCAAACACCTGTTTGATGGTGGTAGAGGTATCATCCCAAGATTTACGCTTTCTAAGTAAAACTGCCTTTTGCAATTGACTGATAGTGATTTTGTCAAAGCTCAGAGTGTTCAAGTGGTGATCCAGATGTTGTTGTTATGAAGTATTTTAGCTTTCATGTCTCCAGAAATCTCAAAAGGGTTAGAAAGAATGATTTCCCCCCCAACAGCTGGCAGTCAGATACAGGACTTCTCACCATTTGCAAACTTAGAAGAAATCCCAGGTTCAGGAAAGTAATCATAAATTGACAGGGAAGTGAAATGCTTCGGAATTTGTGTTTTTTCCCAAGGTCTCAGGCATTCATAACCCTAAAAATCTCCTGTCACATTTTTTATCGTCCCTACAGGGAAGACTTGTCCTTTCCAACAAGATGGCTCGTACTATTGCTTTCTTCTACACACTCTTTTTGCATTGCCTTGTTTTTCTGGTAAGTGTGTTCCGTCCTCCAATGGTCAGTTTTGACAAAACGTACAGGTAGACAAAAGATACAGGTAGTCTTTGACTTATAACTATAATTGAGCCTGGCAATTGTGATCTTAAGTCTTGACAGTTGTAAAATGGGTCTTCATGTGACCAGATCTGATTTTATGACCCTTTTTGCAGCAGTTGTTAGGCAAACCAATTGTTGACTATGGGTTTGTTTTTTTCCCCCAGAGATCAGATGTATATGATGGTTTCTGGAAAAAAGTTCTAAATTGGGAACATGGGAACACAGGATATTGCAAACAGCTGTAAATGTAGGCCACTTGTCAAGTGCCAATTAAAATGCAGTCATATGAGCAGGGGTGGGCTTCAAAAATTTTAGCAAGGGGTTTTCTGCCCTGTTGCTGGGTGGGCATGGCCATGGCCTAGTTGGCCTCCTGCACCACGGGGAGGGGGGGGAATTTTCGCCCTCCACGGGCTCCGGAGGTTTTCTTCGAGCCTCCGGGAAGGCGAAAACGGGCTCCTCAGGCTCCAGATGCCCTCTGGAAGCTGGAAACGGGCCTTCCCAAACTTCCGGTAGGCCTGTTTTTCACCCTCCCTGAGCCTCTGCATGCACCCTGCACTTTCCTGCATCCAAAACGGGCCATGTGGGGATTCCTGGGAGGGGTGGGAGGGGCCAGCCAAGAGTGGGATTTGGGGGTTCTCTAAACTGCACAGAATCTTAGCAAGAGGTTCTCCCGAACCCCTGCGAACCCCCAGCAGCTCTCCCCTGCATATGAGCTCAGAAGTAACTTCAAAATTGAGCTGAATGGTAAGCCGTTGTAAATTAAGGATTACCTGTAGTGGCTACCATCACCACAGCTGATGCTGCTTCTGCTGTTAAGGGCACCATAATTAACAATAGGAATGGAGCTAATGCTGGGGTTTACTTAAAGGAAATACCTGATCCTCTAAACGAGTATATCTGAACCACAACAACATTAAAATCTGTGGATTTCAACTCCCAGAACCCCTCAGGCAACAGGTTGGGTTGAGGAAAGTTGGGGCTATCTAGATTTTTGTTCCAGCCACCCAAAGAAGGTCTGTCTGCTGGCATTATTGATGGAGGGGACTGGGAGCTTGCCTCTTCTGTCAGATCTGGAAAAAGAGGCAGAATTATAGGAATCAGACAGTTCTACAAATCGCCTGGCCCTAGGCCACGAAGGGCTGTATTGTTCAGTGTTTTTCAATTCTGGCAACTTTAAGATTTGTGGATTTCAACTTCCAGAATTCCCCAGCCAGCATGTTAGCTGCCAAATTCTGGGGGTTGAAGCCCATACATCTTTAAATTGCTGAAGTTGAGAAATGCAGCTGTAAACTCCCAGGCTTTAGCTTTGCACAGTATCAATCCCTTTTGCAATTGCCAAAAGTGGGAACTTGCCAAATTGGTTACTTGATAAAAATATCAGACACTGTCTGTCCCAAGCTGTTCTATTTTGGGCTGTTTAGCAAAATACAATTGTCTCCACCAGCTTCCTTTGTGTTCCCTTCTCCAGTTCCGATTGCAGACACAAGAAGCATTCTTCCATTTGTTTTTAGAAGTATATTTGTTTTGCAACAGCTTTTGTCTTAGAGCTGGAGGAATACATCTTTTAAGAGGCTGCATAGAGACAGTCGTTTGTGGTCATGCCTGATTTAATGATGACTACTTTTCCTCGTGGTGGAGTCACAGCAGGTCCTGTTCAACCAAATTAAGGATTAACATAGTCCTAAAAATGAAGAAACGAACACCGTAACCAGAGAATAATTGCAGACATTCTTGTTCATCCCCAATTGTTGCCAGTACTGAATGAGGATTGTCCCAAATAGTTGGAATGGGGTAAGCTGGGAGTACCTGATCTACAAGAAAAATCAGCCACAGGTAGAGCAAGTTAAAGAGAAAATGATATTTACTTTTCCTAGCCTAGCTCTTCTCCCTACCATAAAAATAACTTGTTAAACTCAAGAAATTAAGACCTCCTCTTTTAAAAATACAAGACTAACAATATGTGTTATATACAGGCAGTCCTGGAGCACAAATGAGCGCAAAATTTCTGTTGCTAAGTGAGGCAGTTGTTAAGTGAGTTTTGCCCCATTTTACAACCTTTCCATATATTCATCTATTTCAGGGTAAAATCTGAGCAAAACCTTTCAAAAAGATGGAAATAATTTGGTTACTAGATAAAAGACATATTAATATGTCCAGAACCTCCTATATAAAAAACCAAAAATAAAAGCTAGATCTGTAAATCGTTATAATGGCTAAATATAGTTGAAGAATAGCTGTGAAGATATATGTTTAAAAATATCGGGGGGGGGGGTTGAGCAGGTCTTCAAACCCATGTTGCATTTCAAACCTTTACGTGGTGACACTGTTCATAAGAAAGAATAACTAGGATTTACACTTTACTTATCCTCTCCTGAAAAGTATTCCCAGTGCTTATTTTAATATCACCCTAGTTCTCAGAAATTCTGAGAGGGAGGGAGGGAGGGAGAGGTGGGGAGAGAGGGAAGAGGGAGAGAGACAGGAAGGGAAAGAGAGAGGGAAGGGGGAAGAAAGGAAGAGAGGGAAAGAGGGAGGAGAGGGAGAGAGAGAGAGGAAGAGGGAGAGAGGGGGGAGAGGGAGAGAGAGGGAGAGGGAGAGAGGAGAAAGGGAGAGAGGGAGAGGGAGGAGAGAGATGGAGAGGGAGAAAACCAAATGCTGCAAAGGGAGCCTTGGTGGGTGCCTGATCTTTGACAGAAAGGTTTAGGCCTAGTGATGGGGCCTACTCTCAATAGGCCTAGAAGGGATTGAGAGTAGGCCCCTTCTCCCTGTTTCGCAGTCCAGAAAATGCTGATTATGCTGAGCTTCCCTATAAGATAGAAACAGTCCTTGAGGCTAAATAACAGGAATCAGACTGTTCAGTGAAAACGACTGAACGGTTGAATAGATCACTTCCCATGCGCAGGTGGGCAGCTGGCCAGCTTCAGAGTTCAAAGAGCTGGCTCTCTACCACTTGCAGTGGCTTTGGACTGAGTCATCTTCAGCCACGTGGTGGCTGTCCCTGAATATTACAGTCTTCATAAATGATCCAGACAGTTTTATGGGCCATAGCCCAAAGTGTAAAAGGATCATGAAATCTTAGCAGAATAACAGAGTTGGAAGGGACCTTGGAACTTCTCTAGTCCAACCCCCTGCTCAAGAAGGAAATGGTTATCCAATCTCTTCTTAAAAACTTCCAGTGTTGGAGCATTCACAACTTCTGAAGGCAAGCTCTTCCACTGATTCTAATTGTTCTAACTGCGAGGAGATTTCTCCTTAGTTCTAAGTTGCTTCTCTCCTTGATTAGTTTCCACCCATTGCTTCTTATTCTACCCTTAGGTGCTTTGGAGAATAGTTTGACTCCCTCTTCTTTGTGGCAGCCCCTGAGATATTGGAACACTGCTATCATGTCTCGCCTAGTCCTTCTTTTCATTAAACTAGACATACCCACTTCCAGCAACTGTTCTTTATATGTTTTAGCCTCCAGTCCCCTAATCCTCTTTGTTGCTCTTCTCTGCATTCTTTCTAGCCTCAATATATTTTTTTTATCTTGTGGCAAGCAAAGCAGGATGCAATATTCCAAGTGTGGCCTTACCAAGGCATTATGAAATGGCATTAACACTTCACGTGATCTTGATTCTATCCCTCTGTTAATGCAGCCTAGGATTGCATTGGGTCATATAAGGCATAAGACCTCCTTTGCAAGAGTTCGTTTGGGCTTGATTCGGTCTTGGTTATTTTTAATTGCTGATTCTGCTCACCTAATCCTGAATTCTAAGCAACTGACAGCTCTACTTATTCTAAGAACAGAAGAGGAAAAAAGAACCATTGAACTAAGCCAGGGGTCTCCAACCTTGGCAACCTTAAGACTTGTGGACTTCAACTCCCAGAGTTCCTCAGCCAGCTTTGCTCTCTGGTAGTTGACGTCCACAAGTCTTAAATTTGCCAAGGTTGGAGACCTCTGAACTAGGGGATTGTTTTGAGAGTTACTCATCCAAAGACATTCCATGGGTAAAGATGGACTGGAACAGCATCATGAGCCCTGGACCACTCTCGTTCTTACCTTGCTGTATTGAAGTATTAATTGCGGTATCTTTTCACTTTTATCTTTCTCTTCTTCAGTTAGGAATTCAAGGTCACTGTACTTGACTTCCTCCCCATTCTTCTCTCCTCTCCTCTCTACTGAGTCCTTCGGGAGAAGGGCGGTATACAAATTAAAATATTATTATTATTATTATTATTATTATTATTATTATTATTATTATTATTATTATTATTATTATTATTATTATTATTATTATTATTACTTCAGCCTCCCAAAAATTCAGTGAAAGAGAACGGCTGCGGGTTCAAAGTATTTGGCCACCTTTGAATCTGGCCTTTAAAGCAGAGTAGTGTGGTCTCTCTGGGGCAAACCACTTGACAGAAGTCTAGCAATTATGAGGTTCATCTAGATTCAGGACCATACCTGAAACCTTTTGGACTAGATACTTTCAACTCAAAATGAAGGGAAATCTTCATTAATCTTCAGCTCCTAGAGGGGAAAAAAAGTCAAATAAATATTACATTCTGACTCTGATCACCCAAAAGTATTTTTTATAAAAATTAGACATATTATAAAAATGAAGAAACAAACATGGCCGAAATCTCATGTGCAGACACAGATTATGAGATTCTGCTTTCTGGCTATGCCATTTTTTACAACTTGTTTGTACTGATTTTGAAGGCCAGGGCTGACCCTCCCTTCTTTTATTTCTTCTTTCTTTACCCTAGTGAGGCTTTCCCTCATCCCAGCTGTCAAGTTCCTTTTATCCCAGCCAGTGTGATCGACTACACCTCCCACCCCTACTTAATGTCAGCGTTCCAGAAAAACCTAACTCCAATTAAAAACTCCAAGGCAAGCATTTTCTCAAAGTTCCATTTATTAAAGTAGGTTTACTGGCACATCTGGGAAAAACCGAATCTGAGAGTTCCCGGTTTTCCCTCAGTAAATCAAAACCTTCCAAAACCATCCCCTCACTCATCAGTCCATCACAGGGTCCAATCCCCATCCGTTCCATCTCGAGACATTTATTTATTTATTTATTTATTTTTCATATTTATATACCGCCCTATCTCCCTAGGGACTCAGGGCGGTTCACAGGCAAGTAAAACATATAAATACAGACTAAAATAACAATTAAAAAACTTATTCTAATAAGCCAGATTATTAAAAACAATATAAATGATAAAAACCCATTAAAAACCAACAAATTTAAAATCTAATCCAGTCCTGCGCAGATGAATAAGTGTGTTTTAAGCTCGCGACGGAAGGTTCGGAGGTCCGGAAGTTGACGAAGTCCTGGAGGGAGTTCGTTCCAGAGGGCGGGAGCCCCCACAGAGAAGGCCCTTCCTCTGGGTGTCGCCAGACGACACTGTCTCGCTGACGGCACCCTGAGGAGTCCCTCTGTGAGGCGCCTGGTCGGTGAGAGGTATTCGGTAGCAGTAGGCGGTCCCGTAAATAGCCCGGCCCTATGCCATGGGCGCTTTGAAGATGGTCACCAAAACCTTGAAGCGCACCGGAAGGCCACAGATAGCCAGTGCAGTCTGCGCAGGATAGGTGTCACAGGAGCCACGAGGGCTCCTCTATCATCCGCGCAGCCGCATTCTGGACTAACTGAAGCCTCCGGATGCCCCTCAAGGGGAGCCCCATGTAGAGAGCATTGCAGTAATCCAGACGAGATGTCACGAGGGCGTGAGTGACTGTGCATAAGGCATCCCGGTCTAGAAAGGGGTGCAACTGGCGCACCAGGCGAACCTGGTGGAAAGCTCTCCTGGAGACGGCCGTCAAGTGATCTTCAAAAGACAGCCGTTCATCCAGGAGAATGCCCAAGTTGCGCACCCTCTCCATCGGGGCCAATGACTCGCTCCCAACAGTCAGCCGTGGACTCAGCTGACTGTACTGGGATGCCGGCATCCACAGCCACTCTGTCTTGGAGGGATTGAGCTTGAGCCTGTTTCTCCCCATCCAGACCCGTATGGCTTCCAAACACCGGGACAGCACTTCAATGGCTTCGTTATAAATAAATAAATAAATAATATGGCTTCCAAAGCTGACACCTAACACATGATGGGCACAACTCAAGAGGAAAACCCTTCTACCTTAATTCACCCCATGGGATGTCTAGAGGGGCTCATGTGGGACATAAACTGCTGTTCTGAAAAATACAAGCCGAAAACATCTGTTGCTAAGGGTATTTCTTTTTAATGTGGGACATTAAACCTGAGACATTCCTGTTTCCCCATTTATAGAAGATCAGTTACAGCAGCAAGTTGCATTAATGAAATGCTTGGGTCTATCCTTAGCTAGACAGGTTCTCTGCCCTACCTCATAATATTATTACTGAGAGAGATCTACAGGTGGTCCTTGACTTATGACCACAGTCGGGATCAGAATTTCCATTGCTAAGCAAGACAGTTGTTAAACATGTCACATGTGATTTTTATCTTTTTGCCACAGTTGTTAAATGAATCACTGCAGTTGTTAAGTGAATCATGCAGTCATTAAGCCAATCTGGTTCCCCCATTCACTTTGCTTGTTGGAAACTGGCTGGGAAGTTTTCAAATGGTGTTCACATGACCCAGGGATGCTGCAACTGTCATAAATACATGGAGAACTGCCAAGCACCCAAATTTTGATCACATGACTGTAGAGAATGGGGTGACCCATTGTAAGTGCAATGACCAGTTATAAGTGCAATGTTGTAAGTTGCAAGTGCAATGACTTTGCTCACCTAATCCTGAATTCTAAACACAAACTTAGTTTGTGCTATTGTAACTGCGAATTATAATTAAATTATAAGTTGAGGATTACCTGCAGAGGAAAAAGTGTTTTAAAGGAAAGATAGATTATATATTTTACAAATATATACAGATGTGCAATCTACAGCACCCACATTGGTTCATTTTCTAAAATGCTGCTGTCCAAGTGTGCATGCCGCTTCTTTATTATTATTTTTTATATATATATTTTATTTTATAAACATATAATACATAATCAATCATTCAGTGTATCATCTAGATGTTTCTATTGTGTCTTCCTTTTTTTCTTCTTACTCCTCCGATCTTCATCGTTTCTTTATTTTTCCCATTTCTTTATTATAACATTCTCCCCATACTTCATTTATTATAACATTTTCTTGTTTACTATTAATACATTTATCTATATCTCTTCTCTAACCAATTGTAAAATTGTCTCCATACCTTGTAATATTCCGAATCCTCTCTTTCTTTAATTGCCAAAGTCAGTCTATTCATTTCTGCACAATCTAATATTTTCTTAATTACTTTGTCTTCTAAAGGGATTTTCTCTACTTTCCATCTTTGCGCAAATGCCATCCTCGCTGCAGTTATTACATGTATTGTTAAGGGTAATCTGGGTTCACAACCAAGGTTGTGGACTGTTGAGCAAACCAGATCCTGGTTACCACCTTTAAAGCGCTCCATGGCTTAGGACCCGGGTACTTACGAGACCGCCTGCTGTTACCGTATGCCTCCCATCGACCCGTACGCTCTCACAGAGAGGGCCTTCTCAGGGTGCCGTCCGCCAAACAATGTCGGCTGGCGGCTCCCAGGGGTAGGGCCTTCTCTGTGGGAGCACCGACGCTCTGGAACGAACTCCCCCCTGGCTTACGTCAAGTTCCTGATCTTCGGACCTTCCGTCGTGAGCTAAAAACATACTTATTTATTCAAGCAGGACTGGCATAAATAGTGATTTTAAATTGGGGTTTTAGAGATTTTAAACATTTGTAAATTTTTTAAATTTTTAAATTATCGGCCATTTATTAATAGTTTCTTTTAATTTCTTTTAATTGTATATACTCTGTATTTTATTTCGGCTGTACACCGCCCTGAGTCCTTCGGGAGAAGGGCGGTATAAAAATCTAATAAAACTAAAACTAAACTAAACTAAAGTACCTTACCCATGTAAACGACTGAGACTGATTGTATACAATAACAGTCACTTGCAGACAAACTGGGGTTTGATATTCCTTTACTTTTAGGGAAAAGGCAAAGACATAGTCCAAAAACAATTCCAGGTCAGACACATATAAAGTCAGTCAGGGATGTTACAAAGTCTTCTTACTTGCACAACAAACAGGGTCTTCTTTCAGTTCAGCAAAACACAGTTCAATACACAACAGTCAGTATCTTGAGGAATCAGTAACTAGCCATGATCAAGCAACGATCATAAAGCTCAAATATACAGTTGCAGCATGTCATTAGGTTACAATGCTGTAGCGTCTCTGTAGATTCCCCTTACAAGCCATAATTTAGTAGTCCTTTTATACATTGGCTACAGAGCTCAACCAGTCAGGATGCTTGCATGATGCAGCACAGCCTTAAAGCAATATCATGCCTTTCTACAAACATACATAGTTAGTTTATATATTGCCTGGCCAACTAGTTAGGCAAATAACAATTTCCTGATGTGTATAATCAAATATACCTTTTCTTTGCTAATTTTCTCTGGAAGGATACACAATAGGAACAGTTCAGGTTTTAAATCAATATGTTGTTCAAGCATTTCTTCTAACCATATTTTAATTCTAATCCAATAATTTCTCGCTTCTGGACATGTCCACCACATATGACCACTTCTTTATTCTTGATTATTTTGCTTTTTTTTTTTTCTTACTCCAAGTACTGAAGTACAAGGTAAGAGATTCCCTGCAGCAACCTGGAAAGGAAGCTGAGGACACTAAGGGCATATTTCTCCAACATGGCAATGCAGACCCAGTGAATTCAGCATATAAATTAGAACCAATCAGAAGACCCAGTAAGACCACCACAAACCTCTCAGTCATCACAAAACAATTAATGGACTGTCTTTCTTTGGTTCCCCAGGTTCTCTACAAGATAGCTTGGAGTGAGAGCGTGGGAAGAGACTGTTCGGCCTATTGTGCTAAAAAGTAGGTGCCAGAAGAATCAACCCAGGATAACTGGAACCTGGGCACAGCGTACATTTTTAAAGGCAGTTGCTTTGGCCAAAAGCTGCCTTCTCTTTTGAAAAAGGGTGTGCAGCATTTTAACTGGCCCCACAATCTTGCTCCTCACTGAACTGGCTAACCACACAGGCTGCTCCTTCATCTTGAAGGGGCTTAAGGTTGACTCAGCCTTCCATCCTTCCAAGGCGGATAAAAGGAGGACCCAGATTGTTGGGGGCAATATGCTAACTCTGTAAAACAGCTTAGAGAGGGCGGTGAAGCACTGTGAGGCAGTGTATAAGTCTGAGTGCTATTTCTATTGCTATTTTCCTACCCAGCCTTGACCCATGAACACGCTCCAAAGATAAAGATGTTTACCGTATTTTTGGGACTATAACACATACTTTTTTGTCCCCGAAAAGGGGGTGAACATGTCTGTGCATCTTATAGACTAAATATTGCCGAAGCCCCACCCACCCACCAGCCGTTTTTTTGCCTCCGCACGCCCCATTTTCAGGCCTTTTTCTGGCCTTTTTTTGGCCCATTTCCAGGGCTTTTTTCAGCCCATTTTTGAGGCTTTTTTCCAGCCCATTTTCGAGTCTTTTTTGGCCAATTTTTTCAGACAAAATGGCCTGAAAAAAGCCTCAAAAATGGCCTAAAAAAGCCTCAAAAATGGCCTGAAAAAAGCCTTGAAAATGGGCCGAAAAAAGCCTTGAAAATGGGCCGAAAAAAAGCCTATAAAACGGGCCCCAAAAGCCTTAAAAACGGGCCAAAAAACCTCAAAAATGAGCTGAAAAAAGCCTAGAAAATAGGCAGAAAAAAGCCTTGAAAATGAGCCAAAAAAAGTCTGGAAAAGGACTGGAAAAAAGCCCATAAATGGAGCATGTGGAGGCCAAAATCTTTTTTATGTTGATTTCCTCTTCTAAATTTAGGTGCATCTTATAGTCCAAAAAATACGGAAATTTATTTATTTTTACATTTCTTCCTTTTTGGCATGCAGACTAAATATCAAAAGCTAAGACTGCTTTATCCTTGGGTTCTGCTTTGGATATATAGGAGCTCAGGATGCAGGGAGAGGGTTATGACACCCACCCCCCGGGGAGCAACCATGGGTCCAAGGCCAAACCAATTCAGCATCATGTTCACTGTCTTCTCCCCAGATGACTTAGTTGGATGAATTAATTCCCTTTGATCCATGAAACATGCTGTAAATCTTAGTGACATGATGTACTAAATGTGCTTATGCAAACTTTAACCTGTTTCTTCCAGGTACGCCGACCACCTGCACAAGTTCCATGAGAATGGAGACAATGGTAACATCTGGAAGTGAAGGTGGAGCCACGCATGAGTGGACTAAGCCTATTCCCCACCCCAGAGCTGCGCTGCTTTCACCCTCATCCTTCTCTTCTTCTCTCTCTCTACAAAAAACAATCTGAATAACTAGAGCTAAATACTTTGCATCCCATGGCCCCTAAATCCATGTTTGCCCCCTCCTTCCAAGTATTCTTCCAAGCAATTACCACCAACATCTGACAAAAAATTGCTCATTTCAGAAGTTACAGACTTTGTTCTCTAGGCCAGGGGTCTCCAACCTTGGCAGCTTTAAACCTGGCGGACTTCAACTCCCAGAATTCCTCTGGGAATTGAAGTCCTCCAGGCTTAAAGTTGCCAAGGTTGGAGACCTCTGCTCTAGGCCAGTGTTTCTCAGCCTTGGTGACTTTAAGATCTGTGGACTTCAACTCCCAGAATTCCCCAGACAGCCCAGCTGCTGGGAGTTGAAGTCCACAGATCTTAAAGTCACCAAGGCTGAGAAACACTGGCCTAGGCAAAATAGCATTAAACATCTGGCCAATTGAACACATATATTTGAATGAAGAAAATATAAAAACACACAATTTTAGCAATGTTGCCCCCACATTCTCTGCTGTTCTCTAGCAATGGGGTGGATAGTGATGTTTGGCTGATAAAGTTGTCCACCTGTAATTTAGAGAAAGGGTAGGTCCTTCAATTTCACTCAGTGGTCTCTAGCTGTGACTGATTCACACATCCCTGATAGATTTTTAGCTCTGCCTTGGAGACACATTTGTTTCATTCAGCAATCAAAACTGTGAACATTCCAGATTGCCCACATGAACAGCTGCAGGCTCTCCTTGGGGAAATCGATGTTGAGATAGCCTGGGAGACTGATTATATTTATGTGTGAGCGTGACCAATAGAAGTAAAACCCAGGGAGTTGAAGTTTGGCTTGTCCCAAGTGGGGAAGTTAAATTGTTTCTTAAAACTTGTCCATTAGGGCATTTTTCTAAGATCGTCAAATGAATCAAATATCCTGCAAGATCATTGATTTAACTTGATTTCTAATTCTTTAAGTCAGTGTTTCTCAACTGTGGCAGCTTTAAGATGGGTGGATTGGACTTCAACTCCCAGAATTCCCCACCAGCCAGCATAGCTGGCTGGTGGGGGATTCTGGGAATTGAAGTCCACTCATCTTAAAGTTGCCAAGGTTGCAAAACACTGCTTTAAATCATTATTTCAAAGATAGGAACAAATTAAACCTGCGAGTATTCTTTCAGCTTCTCTTCTTCCTGATCTGCTCAGTTGACGGAACAGGCTTTTAATTTCTAAAACTCCATCCCTGGTGATGCCCAAATAGATCATGGTTTGCATGAGTTCTCTGAATCAGGCAAGCTTCTAGAGTAACCTGCTTTGTGCTTATTGTGCAAATCATCCTGCCTGGCTTTTTTTTTTAAAAAATGTTTTATTCAGCAAGGAAATCTTGTAATCATCTAGACGCAGGAGAGAAATTGTGTGCGTGCAGACGGCTCCAGGGTTGTGTCAAAAGCAGTCAAGATGGCCTGATCAAACCCCATCCCTTTTGAAAGGCCCAGGACTTTGATCATGAGGCCACAGCCTCCATCTTGGTTTATTTGACCCCCTGTGGATGCCTCATAGAAGCTCTTTTCCTCATGATGGCACAGCAGATCAGAAAGCATAAAGCCACTGGTGTACATTAAGTTTCTTCAATAGATTTCAGAACTTCCTCCCAGGTTTGACCTCCGGTGTAAATTTCTGCCATTCTGAAATAAATATCCTTACCAGGATAATGGCATTGCTAAATAAAGAAATCCCTTCTAAAGAAAGGAGCCACTATCTGCTAACGGTGGAGATGCTTTCTGTTGAACCGGAGAAGAAAATGCTCTCCAGAAAAGTGTGCAACCTTCATGTCAATTCTTTGTTAATTCTGTGGTGATTGATAGATTCCCCGCATTGTGAATAACTGGGGGAAGTCCCAGCCAGTCTGTTTGGCTGGTTTGCGAGTGAATAATGCAACCATTAATCACAGGCAGAGAAAGGAAGGGGCTAAGCTGGGTGACTCCACCACATGCTACTGGAGGTGTCTATAAAAAAACCTCAGTTTTGTTTAAGGCTCCAGCTGAAGTGGAAAAACAAACATTGAGGAAAGACGGCTTATCGGCTTTGGAAGTGGCATAGTAAATATTCTTCCTTTGGCCTGGAGGCAGGAAATTTCTGTTGCAGAATGCTTTTCCTCTTCCTTACCCAGGAGGGTGGGACAACATAGCAATGCACTGGGCAGAATTAAGAGATGGGTCGTGTCCTGGGAAGGTACGCAGAAAGATGCCATCTTCTTCCAGATGTGCCGACTGTTTGGTCTTCTAAAAAAATCCAGGGATTTCTGAATGTTAGCGTTTAATAATTTTGCAATCAAGGGATGTTGGGGGGGCGTTAGTGCTGATTGAAAAAGACTCTTGATTTTTTTCTTCTCTTCTACTGATGAATAAATTGCTTTAACTGCATTTAATGCAACGTGGTTGATTTTTCTTTTCTCCAGAGAAAATCTCTTTCCAGTCCCCAAAAGAAAAAGGAGGGGAAAAAAAACCTGAAAGAAAAATGGATATTTTTTTTTTTTGCCTGTGGTTTATAATATCTGAATCATTTATGAATGCCAGGCAATGGACTAATAGGTAAGACTGTGGCTGAAGCAGTTAGATTTTTAGCCCTGCATTAGATTCAAATGCGTGGTGCAAATCCAGCCACATTTCTGTCAAGAGTTGAAACAAAACATTCGCAGGACTGTTTTAACCAACCTGGCATGGTTCGTTGTTTTTTTCCTCCAGTAAGTGATGCCTCTGGAATGATGTTTCTAAATCTCAGCAACTTTAAGATGGATTTCAACTCCCAGAATTTCTTCTCTGCCTGGTTGGGGAATTCTGGGAACTGAAGGCCATCCAGCTTAAAGTTGCTTAAACTGAGAAACACCGCTCCAGAAGATGGCAGGAATGAGAGGCTGATATTTGACCTCTTTACTGCCATCTATCAGTCATCTGAAGACTTGCAGCTTGGATTTGTATCTCATTTCATTCATATATCTAGATAGAATAGAATAGAATAGAATAGAATAGAATAGAATAGAATAGAATAGAATAGAATTTTTTATTGGCCAAGTGTGATTGGACATACAAGGAATTTGTCTTGGTGCATATGCTCTCAGTGTACATAAAAGAAAAGTTCATCAAGAATCATAAGATACAACACTTAATGATGGTCATAGGGTACAAATAAGCAATCAGGAAACAATCAATATCAATATAAATCATAAGGATACAAGCAACAAAGTTACAGTCATACAGTCATAAGTGGAAGGAGATGGGTGATAAGTAGATATTACTTGCCACTGGGGAAATTACTTTGAAGCAAAAGAAAATGCTTCTTCATGGCACTAGAAAAAGAGTGAAAAAGGCTGGGTTATAATACTGACTCAGCATTGCTTAAGCTTGTAGATGACAAGATAATGTGTCCTGCTTGGCCCCTCTTAATCTTTCAGCAGCTTTAAATACCTTCAGTTATGATATCTTTCTGCGCTAGGACCAGACAATGCAGACAATGGATTTGCTTGGCAACTGCTACAAAAATGGGTCATAAAATCGGGTGTGGTCACCTAGTGATTCATTTAATGACCGGCACAACTTACCACTATATTCAATTATGGTCCTAGGTCAAAGACTAATTCTAGTCTGGTTTTATGTTTGCTGCTGAGAATTCCACAGATTAGGAAGCGGCTACGTAGATTGGGTGAAAGACAGAAACAGACGGATGTCCATTTAAGTGTTAAATGAATGGTGCTCCATCTTACAACCTGTTTTGCCACAGTTGTTAAGAGAATAGAAGAGAATTTATTTTTTTATTGGCCAAATGTGATTGGACACACAAGGAATTTGTCTTGGTGCATACGCTCTCAGTGTACATAAAAGAAAAGCTACGTTCATCAAGAATCATAAGGTACAACACTTAATGATAGTCATAGGGTACAAATAAGCAATCAGGAAACAATCGATATCAATATAAATCGTAAGGATACAAGCAACAAAGTTACAGTCATACAGTCCTAAGTGGAAGGAGATGGGTGATGGGAAGGATGAGAAGATTAATAGTAGTGCAGACTTAGTAACTAGTTTGACAGTGTTGAGGGAATTATTATAACAGAATCACCGCTGTTGTCAGGCGAATCATGCAATTATTGATTCTGGCTTCTCCCATTGTCTCGTTGGAAGCTGGCTGGGAAGGCTATAAAGGATGATCACATGACCCTGGGTCAATGCAACTGTCATAAAGACATACCAGTTGCCAAATGCCCGGATTTTGATCGTGTGACCTTCGCGATGCTCCAACTGTCATAAGTGTGAAAACTGGTCATAAGTCACCTTTTTCAGTCTCATTGTAACTTTGAATGGTCACTCAATGACTAAACTTAAATCAAACTTTTGGCCAAACTCCAAAATAAACTTTTTTAAAAATGACAGGGAATTCTCTGTTCCTCTTTCCCTTGCAAGCCAAAAGTTAGTGCAGTTTGAAAGAGCCACTCGAAATGGAATTACGTATTTCAGCAGCTACGCTGACGCAAAACAATTGCGGGAATGGAGCTGATCTCTGCAGGGCTGGAAACTTGATGATGCCAGAGCAGAAGGCAGCTCCTGATTGCCAGGGAAGATCTTCCTCTTAACTGAAACATCTTATTCTCCCATTTCCTCTTTCTGTATAACCTTTCAACGTATCTCAGCCATTAGATGACGATCGGAAATAAGCGTCTGGGATGTGGCTTTCTGTTTTATTAACTTGTTATTATATTTATTGTGTTTATATCCTGGGGTGGTTTTTTTCTTCTTATCCTGGGATGGTTTTTTTCTGTCTTGAGAGCACAAGGAAGCTTTTAGGGAGGAAGGATGTCCCTTAATTTTATCCTCCCAATAACGACCCTGAAGGTAAGCTAGGCTAGAAGAGTGACTAGCCTAAAGTCACCTTGTGAGCTCCAAATCTATGCGGGGACTTGAGCTCTGCAACCCTGATCCAAGTCCAATCACTTAACCATGAGTCAAGTGGGATTTTCCAAGCCTTTAAGCATTACAGAATACAGACTAACATCATTGAAAGGGACCTTGGAGGTTCTCTAGACCAATTCCTGCCTGGGCAGGGGGTTGGACTAGAAGACCTCCAAAGTCCCTTCCAACTCTGTTGTTATTAATTATTATTATTATTATTATTATTATTATTATTATTATTATTATTATTATTATTATTATTATTATTCCCTGCTTGAGCAGGAGACCCTATACCAGTGATGGCGAAATCACTGATCCCGTTTTTTTTACTACCGGTTCTGTGGGCATGGCTTGGTGGGCGTGGTGTGGCTTGCTGGGCATGGCAGGGGAAAGATACTGCAAAATCTCTATTGCCACCCACTCCTGGGGCCAACCTGAGGTGGTATTTGCCGGTTCTCTGAACTACTCAAAATTTCCGCTACCGGTTCTCCAGAACCTGTTAGAACCTGCTGGATTTCACACCTGTGGCGAACCTTTTTGGCACTTAGTGTCCGAACCTGAATGCGTGTGTGTGCCAGAGCCCTAGAAACTGAAAGATCATGTGCGCACCAGCCACCTTGTTTGGTTTCTTCGCGAGTGCTGGAGCTGGTCTTCACATTTCCGGGGCTCCGGCACGTGCAAAGATCACATGGCCAGCACACATGTGCGTGCTGGAAACCGGAAGAGCAGCTGGCGACAGCGCACGTGCTCACAGAGAGGGATATACTTGCCACCTCTGGCATGAATGCCATAGGTTCGGCATCACGGCCCTATACCATTCTGGACAAGTGACTCTCCCATCACTTCTTAAACACCTTCAGTAATTTTAAACTGCCTCAAAACTGCTACAAAATTTTGGAGAAAAATGAAATGCCCTTTAGCAAATTAGACTTTCTGATAGTGGCCAGCTAGCGTGAACTCAGTGGCATAGATAAAGTTTGCTACTATAAAATGAATTTTACGAAGCTGACCTCCGAGCATTTTAACAGCAATATATAGGTGATTCTCTACTCAAGATAAGAAAAAATTAATAAAATTGATGTGCTGGCAATTAGTCTGCATCTGAGAGTTAAATAAAACCTATTTATTTCGTATGGCTGGACTAGCTTGATTTTACCTTTAAATTTTAATTGAATTTGATGGGTTTTTAAATTTTGGTAATTTTATGGGGTGTATTGTCATTTTAAATTTTCGGGCAAGCTTAAATCAGTTTTTTAAGGGTTGTTTTAATTATTGTGTATGTTTGTATTTTATCTGCCTGTTCACCGCCCTGAGTCCTTCGGGAGAAGGGCGGTATACAAATTAAAACATCATTATTATTATTATTATTATTATTATTATTATTATTGTTATTGTTATTATTATTATTATTATTATTATTATTATTATTATTATTATTATTATTAATAATAATAATAGAGGTCTATCTTGGCCCTCAAATTGGGCAGAGACTAAGCAAAGAACAAGTGAGATATATGGAAATGATGGGTCAAAATATTTCTTCCTTTTCCAATACTGCTTTTATTGCTGACACTCTCTTCTTTCCTTCCTCCCTCCTCCACCTCTTCTCTCCCTCTTATTTCATTCTGCCAATTCCTCCAGTAGTGGATTTCAAATCCCGGTGCTACCGGTTCCCTATTGGGAGCATGCGTTTTTGACAGGTGGACAGGTGGGCGTTTTTGTCTGGACAGGTGGGCGGAGCCTCCCTCTGCCGCCACTTCCAGTTCGCCCAAACTAGGGTGAACTGGTAGCAACCCACCACTGAATTCCTCCCATTCCCACATGTTTCCCAAAGTGGGATCACATATAATAAAATACACAGGTAGTCCTTGATTTACATTCATTTAGCAACTGTTCAAAGTTGCAACAGCACTGGAAAAATGTGACTTATGACCGATCCTCACATGACCGTCATAAGTCCACTCACAACTGTGGACCGTCTTCACAGTCACCTGATCAAAATGTGAGCCCTTGGGAACCAGCATGTATTTACGATGGTTGCCGGGTCATTTGATCGCCAGCTGGCTCCTGACAAGCGAAGTCAGTGAGTGAAGCCAGATTTGCTTAACAGCCACACAATTCACTCAACCACTGAAGTGACTTGCTTAACAACTGTGCCCCCCAAAAAAGTTGTGAAATTAGGCGTGACTCACTTAACCACCACCTTACTTAACAATGGAAATTCTGATCGTACGTCAAGGACTAGCTAGAGTGATTTTGCCACATCATCAACAAGTGAATGACTAAAAAAGAGCAAGTTGGAAAGCCCTAGGCTGGAAGAAAAAAACCTGGTCGAAATAATTAGGAGTTCAGGTAAATACCTGTAGGGACCTCTGGTGGCTCAACAGACTAAGCAGTCTGTTATTAACACAGCTGCTTGCAATTACTGCAAGTTCAAGTCCCACTAGGCCCAAGGTTGACACAGCCTTCCATCCTTTATAAGGTAGGTAAAATGAGGATTCAGATTGTTGGGAGCAATAAAAGTTGACTTTGTATATAATATACAAGTGGATGAAGACTATTGCTTAACACAATGTAAGCCGCCCTGAGAAGGGTGGGATATAAATTCAAATAAATTAAAAAAAAAAGTTCAAGGAAAAGACTATTGTACTGTAGGAATTTAGCACCCACCCCCCTCCTAGAAGAATGAAATATTCTAGGAAATATTTTAAAAAGCAGAATATTATACCTTCCTGGATGAGAAATGGAGAAACATATTTTAAAGACAAAGGAGCTCCCTGCAACTTCCTGACTCCCCCCCCACCTTTGTCAATGGGCCATTAAAAGCCTCAGCTAAGCTCACTCATTCTCCCCACCTTTGTCAATGGGCAATTAAGGCTTCAACCAAGCTCACTCAATCCCCCCATGATTTGCAACACAATACAACTGAAACTCACCACATGGCAAGGCTCAAGCAAGCTTGAGAGACAGCCAGCAAGGCTAGCTAAGACCCCACCCCTGGGAGTCTGACAACCAATCAGGATACTCTTCCTGTGCCCCAGAAAGGTCAAAGCTCAGAAAATCATAAAACCAGGGAGCACACAGGATCTCAGCCCTTTTCTGTTCAGGAACTCAAGCCATGTGATCCTGACCACCATTAAACCATCTTTCCAAGCAGCCTCCATGTTTCCAGTGTCTTTGTCCCCACTTGGTACTGAACCCAGATGGATATTTCTTCCAACAATTGGCACCCAGATGGGACTCCAAGCTAACCTAACCAATGGACCTGGCCCAGGTAAGCCTCCTTGCTAGCAGCAGACCCATTGAGTCTGTGGGTAAGTTTTCCTGGACCTTGGCCATTTGGAACTAGGTTTTAAAGGGTTTTGAGTGTTGAGCTCAAAGACTGCTTGGAAAGAAGGTGAGTACCTCTAAATTTTAATTTTAAGCATGGAAAAGCATGGGAAATATGTGTATGCCTGCATGTGTGTGAATGAGAGAGCCCTTTTCCCAATCACAGCTGGATCTTGCATCCTCTGTGCATTTCCTAACCGCAGAAAGACCAAAAGTCTGGAGAGCATGGGGGTTTTGCCAGAGCACAGGACCTTCTGTTAGGGAAGGAGGAAGTGTGTGTGTGGGATTCCACCTGAGGAAACAGTCTGATTCCACCTCTTTGAGCAACCTCTAGCCGCACCTCTGCCTACTGCTAGCTCCACCGAGCCGTGACCGGTAGGATAGAGAAAGCAAGGGGGGGAAGCCAAACGTGGAACTTTGTTTTTATTAGGAACGGAAGCCGAGCGAGAGGAAAGTTAGTGTGAATGAAGCAATTAAGAGAGTAAAAAAGGAGAAAAGAAGAAAAAAAAAGGAAGCAGGAAATCTGCTTGGGGCCCTGGATGCCCGGAGGCTGCCAGTACTGCCTGGTATGCTAAAAAGGAAGCAGGAAGCAGTGTTGAAGAGGTGCTCGTACCTACTGGCAGGGCAGTAGGTCCTCTGGGATCACCTTTTTTTGATCCAAACTGGAAGCTCCCTTAACAGGAAGGTGCCCATACTTCGACAGAAGGGAGTCGAAGTCCTTCCCAGAACTTTTTTTTCTGAAAATTGTAGGAGGATCCACCCGGCTAGGCCAAAGTGAAAAATAAAACCTCACATCGGAGAGGGAAACATGGGAAGCAGTAGCTCGAGGGTGGAGGGAAATCCCCTGGAAAACCTGCTGGGGGCCTGGAGTGCCCGGAGGCTGCCAGTTTTACCTGGTATGGAAAAGAAATTGAGGAAATTGTGTAATAAAGATGAGAATAGGAAACAAATTTGGCTAAATAAAGGTACTTAAAAGAAAAGGAAATATATAAATAGGAATGTTTGGGTTTTGTTTGTTTGTTTGTTTGTTTGTCTCTTTCTCTGTCTTCTATGGAACCACGTGGTCTGTCTGTTAAGATTTGTGCCTTCCCTAATTTAACTGAGATTTATGGCGGGAATGATCAGTGTGTGTGTAAATCTCAGAATTTTGTTTTTCTCTTTGTCCTCCTTGTTTTTTATGTGTGTATGTCTGTCTTTGTGGGCCCTTGAGGTAATTGTAACTAAAATGTATCTGATCTCTAGAGACAAGAATTTTAAATTGTTAGGGAAAAACAAAAACAAAAGGTTGAAGCAATAAAATAGGGAAAAGAGAGAGAGAGAAAAAAGAAAGAAAGCCTTTGCCCTATTTTCGTGTGGCCACCGGGAATAGGGTACAGAACTTTTCATTTCTGCTTTTTTCTCCTCCTCTTTATCTTAAAGTAACAACTCAAGTTTATAAGGAAACATTTTAAGTTCACTTACAAGATAAGTTTATGAGGAAACGTTTTAAGTTCACTTACAAGAGAAAAAAAAATTCAGTCTTGCATTTACTGTGTGTTTAAATGATTTTACCTGTTCCTGAAGCATGTGAATCCAGTTTTTTCTTTCTCATCAGTTGTTGAAACTGCATTTTGTTGAAACTGCATTACCTTTTAGTAACTGCAATATTGATGTGTTGTATCTTTTCAAACTCTGCCTTCAAGATATCTACCCCTCCTTTTTTAATCCTGTTACAATGCCTTTCCTGAGAAGATTACCCACAAAAGTGGGGAGGAGATCTTGTTCTAATGTCTTTCAGCCCTGAAAAGATGACTCTGCAACTGTGGAAGCAGAGCACATGGTTCCAGATGCTGCCCCCAGAGGAGACCTTCCATTTGTTGGAGCCAGGAATTGAGTTTGAATCCAGCCCCCACTGAAAGTCATCACAGCAACCAGATTGGAGCAGACCTTTCCAAACCTGACTGACCAACAAGCATGCCACCCAAAAGATATGAAAGAAAGGACCCTGAGATGTATAAGTAAAGACTAAAAGACTCTTTTCAATTCCCAGAAGACAACTGGAAAGACTATGGGGAAGGGTGGAAATTCCTTGTAAGGTTTTCTGTCTTGTCTCATTTACATTGTAATCAGTCTAAAGTACTCATGTAAGGATTGTATTTGAGTGGCTACCACAGCAAGTTCTGAACACCTTAGATTTCTGTCTAATGGTAGGGAAATTTGTCCAGCATGTTTGTATTGTTTGTATTGCCTGAATTGTAAAGGTAGCTGCATACACAGGCACACACAGAGAGACACACCATTCAGAATTAGACTGAAACTATTCCCTTCACTTACCTCCACACAAGGCTTCTCCTAGGTTGATTTTGCTCTGTGGCACTAAAAGCCCAAGGAGTCAGATCTCCCTGCTAATTCCATGGGGAGGCATCCCCTCAGGCAATTCCTCTCTTGAAGAGATAGCAGAAAGTGATATCCAAAACCCAAGCCCTGACTATGACTCACAAATGATGCTGCCCAGTTGCCCAGTAAAGCAAGATATGTTGCACTGGTGGTCTCATGAGTAGAAGTCCCAGGGCTCATTGTGTAATTTTTTAAAAAGAAGAAAGGAAAAGCCTGGATTGCACACTGATTAACCTCAATTTGGACTGGAAAAAATCTTGGATAGACTAAAGTAAGAGCTAGGGCAGGTTCAGTAACCAACCCTTGGAAATGGGCAGCCTGTAATTTAAAGGAAAACCATGGCTGTGAAACTTTTGGGATGTGTGCTTGCTTGACCTGACTGGAAGCTCTCAGAAAGTGATATCTAACAGCTGAAATTAATTGGCATAGAAAATTGGATACTGTAAAATTCTTACCAGAACTTTTCCCCTGGCTGCTAGACCTTCATGGTTGAAAGCTTTTGGGAGCCACTGAAGGAATCTTTGAATTCTGTTGTCTCTATCAATGGCTTCCTTTGCATCAGGAAAATTAAAAGCACCCACTGATTTGATCAATTTTAATTTTTGCCAAGAGCATGTTTCAAAACTCACGTTTTGAAAAAAAAAAAAAAGTAGGGATTGTAGGAATTTAGCACCCACCCCCCTCCTAGAAGAATGAAATATTCTAGGAAATATTTTAAAAAGCAGAATATTATACCTTCCTGGATGAGAAATGGAGAAACATATATTAAAGACAAAGGAGCTCCTGCAACTTCCTGACTCCCCCACCTTTGTCAATGGGCCATTAAAAGCCTCAGCTAAGCTCACTCATTCTCCCCACCTTTGTCAATGGGCAATTAAGGCTTCAACCAAGCTCACTCAATCCCCCCATGATTTGCAACACAATACAACTGAAACTCACCACATGGCAAGGCTCAAGCAAGCTTGAGAGACAGCCAGCAAGGCTAGCTAAGACCCCCACCCCCTGGGAGTCTGACAACCAATCAGGATACTCTTCCTGTGCCCCAGAAAGGTCAAAGCTCAGAAAAATCATAAAACCAGGGAGCACACAGGATCTCGGGCCCTTTTCTGTTCAGGAACTCAAGCCATGTGATCCTGACCACCATTAAACCATCTTTCCAAGCAGCCTCCATGTTTCCAGTGTCTTTGTCCCCACTTGGAACTGAACCCAGATGGATATTTCTTCCAACAGTACAAAAGCTGCAACTCTAGCCCAGCCTAAAACAAAACAAAACAATGCTATAGAAGAACAGAGGGGGTGGATCGATCTTGTTCTCATCGTTAGCTGACATATTCTTCCAAATAATCAACTGGTCAGAATTTGGGGGAAATCCGACATGCTGTGCCCACAATTTATTTGGAGAAGTTACAACTGCAACATCTGTATTAGTTAGGAATTCAACTGACAGTTCAGCGTTGGAAACCAAATCTGGGATCCTATCAACATCAAAGGACGTCAGCTGTCTTTGCAGGAGCTTCTTTTTGTAAACTTCAGGAAGTGGCTAGTCTTAAGATAAACATGGAAGCTAATTTTATCTTCCTTCTGGTCCCCCATGGTCTGATGTCATGCACAAAACCTTCTACTGTTTTCAGAAGCAACATTTTTGTGCCAGCCAGGAAATTAGATGGATGCCATCTCTAAAAGATACTTGAAGAGGAGAGGAGATCATGCAATTCATATCATTTGCAACTTCTGGCATCTTCTAGTCTAGTAGTACTTATGAAATGTCCATAAATTTACCTGAACTCCTAATTATTTTGACCAGGTTTTTTCCTTCCAGCCTAGGGCTTTCCAAGTGTTGGTCTTCATCGTCAGAATGCCCAGCCATCCTATACATAAGACTAGGAGCCCATCTCCAAATTCTCTGACAAAATGCATTTTTTGCATCCTTGGTATTATAGTTGAATTTTGATTATACAAGGTCCTAACTAAAACTTTCAACATATTAAGCACATTCTCTGACACCTCATCTGGAACCAGTCTTTTGGTTAGACGCCAGGGGTGAAATGCTACCGATTTGCACCGGTTCAGATGAACCAGTAGCAGCGGCAGCAGGTGGTTTGGAGAACCAGTAGCGGCGGCAGTGCAGGGCTCCGCCCACCCGCCCAGACATCATTACTTCCTGGTTTTAACCAGGTAATAACCTGTTTTTTACCCTCTGTGCATGCACAGAAGGCTTTGTGCATGCGCAGAGGGTCCAAAATTGCACGGCACACGCACTTCCGAACCGATAGGGAAGATAAGTAGATTTCACCCCAGTAGATGCCACCCCTGAAATTGGAACTCTTGACCTATTCCCTAAGTACAATCCTGGAAGCTACACTGCAAATAGTATAATCTTCTTGTGATGCCTCCAGCTGACTGTGATGAATCAGCAGATCCAGAGGTTCCTTAGATCTATTTATGTGACAGAGCCAGATTTATGGATACTCCAGCCATCACTATTTATCGCCTGCTAGTGGAGCCTTCTATGGCTCTGTGACAGATCCAGAAACCAGATTATACTTGTTAGACCAGTGTTTCTCAACCTTGTCAACTTTAAGATGTGTGGATTTCAACTTCCAGCCCACACATCTTAAAGTTGCCAAGGTTAAGGAAAACGGTGTTAAGCTAATTTCCTAGTCAGCCATGTCTAATCACCACATTCTATTTGAATCTACATTTGAAGCTGATATTCCAATGACTCTGTTTTATGATGGGAGAATCAGCAAGATAATTGGCTGGTCAGTTTGCATGTTCCTTCTTGGAAGCTACGTCCATACCAGAGGTGGGATTCAGCAGGTTCTGACCAGTTCTGGAAAACCGGTAGCAGAAATTTTGAGTAGTTCGGAGAACCGGTAGTAAAAATTCTGTCTGGTCCTGCCCCCATCTACCTCCCAAGTCCCAGCTGATTGGGAGGAAATGCAGATTTTGCAGTAACCTTCCCCCAGAGTGGGGTAGGAATGGAGATTTTGCAGTATCCTTCCTCTACCACACCCACCAAGCCACACCCACCAAGCCATGCCATGCCCACCAAGCCACACCCACAGAACCGGTAGTAAAAAAAATTTAAACCCACCACTGATCCACACTCACTCACCCTTTGTGAACCTGGTTTGTCTTCAAAAGGATACAAAGAATAAAGGTATGAGCATGCTGGGCAGCCCCAAGGAAACCTCAGGAAGGACAAATAAAAGATTAAAGTTCTGATAAGTTTAGCTAGTAGGGTTGTTATGCTTTAGTTAGGTGTTTTGTCTTAGGTAGATTTAAACTGCAACTAGTATTTCTAACTTTTTGATAAATGTATTGATTTTGGCAGCAGCTGCCAAAAAAGCCAACACAGTTCTAGGCTGCATAAACAGAGGGATAGAATCAAGATCACGTGAAGTGTTAATACCACTTTATAATGCCTTGGTAAGGCCACACTTGGAATACTGCATTCAGTTTTGGTCGCCACAATGTAAAAAAGATGTTGAAAGTGTGCAGAGAAGAGCAACAAAGACGATTAGGAGACTCGAGGTAAAACATATAAAGAACAGTTGCTGGAACTGGATATGTCTAGTCTTATGAAAAGAAGGACTAGGCGAGACATGATAGCAGTGTTCCAATATCTCAAGGGCTGCCAAAAAGAAAAGGGACTCAAGCTATTTTCCAAAGCACCTGAAGGTACGACAAGAAGCAATGGGTGGAAACTAATCACGGAGAGAAGCAACTTAAAACTAAGGAGAAATTTCCTGACAGTTTGAACAATTAATCAGTGGAACAACTTGCTCCCAGAAATTGTGAATGCTCCAACACTGGAAGTTTTTAAGAAGATGTTGGATAACCATTTCTCTGAAGTGGTGTAGGGTTTCCTGCCTAAGCAGGGGGTTGGATTAGAAGACCTCCAAGGTCCCTTCCAACTCTGTTATTCTATTCTATTCTAACTTGGAGCCAACTTTCCATTTTTACCAAGCAAAAAGAGCAATAGCACTTAAGCACTTATACTGCTTTACAGCCCTCTCTAAGTGGTTTACAGAGTCAGCCTCTTGCCCCCAACAATCTGGGTCTTCAATTTACCAACTTCAGAAGGATGGAAGGCTGAGTCAACCTCTAGCCTGGTAAGATTTGAACTGCCAAATTGCTGGCAGTTGTCAGTCAGCAGAAGTAGCCTGCAGTACTGCACTCTAACCACTGCACCAATCCCAGCTGTTCAAATGATCTTTTTTTAGTGATCTTATTCCTGTGCAGGTGATTATGATGTTTATGCTTATTTAGTCCTTAAGAACAGAAAAATGCAACTCTGAAAAAGGGATTTGTCCTTCACGAAGGATGGAACTTGAATCCCTGGACTGTCCTGGGTTCAACTGGAGGTTTACTAATTTTCTGTCTTCTAATAAGGTTCCAAAATGAAGAGTCAACAAACCATATAAAATAAATTGCTGGTGCAAAGACAGGCACTTTAGTAAAACCAGCAGAATAAAAGCACACAAACTGAAATTAGTCTTAAAAACAAAGGACAGTCAGTGCTGGCAAAAGACCAAAATCAACTCTGTAGATAAATAAATAATTTGACTTCCCGTCTTCCATTTCAAGAAATCGTCACAGCAATTATAACTATAAAACTGATGCAGACTCCTGATCCTGAAGGTTTCCTAATGGTTTGCTGCAAAATATCTATTGCTTGTCTCCTATTTTACTTGAAGACAACAATGAATCTGTTTCAGATCACTCCCTGCCTTTTTATTTTTACCTGGACAATTCCTGCCCTACTGGATCAGCATTTCAGAGATATTTCCTTATCTCAGAGGTGTCAAATTCAAGGCCCGGGGGCCAGATCCGGCCCATGGGGTGCTTTGATCTGTCCGGCAGGGCTGCCCTGGAAAAAGCAAAGGATCAGCCCATAGTACCTCTGCCAGCAAAAATGGAGCTCGGGAGGACCATGGGTGGCCCTTGCAAGCTCTGTTTTTGCTGGCAGAGGGTTGCAGGAGGCCGTCGTAGCCAGTGGTAGGATTCAAATAATTTAACAACCAGTTCTCTGCCCTAATGATTTCTTCCAACAACCAGTTCACCAAACTGCTCAGAAAGTTAAAAACCGGTTCTCCCGAAGTGGTGCGAACTGGCTGAATCCCACCACTGGTTGCAGCTGACAATGGAGCTTGGGAGCCCGTTTTTGCTGGCAGAGCGCTCTGGCTACCACAGGCACCCCCAACACAAGCGTTGAGCTGGCCATGCCCACCTTGGCCATACCCACCCCAGCCCCCCAAGGTCAAACACAACCCTGTTGTAGCCCTCAATTAAATCGAGTTTGACACCCCTGCCTTATCTGAACAGAGAATGATCATGAATGGGCAAGAAAGTAGTGGGATTTCTGAGTTCCTGCTGGTTTCCCCATTGAGTTTCCTTATGGGAAGCTGACATGGAGCATCAGAAATCTTACTTGCTTCCTCCCTCTCTCTCTCCCTCCTTCCTTCCTTCCTTCCTTCCTTCCTTCCTTCCTTCCTTTCTTTAAATTTTGGAGTGTACCCATTCTCAATTCTATACTGTCTTAGTAAACATGAATAAATTCATCCTCCCTATTGGGGTTCTGACATTAAATGTCAATGTAATCATGGATTTACTCTCAAATAATCACAGAACGGTTCCATCTGTTCCTCACTGGAAGGACTTCATAGTTATCAGAGGACGTCATTGGACGAGGCAGTTGTATAGGTAGTCCTCAAATTACAACCCTAATTGATCCTGTAATTACAGTTGCAAGTCATGACAGGTGAGTCACTCTGTGATTGGACCAGATTTTGTATCAATTGTGAAGCAAACATGGCCATCTTTAATGCAAAAGCTATTAAGCAACAGTCAAATAAGACACATTCCTGCCTAAACAGGGGGATTGGACTAGAAGACCTCCAAGGTCCTTTCCAACTATTCTGTTCTGTTCTGTTCTGTTCTGTTCTGTTCTGTTCTGTTCTGTTCTATTCTATTCTATTCAATTCTATTCTATTCTAATCAACCTACAGAAGGCATAGGATATGTAAGCATCACTGGCTTCAATAACCATACAGTAAGCGCAGATCAAGGATTAACATTATTGCCACTTCCAGCTGCATCCCAGCCTCAGGTACTTCAGGATCTTGCATAGCAGCAACATCAATGTTAATACACCTCCATTCCAGTCCATGCAGGTGGCATTGAATATGAATGCACCTGTTCTTCCTGTTGGTGACACAGAAACTCCAAAGCAACACAATCAGTATCAGGACCGGTTACAGCCAAACATTTTCCAGTCAGTTTGAGCAAATAGACCGGTGATGGCTAACCTTTTCCAGACCAAGTGTCCAAAGCGTGCACGCACACGAATGCGCACACATGTGCTTGAACCCCCAAAATGCAATGCACGTGCGGCCCCTGACCCTGTGCATGCGCCCCACCCCTGTGTATGCTCATGCTCCTCGCGCCCCTGCACATGTGCGTGCAGCCTCCAGCACGTCCGTCACCCACCCGTGCATGCACACACGCCCCCCCACACGCCATGCCCCCGTGCATGTGCGGTAGAGATCCAATGACTAGCTGGCCGATGGGAGGCCCGCCCACATGTATGGTGGAGCTGAACTGGAGCGACAGCTCATGTGCCCAAAGAGATGGTACTGCATGCCACTTGTGGCATGTTTGCCATAGGTTCGCCATCACGGAAATAGACCAACCAAAATTTCAGCAAGAACAGCTGCTTTGGATGGATTAACACTTACCATGGTTCCCCATATTAGTCCCATTGACTGGAAGGAGGGTGTGCTAGCTACCATCCTTCATTATCCAATGCTCAAATCAAAGTTCCCAGCATGCTGGCTGCAGAATTCTGGAAGTTGAAGTCCACACATCTTAAAGCTGCCAAGGTTGAGAAACACTGCTTCACCTAGTGGTCATACCCAGGCGCAATTTAATGCTCTGTGGGACTATTTCAGCTACTCGCAGGATGGCTATCAACCGAATTTCAAATGTGGACAAAATGATCCTCAAAAGTGACTTGAGGTCATAGATGGCCTCCAAGACCCAACAGATGTCTTCAAATGAACCTGTCAACCCTGAAGCTGGCCTAGCCGAAGCCATCGTGGAGGGATAGGGAGGGGGGGATTAGAGATAGCTGGGGTTTTGTAGCCAAAATAAAATACTTTCTTTTTGCCCCTTAAACCGGTTCTGACCGGTTCTATAGAACCGGTAATAAAACCAGCAGGAGGTTCCACCCACTGACCCAAGTGTCATCAAAAGTGATCTCTGCACGCACCGGCATGATGTGAACTGGTAGTAAAGGTAAGTAGAACCCACCCCTGGATCCAAGGACATTCTACCACCTGGTCAGAGGAAGGAGCAGTGATGTCACCAGGCAACCAGACAGTGCCTTGATTGGACTATGTGACTGATTGTTTGGTGTTGAGGGAAACCTTTTACTTTTAATTAGGTAAAAACTGCGGGAACCTTCAGAGTCAATTTTCACCAGATCTGTGCCAATATGATATATCCAATAAAGCTATTCTTTGAGGAATCTACCTGCCTTGGAGTTTTACTTGGAACCCTGACGGAACCCTCAGCAACTAAATCTAATTCACAGGGTTAATTTTAAATGCCCAAAATATTGATCAGTGCACTATATACCTGTTACCAGAAGAGTTATCTCGGTTCTCCTGTTTGGAAGCTCGGTGGGGCACTGTATTCATTGACCATAAAGACAAGACGGCAGGTGTCAGCTCATATTACCTGGATAGAAAAGAAATGCCATTTGTGCTCTATGCTCTATTCTTAGTGTCACCTTGAGTGTGCATGTAAGATCCAGAGCCTTGCTTTGTGTTGTGTGTTGCAGCCAGGGGTGACATGCTACTGGATCATGCACGATCCGGTAGCGATTGTGGCCAGTAGTTTGGCGATCCGGTAGCTCCACCCACCCGCCCAGGTGTCATTACTTCCTGGTTTTAACCTTCTGCACAGAAGGTTTTGTGTATGCACAGAAGGTCTGCGCGCGCATGTGATGTGCGCCACATGCACTTCCGAGCCAGTAAGGAAGGTAAGTAGATTTCACCCCTGGTTGCAGCCCTTGTCCTGGGGCAAAGCTTCCCCCAAGATCCAGATTGTTTTGATCCTGCTGGCCCTTCCTGAAGTGCCTAGGTGGGCATTTTGGCCCAGGAAGGTGGGAGGTGGAAAGAGATTTATTGGTTGATTTGTCTATTTGGTGTTCATTATTGATTGTAAAATGGGAGGATTAATCTGGACCTTGGCAAGGATTAATCTGAACCTTGGCATGTGTCATATTGACTGTTGTTGCCATTTCTGCTTCTTCTTTTTTAATTAATTTGAATTGTTTTGCTGTTCCTCAGTTTTTAATTCAGTGTTAGCTACCCAGAGTGAGTTGCCAATAAAATAAAAAAGGGGAAAATCAGCTTCTCAAATGCTTTCAGGTTTGCACAAATATATTCCTGCAAACCTGCAAACCAGAGGCGACCTGATGCTCCAAATAAATCTCTTAAAGAGGTGGATATTTGTTTCCTCTTGGCAACCAGGATGTTGCTATTTATGTCAAGAGTCTTTCCGGGCAAATGCCAGCAGTGTGGAAGTGACTTTGCCCTCTTCTTTTTAAGTGCTTCTCCTGGTATTATTCAGCTATATTTGAATGCCATTGATCGCTCCAGTTCCCTGGGACTGGCAGGTGAATCCATTTGCGGCTTTAGGAGCCCATTTAAAACTCTGAATTGTCCTGCATTTTTCAGATGAGGCAGGCGTGGGGAGAGGAAGCCCATACAATTCAGCCAGCCGTGGGGCTAATTTAATCACAGCACCACTCCGGTGCTGGGTATAGGTTGAGGGTGGGGAGAGTTCCTTCAAAAAACCCCAGGAGCAATGAACGATTTTTAATTTTTATTTTATTTTTTTGGTCCTCTGCCTTTTGCCACCAAGCTCTGAGGTTCTTCTGATGGGTCTGAGAGAAGCATGATTCATGCTTTCCAAGCTTCCCAGATGAAGGAAGGCTGCTCTGTCTAACCCCGGGGCGGTGGATCAATTCATTTTCCCAAGGTGCCACATGAGAAACTGGGACTGTTGTTGAGGGTCACTGCCTATCTGCGCCACACCCTGCCACCTGACTAGGAGGCTCAGTGGCTAAGACACTGAGCTTGTCGATCAGAAAGGTTGGCGGTTCAGCGGTTCGAATTCCTAGTACAGGTCTCCTGCATGAGCAAGGGATTGGACTAGATCAGGGGTCACCAACTGGTGGTCCGTGGACCACTGGTGGTCCGTGAGAAAATTTTGGTGGTCCGCAGAAAAATTATTAGCATTTTTTATATTGCACTAAATCAAAGGTCCTCAAACTATGGCCCCTGGGACAGATATGTGCAATAAACATTTGTGTTGCTGCAGAGAATCTCCCCCTTGGGGTCTTTTTGTATGGGTCAGAGGGGGACAGAAATTCTGACTTGGGGTCTGCTTTAGCCTCCTGGTGTGGGGCTTTGGGCAAAAGCTGGAGGGAAGCACCACTGGTGATGAAGAACTGGAGGGCCTTGTTCCAGTGGAACTGCCTCATGCCTGGAACTGGCTGACCATCTCAGCCCACTGAGATGCCCAGATCTCATCTAACCCTAAGGTCATTCTTCTTCACATTCTTTAAACATCATCATCCTCATCATTTTGAAGTATAGGTAGTTCTCAACTTACAACCACCATTCAGTCCTCAGTGAGGTACTTCTGCTGAGCCTCCTTCTCGGTCAGATCCAATTTGAACTGATCCAGCTGTTTTGCCAACTCTTTCTAGTGATGGCTCCTTAGCTCCAACAACTGCTTCCTGTTGGGACTCTAAGAAGCCCGGTGGGCAGGCAAGGAGTGGCTGGGAGAGGAGGAGCAAGTAGAGGCCGTCGAGGTGCCCCTTGATGTGAGTGACATTGAGTTAGCCACACCCACCCAGTCACATGACCACCTAGCCACGCCTACCCAACCGGTCATTAGGCAGATCATATTAGTAGCCCACGAGATTTAAAATTATGAATTTAGTGGTCCCTGAGGTCCGAAAGGTTGGTGACCCCTGGACTAGATGACTTTCAAGATCCCTTCCAACTCTTACTGTTACCACCACTGCTGCTTGCTAGACAGGGACAATCAAAAGGCCACATGTGCCTATGGGCTGCAAAATGCCCAGGTCTCGTCTAACCCTAAGGTCATTCTTCTTCACATTCTTTAAACATCATCATCCTCATCATTTTGAAGTATAGGTAGTTCTCAATTTACAACCACCATTCAAAGTTATGACAGATCCACCGATTTATGAGCTGATTTTGAAGTTATGATAGTAGCCACGACATGCACACATACCTGCAGTCACATGATTGTATTCTGGGTTGCTTGGCAACTGACTGATCCTTAGGGTCATTTGCAGTGACACGATTGCGAGTTTTGAGTTTTTTGCTGATTTCCGGTGTTTACCTCTGATTTCCAGCAAAAATGTCCATCGGGTAAAATGGGTTCTTTTAATAATCGCAGCATTTGCTTAACAACGGCAGCAAGAAAGGCTGAAAAATTGGGTTCGGCCATGTGAACTTATGAAGGCATAATGTATTATATAAACTTACAACTGCAATTATTATTTAGATTTATTCTGAATCATATAATATTTATATCCATTCTAAATCATGATTCAGAGCTTAGTATGTTGTAGTGTATTTTAGCAAACTGTCTGTAAGGGCAAGATAGAGTGGTCCTTCTGGAAAAGACACATAGAAACAAAGCACTAGATAAAATTGCTCTCCAGCGAGGAGAGAAGAAAGGAGGGAGGATGAAAGGAGGGAGGGAAAGGAGTGAGAAGGAGAAAAAAGGATTGCTGTGAAAAGAAAAAGATGAAATGGAAGAAAGGCAACCCCGAACATATTTGAATATATTAGAATAAAAATTGAAATAGTCAAAAAAGAAAGAAAGAAAGAAAGAAAGAAAGAAAGAAAGAAAGAGAATGAACACTAATAAAAATGGAGAAATTAGAACTTAGAAGATGTGATTTAATAAAATGAGCAAGGAAATATTAGGAAATGAATAAAAATTATGAAAAAAGAACATAAAATATATTTGAATATATTGAATTGTATAAAATATGATATGGTCAATACTCTGTTCATAAATCATTGGGTTTACGCCAAATACCTGACCTTCGGACATTCCGTCGCGAACTGAAGACACATCTTTTCATTCGCGCGGGGCTGGCTTGAATTGAATTTTATTAATTTTAAATTTTTATTAATTAATTTTAAATGGGGTTTTTAGTTTATTGTATATTTTTACTTCTCAGGCTAATTTTAAAATAAGTTTTTTAACTACATTTTAAATTGTACATTGTATTATCTGTTTTATTTTTGCCTGTACACCGCCCTGAGTCCTTCAGGAGAAGGGCGGTATAAAAATCAAATAAATAAATAAATAAATAAATAAATAAATAAATAAATAAATAAATAAATAAATAAATAAATAAATAAATAAATAAATAAATAAATAAATATGTGTGTAGGGGGGTAAACGAAAAAATCAATAAAATTGATAGGATTGTTCTAATGCAGTGTTGGCAAACCTTTTCGACACCGAGTGCCGAAACTGGAGCGTGCACATGTGCAGGGGAGCACCAGAAAACAGAGGAGCAGCTCCCCAACATGCATGTAACGAGCAGATGGCGACATGTGTCATAGGTTCGCCATCACGGTTCTAATGTTTTCTTCTAAGAATGTGACGTCACAATGGACATTCAACACACACCCTATTAAGACATCATTTTGTTCTTGTAATCAGCCAAAAACAAGTTACATTTATTCCACTTGGAAGCAGCCCACAAGTTATCAAGTCCCATATGGGGAGAAATTGTGATTTGCTTAACCACGGTTTAAGATCAAAAACTATAACTAGCTAGTTTTTCTAATTTACTCATGGCTTATAAGCTCAAATTGTTGAGATTTATATAATATTTTATTAAAACCAAATAAATCATATTATAATTTCATCTGTTGGGTGAACTATATCAGAGTATAGCATGTTGGTTTTCTAGAAATCCATCATTGGTCAGCTCAGAAAGAAATTCTTTAAATGGAATTTTAAAGGGAATGGAAAAGAAATTCTTTTCTTTTCCATTCTCTTGCCTTTCACCCATAACTGAGCACAACTTATAGGTTTCTTCCACTGATATCACATCTACGGTAATAATTTATAGAATAGAATTTTTATTGGCCAAGTGTGATTGGACACACAAGGAATTTGTCTTGGTGCATATGCTCTCAGTGAACATAAAAGAAAAGATACCTTCATCAAGGTACAACACTTACAACACTTAATGATAGTCATAAGGTACAAATAAGCAATCAGGAAATTATTCCCATTGAATGGACTTAGCTTGCCTCTGGCTTCCTTGGATTTACTTATTTCTCTATGAAGGAGCAGCTTCCCATCCTCTGACTTCTAGTATTGGTCAAGACAGAGCAAGTGATTGTTCAGCCAATCCTTCACCCTTGAATTTAACTCTTTGTCCCCCTGTGCCTACCAGGAAAAAGCCAGACCAAGGCTGTGCGTGCTTCATCTACGTTCCAATTGTTGTTGAACTACAACTCTCATCACCTAGCTATAGAGGTCACGAGCAAGGGATGTTGGGAGATAAAGTTCAACCCTGGAAGCAGGGGTGGGATTCTACCGGTTCAGGCAAACCGGTATCTCCCACTATCAGCTGGGAGTGAACTGGTTCACTCCAACAATCAGGTGGGCTCATCCTCCTGCCCCTGCGCTTTACTGACCTATATCTTCACAGCTGGTTCGTGCGGCAGAGCGGATTGCTGCACCTCAGCTGTGTTACTCCCCAACAGTAACATGGAAGGTAAGTTTTCGTAAAACTGTGCACCCTCACACAGTGCGCGTCAGGTGCGCAATCAATGAACCGGTTGTTAAACCAGCAGGATCCCACCACTCACTGGAAGGCTTACAAAGTGGACCCATATACCTGGGAGTCATGGAAATGCCATTTGTGGATATCCCAGCCATCTTCCAACAAACAAAATCAATGGGGAAGCCGGATTCCCTTAAAGAACCCATGACTCACTTAACAATTGTGGCAAAAACGAACATAGAATTGAGTGCAACTCACTTAACAACCGCCTTGCTTAGCAATGGAAATTCTGATCTCAATTGTGGTCAAAAGTTGAGGACTATCTGGTTTCTCTGGTCTGATCCCTGGGAGAAGATATTTAAGGAAGGCCAACAGGATGTCTGGTGTTCCAGATCAGTGGTGGATTCCTACCGGTTCACCCCGGTTTGGGCGAACCAGTAGTGGTGCCCACTCACCCAGACGCCATCACAAACGCTCTGCACATGCAGAGCAGGGCCACACATGAACGAAGCGCGCTGTCAAGCCTGGAAACCATACTAGGCATACACGCGCACATGCACACGCTCCAGGTTCCAAACCAGTAGCGAAGGTAAGTGGAACCCACGGTTCCAAATGTAATTTAGCTGACTATGTAAGCCAGGATCACTTGAGGAAAGGGGAAGAGAAATGGCAATGGCTTGCAGACAGTTAATTTTGTTAATGAGATTTGGGGAAAGCTTAAAAGGTCCTGTGTGTCCTCCAGTACATGGAGGTTTCCAAATTTGATTATAGTTCCACTGTAATTTTTTGTATTGATTATGTGCCATCAAGTCAGGGCTGACTCTTAGCAACCACCCAGATATTTTTTCTTGTCAATTATAATTACTATTGACACAATCATAGTATGGAATAGACATTAAGGGGAAAGAAGGGGGGAAACATTTCTGCTTCTCCCTCTTATATAATGATTATAATGCAGTTTATCAGCCTTGGCAAGATAAAGACATGGAGACTTCAGCTCCCAGAATTCAACTGGGAGTTGAAGTCCACATGCCTTAAATTTGCCAAGATTGAGAAACAATCTATTATTTTATGTAAGGAGAGGCTGCAAATCTTCCAGAAAAAGAAGCGGGTGGAGGAGGACTTGGGGGACCAGAGGCAGGCAGGTCCGAGCCTGCACTAGGCCTCTCATGGCCTCCCACACCTCTGAGGTATCCCATGGTCCACTTAAGGATCTGCATGTTGCTTAAAGTCACACCGGGGAGAGCAAGAATTTGGATAATTAAAGGAGGCAATCAAGTAGATCAGGGCTCTCCAACCTTGGCAACTTTAAGACTTGTGGACTTCAACTCCCAGAATTTCTTCTCTGCCTGGTTGGGGAATTCTTGGAGTTGAAGGCCATCCAGCTTAAAGTTGCTTGAACTGAGAAACACCGCTCCAGAAGATGGCAGGAATGAGAGGCTGATATTTTGTCCTCTTTACTGCCATCTATCAGTCATCTGAAGAATTGCAGCTTGGATTTGTATCTCATTTGTATCTCACAAGTCTTAAAGTTGCCAAGGTTGGAGACCCCTGATGTAGGTCACTTAACAACTATCATGACTTGTGATAGGCAGGCTCCATTACAGTTGTGAGTTGAGGACTATCTAAAGCATGGAGTGAAAGGAATCCTCAAGGAAGAAATATGATGGTGGCATTCAGCTCTCAGAGTGACATCAAAAGGGTGGTGAATTTTTATTTATTTAATTAGTTAGTCAAACATGTACGAGGTAACAGGAATAAGTATAAACATGGATATAGGAACACAGGAAATGGGTACAAATAAATGGGGACAGTAGAACAGGGACGGAAGGCACGCTGGTGCACTTATGCACACCTCTTACAGACTTCTTGGGAATTGTGTGAGGTCAACAGTAGACAGTTTAAGGTTAAAGTTAGGAGGGTTTGGGGATGCAACAACAGAGTCAGGTAGTGCATTCCAGACACTGACCACTTTGTTACTGAAGTCATATTTTCTGCAATTGAGTTTGGAGCGATTTACCTTGAATTTGTATCTATTGTGTGCTCGTGTATTATTATGGCTGAACCTCAAGTAGTCATTGACAGATAGAAAGTTGTAGTGGATTATTTTGTGTACTATGCTTAGGTTGGACCGTATGTGGTATAGTTCTAGGTAGTCCAAGCCCAAAATTTCAAGTCTAGTGGCATAAGGTATTTTGTTGTGAGCAGAGGAGTGGAGTTTAATTTAATTTAATTATCAGAGGCAGGAAATAAGGAGCAACTCAGCTGGTTCCAGAAACACAACAGCTGAATAATGACTTAACAGTTCTATGGATCATCTCTTGCTTAGGAAAGCCTGGACTGATTGTAATTTCTTTGAACACCAGGATCTCATTCTTTTTCTATTTCCCTAGTCTACAGAACTACTTACAAAGGCCACATACTGCTACGTCCAAGAGAAGTATCAGAAGCAGAGGTGGGTTTCAACAGGTTCTGACTAGTTCTGTAGAACCAGTAGTGGAAATTTTGAGTAGTTCAGAGAACCAATAGTAAAAATTCTGACTGGCCCGCCCCCATCTATTCCTTGCCTCCCAAGTCCCAGCTGATCGGGAGGAAATGGGGATTTTGCAGTAACCTTCCCCTGGAGTGGGGTGGGAATGGAGATTTTACAGTATCCTTCCCATGCCATGCCCACCAAGCCACGCCACGACCACCAAGTCACACCCACAGAACCAGTAGTAAAAAATTTTGAAACCCACCACTGATCAGAAGGGTCATAGAAGTCCCCAAGATTTGCAGGAGGTTTTCCTCAGTTTTAAAGAATGGGATGCCTGAAGCTTCCCATTTTCAGCCGTGTTAATCTGTTGCTGCTGCAAAAACAAATGAAGCTGAACGAACAACCGATGGATTTACACAATTGTTATGATCTGCTGAGTAATGTTGAGTGCGAGGGGAAAAAAGACAGCCAAACGGAAAGATTACCTTGGCTGGCCCCAGGATCTTCTGCAGTGCAATAATTTGTCACAAGCGTGTGAATACAACTGGCCCGTAACGGAATATATCAAGTGGGAATTTTGCTCAGTTACTTCAAATTATAGGACTTCTGGACCGTTTCTCCACTGTGAAGGGGAAAAAAATAGAAGTCTGGAACAATTCCCTTACGACAAATTGTATTTGGCCTGCAACTGGAAGGATGTGCTACTGTCTTGGAAAGCACCCATTGGCATTCCCTGCATAAAAATAACATCTTCCCTGTTGGGTTTGACATTGGATGGCAAGCAGAAAGTCAAAGCTGCCTTGCCATATGGAACCGTTTTTCCCTGCCTGTTATTTACTAGGTTTCCCTGGAGATGGATCTGGCAGATTTTTCAACTTGGCGAGGTCTGAACAGTTCTCCCGCCTCCCTCGCTGCTCCCAAAAATCTGTTCTTGTGAAGGCGGTTAAGAGTAAACGAGCCACATAGTGTGGAAACTGGAGCTCTTCTGTTCCCATAAACACACGCCTGCCAGTCAGAGCGAACCACACACAGGCCGCAGAAAGATGGCGGCCTGACAATAGGAGACCTCAGCGCAGTTGAGGCAAGGAGGAGCCGTGATGGCAGGTGCTTGACCACTACCACCATCCCCAACAAGAGCCAGGGAGAGTCTATATAAATTGTAACTGGGTGGTATGAAGAGTTCACATTTTGCTTGAGGGAGCTGTGCAGAGAGCCAGTTTGATGTAGTGGTTAAGGCAGAGGTCTTCAAACTTGGCTACTTTAAGACTTGTGGACTTCAACTCCCAGAATTCTCCAGCCAGCATAGCTGGCTGGAGAATTTTGGGAGTTGAAGTCCACAAGTCTTAAAGCGGCCAAGTTTGAAGACCTCTGGGTTAAGGCATCAGGCTAGAAGCCGGGAGACTGTTGAGTTCTAGTTCTGCCTTGGGCCCGAAGCTTGCTGGGTGAACTATGGCCAGTCACTTTCTCTAAGTCCTAGGAAGGAGACAAATGGCAAACCACTTCTGAAAAGTCTTGCCACAAAAAAACTGCAGCCAGTTTCCGAGAATCAGACACAACTCACAGCTGACCCATCGCAACACTTGACACACCCACAACTGAAGCCCTTATAAACAGAACACTGACATCCCCTAAACTCCACTGACGATGTGACCTAGCCTGGTAACGAAAGAACCCACAAGCTCGGATAACAAATAACTTTGTTGTTGTTTTTTTATTGATATATGTGAGCACTGATCATGAATCACTTTTTTCAGTGCTGTTATAATTTTGAATGCTTGAGAAAGAAATGAAATCAAAGACTGCCTCTTCAAAAAAAAATATTGCATCCAGAAAGATAATGCAAGAAGCACCAACTGGGATGCTTTATTAGGCTGCCCTGGGAGTGGGGGGAGGGGAATGGAGGCTGCTTGAACCCTACCGTCTCTACCAGCATCCCATGTGCTTTACTTGCTCAGACAATAACAGGCAAGAATCAGCTGTCTTGGTTATTCAGCTGCTGAAAGAGGACTAGCAGGCAAAAATTATCTGGTGGTATCATTGGGGAGAATTTCCAGCTATCGATTTGTAGACTGTTCCAGAGGCTCGTATTTCCCTATTGGGGATTGTTATGCATTTGTCTTCCCCCCCCCCCCGCCTTCTTTCTGGTTCTCCCTCCCAGACTGTGGGGCTGTTTTGCCAGCCTCCCATTAACACTGCCAGCCAATTATATGCAACTGTCATTTGCCATACAAGCGACCCTTTTAATTAAGGGAAGACATCCAGATTGGCCCTGGGAATAATTATCAGCGGAGTTTTACACCTCCCAGGCTGCCTTGCCATGGCCTGGATGACAAGCCTGATTGTGGGAAATAGCCTTTTTACCCTCCTAAAAGAGCAACAAAGCATTCTGTGCTTTATAATAGGGTTTCCGAGTGTCTTCCGAGAACCACTGAGGGGGTCTCCCAAGACCCTCTTAGG